>NC_080539.1:89330481-89647267 GCF_028640845.1 Ahaetulla prasina | reverse complement strand
TAGGGAAGCGTTGGCCATAGTCTCCGGGGTTAAGAAATTTCACGAATACTTATTCAGACGAAATTTCGAGATAGTCACGAACTACCCCCAGGACTTCGTCAACTTCCGGACCTCCGAACCTTCCGTCGCGAGCTTAAAACACACTTATTCATCTGCGCAGGACTGGATTAGATTTTAAATTTATTGGTTTTAAATGGGTTTTATTTTTTTATATTGTTTTTAAACATTCGGCCTTTTAGAATAAGTTTTTTAATTGTTATTTTAATCTGTATTTATGTGTTTTTATTTGCCTGTGAACCGCCCTGAGTCCTTCGGGAGATAGGGCGATATATAAATACAATAAATAAATAAATAAATAAATAAATAAACCACAGATCCCTTCTAGGGCTTTTAGCGGGTGACCGCCCAACGCCCGTGGCACTTTCTCCCAGGCTGACCCGATGGACTATTTTCCTAGCAGCATACTCCTACAAATTGCTCTACCGCCCAGGAAAAGACTTAGGGCATGCGGATGCTCTGAGCAGATGCCCTCTACCAGAGACAATTGAGGACCCCACCCCAGGGACACCCGTCTTACTAATTGACTCTTTGGACTCTGTCCCAGTCACATCCAAGCAGGTGGCTAGGGCATCGTATAGAGACATTACAATTCGGACTGTGATCGGTTGGGTGCAAAGGGGTTGGCCCGCTGCGCCAGGTGAGCGTTTCAAAGACTTTGCGAAAAAACAATCAGAACTGTCTGTTCAAGGGGGGTGTCTGTTATGGGGGGATAGGGTAGTTATCCCAGAAAAATTACGCGAAAATGTGTTGGAACTGTTGCATGAGGGCCACCCAGGGACTGTGCGGATGAAGAGTTTAGCGAGGAGTTATGTATGGTGGCCCTTAATGGATAAGGACATCAGCGACAGGGTAGGAAAATGCCAATCCTGCCAAGAATCAAGGTCGCTACCCCCTACAGCCCCAGTTAGAGAGTGGGAGAAACCCCAGGGGCCTTGGTCCAGGATTCACATAGATTTTGCGGGGCCGTTCCATGGGCAGACCTTTTTAATTGTGGTAGATGCCTACTCAAAATGGTTGGAAATAATCCTCATGAAAAGCACAACGGCCGAAGCAGTAATCACAATCCTAAGGCATCTATTCGTAACACACGGCCTGCCCGACACCCTAGTCTCTGACAACGGCCCGCAATTCACGGCAAATCAGTTTGAGGGGTATCTAGCGGGAGAGGGTATCAGACATGTCCTCTCGGCGCCTTTCCACCCGGCGACGAACGGACTTGCAGAACGTTTCGTTCGGAGCACCAAGGAAGCGCTATCTAGGATAAGTCCAGGCGACTGGCAAACGAAAATAGACACTTTCCTGGCCTTCCAACATAGGACCCCTTGTGTAACAACTGGCCGCAGCCCAGCAGAACTTTTAATGGGCAGGAAACTCAGGTGCCCGCTAGACCGACTAAACCCAACTTATACCCCAGACGGGTACAAGGGTATTCAAGGAAGAACCAGGGAAATGACAGTGGGTGACCTAGTATGGGCACACAACTATAGCGAGGGCCCAACATGGTTAAAAGGGGAAATTTTGGGCATAACCGGACCCAAATCATATGTAGTAGACATGGAGGACGGCCGGGTATGGAAACGCCACATAGACCAGCTAAGAAAACGTATACCAAACAAATTAGAAACCAAACAACCAGGCCCTGACTACCAATTGTTTGAATCTGCAGCTGACTCAAACCCGAGGTGAGCGGAGGACTTATCTGATTCCGATGAAGTCCAGCGACGCCAACCGGTTCCTCCTGAAGGCAACAGGAACGATTCAACCAATAATCCAGGGCCGGACGGCCTAGAGGAGGAGCGGGGAGGAACAAACAGTCCCTCTGACCAGCTCGACTCTCTCCCAGAAAATGAACTGCGCAGGTCAGAAAGAGTTAGGAGACGCCCTGTCTACCTGCGTGACTACGTAGAGAGATAGCATGTAGATATTATGTTAATAGAGGTACAAAGCATTCTGGGAGGGAAGGAGTGTAATGTATTTTGAACTTCGAGAGGGAATTTTGGGCGGGAAAATTGCATGTTGCTGATTGGTTGAAGCCTCAGCCAAAAGAGTATTTAAAGAGGGGTTTTTGCCGGTTGTCTTTTGCTGGGTCACAATAAACTAAAGAGCTGTTGCCACTCGTTGGTCTCCTGCCTCTTCATTGCCCGAACTTAACAGGAATAATATGCATTTCCTGAACTTCAAAGAATCAGTTCCATCTCCTGGTTTGAATCTCCAAAATAGCATCTATCAAGACCAGAAATTTTGCAATGTTTTATCTGGGATGTTCTTTGAAGGGCAGGAACCGAAATATCTTATAATGCCATCCCAAACAATAAAATAAATCTCTCAGTATTTAAAAATACTGAGTATTTATTATTCTATAATAAATAAGCTGTGGTGGTGCAATGCTTAGAATGCTTTACTGCAGGCTACTTCTGCTGACTGCCGGCAGTTCGAATCTCACCAGCTCAAAGTTGACTCATCCCTCCAAGGTCGGTAAAACAAGGACTCAGATTGTTGGAGGCAATAGGATGACACTGAGAGGGCTGTAAAGCACTGTGAAGTGGTATATAACTCTAAGGGCTATTGCTATTCCTAGTGATACCAATAGCCATGGGATGTTCAGCTGGTTTCCGGTACCTATACATTATATGCTCTGTTGGAAACAACCGAATAAGTTTATATAATATATAATTGTATGTGTTTATAAAATTTGTATCTAATTATGAATCTAATACCCCAACTTTCCAATCTCACAAAAAACATAGTTAAACTCTACTTTCCATGGCTTGCTAAATATTTAAATACAGAAACATAGAAAAGTCAGGCTGAGAGTTCATAGGCTTTTCTGAATTTACATGATGCAGTCCTTCTGTCCCTATATATGTGTGTATGATAAAAATCTGGAGATGTGAAGATCATTTTTGTTAATGTTCTGCTAGTAGTGTTTCAGGGAACTTGAAAAAAAGATTTGTGTTCAAAGATTTTTTTAAAAAATAGAGTCAAGCTGGGTTCACGGAATAGTTTCAACCACTGCTCTATAGATTATCTCCATTGTAAAGCTCAAGGATGACACAAATGTTTTGTTGTTTTCATAGGAAATCATGACATGTTTCTTCCCATTTAACACATTTTAAAGGCTTTTATAAATTAAAATAAACTTGCTAACATTAGTTATGGGGGAAAACTAATTACTTTGTTGATATAAATTGTAACTCAGCGGGAAATTTTAGGGTCTATAGAATGATCATAGAATTTTATTTGTTGACAGCTGCAATGCTATAAATCAATTGCTTTCATAATTCTCACATATCACTAAAATTAGTTTGCAGAAATCTCTCTTTTTTGCTGGTGTGATATTTCAGCACTTTAAATTTGTCTTGTATTTGAACATTATTTTCTTCAGACTGGTTCATTCATATGGGAAGATGTATATCTTCCTTCCTTCCTTCCTTCCTTCCTTCCTTCCTTCCTTCCTTCCTTCCTTCCTTCCTTCTATCCATCCATCCATCCCTCCATCTTCACAAAAATAACTCATCTGTGGTCCCTGTGTTTCCATAAAACTTTCCTTTGTGATCTTGATGTGATTTTTTTTTTTTTACTTTTTATCACGTTTGGAGATTGTTTTGTTTCAACTTTTTACAACTTTTTATAGTTTTTTTAAAGAATGAGTTCTTATTTTACAGAATACCATTATTAACTTTTTTTTAAAAAAAATATAGTTTTCTGACTGCTTTTTTTTCTTAATACTTCCTTTCTTCTGCAGTTGTGGAGAAAACTTTTGAGAAGCCTGGCCAACATGACTTATCAGGTATGTTGAGAGTTGTACTTCTGTAACATCTAGAGAACTATTGTTTCTCCCGACTTGGAACAACCAGAAAACTAATATCCTATGGCATCTCAGGGCCCCTCCACAAATGGATATCTGCTTTTCTGTCTAACAGACAACAAGTGGTCAAAATTGGCAATGCTTTATCAAATCCTGTTCCTGTCAAGAGTGGCGTTCCTCAAGGCAGCGTTCTTGGACCAACACTCTTTATACTATACATTAATGATCTTTGTGACCATATCTCAAGTAATTGTGTTCTCTTTGCTGATGATGTCAAACTATTTAACATCACAGACAATACTTCTATCATTCAAAATGACCTTGATCATCTAACCGCTTGGTCTAAAAATTGGCAGCTCCAAATTTCAACCAGCAAATGCTCAGTCTTACATATAGGAAAAAAGAACCCAAACACTAAGTACATACTAGATGGACATTACCTTACAGACGACCCCCATCCCGTTAAAGACCTTGGAGTTTTCATGTCAAATGATCTAAGTGCCAAAGCCCACTGCAACTGCATAGCAAAAAAAGCTCTAAGAGTTGTAAACCTAATTTTGCGTAGCTTCTTTTCCAAAAACACCACACTACTAACCAGAGCATATAAAACATTTGCTAGACCAATTCTAGAATACAGCTCGCCTGTTTGGAACCCTCACCACGTCTCTGACATCAATACAATTGAACGTGTCCAGAAATATTTTACAATATTTTACTCCATTCCTCTGAAAACAATAGAATACCCTATCCCACCAGACTCGAAATCCTAGACTTAGAAAACTTGGAACTCCGTCGCTTTCGACAAGACCTAAGCTTAACTCACAGAATCATCTACTGTAATGTCCTTCCTGTTAAAGACTACTTCAGCTTTAATTGCAATAATACTAGAACAACTAATAGATTTAAACTTAATGTCAACCGCTTTAATCTAGATTGTAGAAAATATGACTTCTGTAACAGAATCATCAGTGCTTGGAATACTTTACCTGACTCTGTTGTCTCTTCCCACAATCCTAAAAGTTTTATCCAAAAACTTTCTACTATTGACCTCACCCCATTCCTAAGAGGACCATAAGGGGCGTGCATAAGCGCACAAACGTGCCTACCGTTCCTGTCCTATTGTTTTTCTTTTCTTCTTTCTATATATATGCTTATACCTCCTTATATTTACTCATATATGTTTATATACAATATAATCTTTTGTATGATTCCTACATATATTGTTGTGACAAAATAAAATAAATAAATAAATAAATAAATAAAATATGAGATATGCTGCACAAGGCAAAAATGCTTTCGAAAATGTTTCAGAGTAATTTAGTATGCCATTGGTTCCCTTGTTAATTATACATATATGGTTGGCCTATATTATTAATTAAGTAAGTAATTTAAGTAAATGTATTTATGTACATATGTACATACGTATATATGTATGTATGTATGTATGTATGTATGTATGTAGGTATGTATGTACATTATCTATGATAATAATACAGTGATAAGAGCAGTGGTGGGATTCAGCCAGTTCGCACCACTTCGGGAGAACCAGTTGTTAACTTTCTGAGCAGTTGGTAAACTGGTTGTTGGAAGAAATCATTAGGGCAGAGAACCGGTTGTTAAATTACTTGAATCCCACCACTGGATAAGAGCCATGGTGGCACCGTATGCATTACTGCAGGCTAATTCTGCTGACTGCTGACTGCCAGCAGTTTGGCAGTTCTTGCCAGCTCAAGGTTGATTCAGCCTTCCATCCTTCCAAGGTTGTTAAAATCAGGACCCAGATTATTGGGGGCAATATGCTGACTCTGTAAACTGCTTAGAGAGGACTGTAAAGCACTGTGAAATGGCACATCAAAAAAGCACAACAAAGAATGTTCTTTCTGTGCCAACTCAGGAAACTCAAACGGCCCAAGAAGCTGCTGATCCAGTTCTATAGAGGAATTATTGAGTCTGTCATCTGCACTTCTATAACTGTCTGGTTGGTTCTGCAACCCAACAAGACAGACACAGACTTCAGAGGATAATTAGAACTGCAGAAAAAACAGTTGCTACCAACTTGCCTTCTATTGAGGACCAAGTCACAAAGAGGGCTGTGAAAATATTTACAGACCCCTCACATCCTGGACATAAACTGTTTCAACTTCTACCCTCAAAATGATGCTATAGAGCACTGCACACCAAAACAACTAGACACAAGAACAGTTTTTTCCCGAACACCATCACTCTGCTAAACAAATAATTCCCTCAACACTGTCAAACTATTTACTAAGTCTGCATTACTATTATTATTAGTCTTCTCATCATTCCTATCACCCATCTCCTCGCACTTATGACTATATGACTGTAACTTTGTTGCTTGTATCCTTACGATTTATATTGATATTGATTGTTTCCTGATTGCTTATTTGTACCCTATGACTATCATTAAGTGTTGTACCTTAGAATTCTTGATTAATGTATCTTTTCTTTTATGTACACTGAGAGCATATGCACCAAGACAAATTCCTTGTGTGTCCAATCAAACTTGGCCAATAAAGAATTCTATTCTATTCTATTCTATTCTATTCTATTCTACTCTACTCTACTCTATTCTATTCCATTCTATTCACTATTGCTATTTTGAAGGGGAAAGGGAAAGTAAGTACCTCCATCTTTTTTTTTCTTTTTGCATATAATTATCCAGGAAGGAACAGAATCCTCATTCACTGGAGCCAGATCCTCCTATCCAGGTATTTTCAACTTGTTTCACAAATCCTGTGTGCTTTACCTGTTCTAAGTAGCTTTACAGTTTTAGCTTGTAAGAACAAAGGTGAAATGAGAAAGAATAAAATTATGCATGGGAAAAGTATGCAGAGAGGTGTACTGGTTCAGATCACCATCCCAGAGTTCAGGTAGGAATTGGCATATTTTATTTCAAAATGAAAGTACAGAGAAAGTTCAGCCATTCCTATTAGCATTATGGTTGCAAGGAGAACTTGCATTAAAATCTATAATTAGCTACAAAAATTACTCACGCTTCAAATTTTCTCAAAAAAACATATCCCACTATGCTAATTAAAGCCTACTTCTGAATAAACAAGCATAGATTTCACCATGAGTGACTCTGGCCTATCTATGCTGTCAGAGTCTATGCTATTCTCCATTATTGTGATGAGGATTAATATGAAGAATAGAAAATGAATGCATGGTCCTGAGTTCTTCGGAGGCTTACAGAGAAAAATATAAACAAAATACCTCATCCTTCCACAGAGAAACAACAAGGCTCCTACTGTCTGTTTTGAAACTGCAATAAGTTTCAGCATTTTCTTTTTCATTAAAAACTTCTAAAAAATTATATGAGGCGGACTGTAGATCTTTCATTTCAGTGAATAAAACTGTTCTGCCATGTGGCTTGAGGGTTATGGCCTAGAAAGGCCTCCAAAGACAAGGAAACCTTTTACATGCTTAAAACGTTTGATTTCTCTTAACAGTTTCCAGCTTGTGGACATACTTTGTTTATCCTATCTTCCTAGAAGGAACACTTATTGGTGCTATTGAAATGACCTGGAAAGAATCTCCTTTCAGCATCTCCCAGAGCCAACAGTTGAAGGAGATCTATGCCATTTATCACTTTCTTCCCTACTCTGCAGGGGTAAAATGCACTTACCTTTCCTACCGGCTCGATATGTGTGCACGCTGTGTGTACACATGTTGCGCTGACTCATACGCCGTTGTCATGTGCTTCACTTGTGTGCACTCCGTCACCTGCACATGTGGAAAGCCTTCTGCGCATGTGCAGAGGGTCAAAATCAAGACGTGATGATGTCCTGGTTTGAGGGGGCGGAGGCTCCCACCACCTCTGCTACCGGATTGCTGAACCACCCGCCGCCACTACCAGCTTGTGCGTGCCGGATAGAGCCAGCTGCATTTCACCACTGCCCTCTGGCTTTATTATTAGTTCAAAATTGGAGTTCTTGTTCTAGGTGTGGTATTGTATAATGTTTGTATGCTATGCTGCCCCATTGCGGTGATGATGGCATGGGGTGTTCCGGAGAAGGATTAATGAAGAATGTCAGCAGTATGCACCAAAAGTATGTACCGTATATACTCGAATATAAGCCGATCCGAGTATAAGCCGAGGTCCCCAATTTTACCCCAAAAACTGGGGTAAACTGGGGACTCGAGTATAAGCCGAGGGTGGGAAATGAGGCACCTACCGGTTGGGGAAACCCTCCCTCCCTCAGCTGAGAAGGCTGGCGGCTCCCCCGCCCCGCCCTCTCACTGCACCGGCAGGGCTTCAGTCCGGTAAAATGTGAAAAAAAGAAAAAAAAAAAACCTCGAGGATAAGGCGGATATACTCGAGGATAAGCCGAGGGGCTTAAAAAAAAAAAACTTGAGTATAAGCCGTATAGACCCGAGTATAAGCCGAGGGGACGTTTTTCAGCACAAAAAATGTGCTGAAAAACTCGGCTTATACTCGAGTATATACGGTAATTTCAGTGGAGTCACCCAAAGCATGACATCATCCCAGTTATCTATCTAAAATAAAGGTAAAGGTTCCCCTCATGCATCTGTGCTAATTGTTCCTGACTCTAGGGGGCTGGTAGTGTTCATCTCTGTTTCAAAACCGAAGAGCCAGCGCTATCTGATGACGTCTCTATGGTCATGTGGCCATCATGACTAAACATCAAAGGCTCACGGAACACCGTTACCTTCCCACCAAAGGTGGTCCCTATTTTTTTACTTGCATTTTTTATGTGTTTTTGAACTGCTAGGTTGGCAGAAGCTGGGACAAGTAACAGGAGCTCACCCCATTACGCGGGATTCAAACCGCTGAACTGCCAACCTTTCAACCGACTATCTATCTAAAATAGAGTTATTGATCGACTATCTATCTAAAATAGAGTTATTGATCGACTACCTATCTAAAATAGAGTTATTGATCGACTATCTATCTAAAATAGAGTTATTGATCGACTATCTATCTAAAATAGAGCACCTTTATTGGGTAAGAAACAATCTAGGAAAAATGGTAAACTGTTCCTGCATTTTACTAAGAGCATCACATGGACAGACAATATGAAGTGATTGATGATATATTGCCAGATGATGGATGTCTCAGGTTGAATGGCATTTGGCATGCTACTGGGGAAAAGCTGAGGATCTTTCAGAGTGGTAATATTGTTTATGATACAGCTAAATTAAAGTTTTTGAGATAACTAATTGTTAGTATTGCCAGGCCAGAAAAGAAAATATGAAGCTGCAAAGATAGAATTAGGGTGATAACATGGAGCATAAGAGGAGTGAATATGGAAAGCTCAGCATAGTGAAAGATGAAATGAGTGAATTACACATTGCCATTTATTAAAATGAATGGGAATTGGACATTTCCAATCAGATGATCATACTGTTTTCTATCCAGGGCATGAAAAAGAAAGAAGGAATAGCATTGTTTTCATAGTGAGGAACAATATAGCAAAGGTAGTACATGGGTACAATTCTATCAGCAAGTAACTAATATCTTTTCATAAACCATCCTTTAATATGACAATATCCAAGTTTACACTCCAACAATCGGTGAAGTGGTTGATGATTGGAAATTAACATAACATGCAGACAAAATTTGCTGTTTGTGATTGGAAACTGGAATGCTAGTATTGGAAATGACAGGAAGGAAAATGTGATTGAAATCTATTGTCTAGGAAACAGAAATTAAACAGAAACATGACTTTTTGGTTTCTACCAATCCAATGATTTCTTAATTGCTAACACAATCTTTAAAAGAATAAAAAAATATGCCTGTATGCATGAATATCCCCAGATGGAGAACCCTGAAATCAAATTAATCACATTACTGATACAAAAAGATGAAAGAACTTATTTATAACAACAAATTCATGGTCTGGAGCTGACCATGAAACAGATCATTAAGTGCTCATGGTCAAGTAAATTCTGTATCATGTTAAAGTGGAAGAAAAAAAATTAGTTTCCATGATATGCTTCTAAGCATATACTCCAGGGGTGAAATCTAAAAATTTTCCCTACTGGTTTTGTGGGCGTGGCTTAATTGGTGGGTGTGGCTTGGTAGTCAGGTGACCGAGTGGGCATGGGCAATAACAATAAATAATAAAAATAATAAACAAAGTACACAAAACAATAAGAGGTACCAAAAACCAACTTTCACATTTTACACACACACACACACCACACAACACAACTGACTCACACACAATGTAAAAGCAGCTGTACTTCACCCAAAATGGCCCCTGCAACAAGCAGGAACCTCACACAGCCACAAAAAGCTCAAAAACCAACTTTCACACTTTACACACACACACACAACACAACACAACTGACTCTCTCTCTCTCTCTCTCACACACACACAAAATGCCACATACAGCTTTGTGAGATTTTGTGTGTTTG
Source organism: Ahaetulla prasina (assembly GCF_028640845.1). Classification (NCBI taxonomy): domain Eukaryota; kingdom Metazoa; phylum Chordata; class Lepidosauria; order Squamata; family Colubridae; genus Ahaetulla; species Ahaetulla prasina. Next base: position 89,636,996 of record NC_080539.1, on the reverse strand, counting down.
TGTAGTTAGAGTGAAACACTACAGAAACACACCAAATCTCAGAAAGCTGCACAAATATTTTATTTTATTATTTTATTTATATTTTTAGATAAAAGCAGCTAAATTTAAAACTTCCTTAATTTTAAATTGCTGTCTAAAAAAACCTCCTTAAACAAAACCCAACTAACTATTTTTTAAAGCTCACCCCTCCCCCAGTTACTTACACAATTGGAGGCAGGCAGATTGAGTTGCTCACCGATGAGATGGATTGCAGGCAGGCAGATTCAGTTGCTAGCTGATGCAATTGATTGTAGTAGCCGAAGCAAGGCTTAGCGAGCCTGAAAGAAGCAGCAATTAGGCAAGTGGGGACTGGGCGATTACATAGGCAGGGGCGGAGGCTGTTGTAAGAGGTTGTAAAAAAATGATTTTAAAAGCCTGTGATGATCAGGCAACTCAGCTGGGATCGCCAGAGGAGCCTTTTAAATTTTTTGTTTCTTTACAACCTCTTTGGCCAAAGAGGTTGTTTAAAAAAAAGCTTTTAAAGGGTTCTGATGATCCCAGCTGAGCTGCTCGATCATCAAAGGCTTTTTTTACTTTTAAAAGCATTTTTTTGGCTGAAGAAAAAATGTTTTTAAAAGTAAAAAAAAAAAAACCTCTGATGATCACGCACCTCAGCTGGGGCTGGAGGGCGGGGCCAGGGATTTTTTCTCCCGGTTCTCTGAACCATCCGCCACCATCACTACCAGATCGGGCGATCTGGTCCAAACCCGGAGAATTTCAGCCCTGATATACTCATCATTTTCAAGGGGAACATAAGGAATTATTTTGAAATCATGAATTTCACTGAAATAAAATCTGAGGAACTGATGAATGGAAACAAAGAAATTGTTAAGGATGCAGATGAAGAGAGACTGCCAATAAGCAAGAAAAAAGAAATCAAATTGGATGTTAGAACAATCTGTGAAAATTGCCAAGAAGAGAAAATAAAGCCAAGCAAGACAAAGATTACAGACACTGAAAAGCAAGATAAGTCTTCTAAAAGATCTCTGAATTCAGGAGGTTCTACTCAAATTAGTGTGCTAAAGGATGCTCAATACAGAGATAGTAACTTATTCAAAGATTAAAACAATGATACATTACTGATAATGCATGTAGGTTAATTGAGAAAGCCCAAAAGTTACTAGAAAGAAGAACTATGTGCTTCCTTGTTTATAGAGGAATCTCAATTGTGTCAACTATATCAAGCTGTGAAATGTTCATGAGAAAATGGGAATGGCATTGTTTCATGAAAAATCTATACGCAAGGCAGAAGGCTATAGTATATAGAAGACATACTAAAACAGATCAGCTTTGCGGTGAAATAAGGCTACATACCTTCCCCTTATTTGACCAACCTATATACTGAATATGGCAATAGCAATATTACTTAGACTTATATACCCCTTAATGCTTTGCAGCCCTCTCTAAGCGATTTACAGAGTCAGCATATTGCGCCCAACAATATGGGTCCTCATTTTACTGACCTCTAAAGGATGGAAGGCTGAGACAACCTTGAGCCGGTGAGAATCAAATTGCTGGCAGATGGCAGAACTAGCTTGCAATACTGCATTTAATCACTGCACATATATATCAGACCAGCATTTGGAAAAAAATATGCAAATGCCACAACACATCTATACTTACAAAACCACATTTTAGACACAAGTTGTGAAGGTATATTTTCTTCAGAAGTTTATATTTCTGAGAAAGATGGAAGGAAGAGTATAACTGCCAACAAGGTAATAGCAGCTAAATGAAATTCCAGTGGCAATTGCTGCACTATTGGAAAATCTGAAGGGCCAAATTGGAAACAGATTCTCTAGGGAAATGTTTATTCATGTTCAGAGTCAACTCTGACTTGATGGTAAATGATCAATGAATCTATGTGTGCAATTGTTAAAAAAATGTTGGAAACACAGTCACAATAGCACAGATGAATTTTTATAGGGGCAGCAATAACACAAAAATACATGAAACAAACATTTGTTCTTAACAAATACAAACAGTGAAAATATCATTCATAAGGAATTGGAGCAGGGGTGAAATCTACTTACCCTCCCTACCAGTTTGGAAGTGTACGCGCCCCGTGTGTGCGTGGACCCTCCTTCTGCGCATGCGTAGAGGGTAAAAAACAGGCTACTTCCTGATTAAAACCAGGAAGTAACAACAACCAAGTGGGTGGGCGGAGCCTTGCGCCACCATTGCTACTGGTTCTCTGAACCACCCACCGCCATTGCTGCAGGATTGGCCAAACTAGTCCGAACTGGTAGCATTTCACCCCTGAACTGGAGGTAAAAGGTCTATTGAAGTCTACACTGCATGAACTAATGTGAAAGGTAAACTATATTCTCTTTCCCCATCCAATAAACATACTGTATTATCTGATTGGTATATCTTATAGTGAACAGAGAAAATGAAAAATGCATTTTCTAATTTGGACTACATCTAGAGTCTATATTCAAAGACCTCTAGAAAGCAGAAACTAAATTATTTAAAAATACACAGTCTCCAGAACATAATCATTGTAATGCTCCAAAATGTGTGGCTGATGCAAGGTTTTGGGGCCCTCCACTATGGTGTCACCTGCTATATTTTCTGAACGTTTCCAGCAATTGATGCTGATGGACAGTTACTTAATCCTTTGGGATTTAATCTGTTAATTGAGATAATTCTAAGGCCATTTATCCACTCAGAACTCTCCTCATTACTGTTATTTACATAAAACAATGGATGGATGATTCAAGTTGTTATAAATCTCTAATGAGGAAATGAGAAAACAGCCTCCCTCAGCCAGTTAGATTCCATGAATATTGTTATTCTCCCCCCCCCTTTTTTAATTGATATGAAAGGATGTATGAAAAGTTTTAAACAGCTTCTTAGCGACAGTAAGTGAACAAATTAAGTCTCGATCTAGAGAAAATCAGGGATGGCAACCTATCCTTTGAGAGATCAGATACAATTCTTAGGACTGCTGTTGGATTCCTCAGTGCTCACAGAAAGTCAGAGAGCAGCTTTGTTGAGAAACAACTTTGAACATTTTTGTCTGATATGCTAACTGTTTCTTTGGGGGTGGGGGGAAAGGAAGGCCAGCGATAGCAATTTACATAGGAATCATCTCTTGTTTAATCTGTAATATATTCTAAAATGCTATTATTAAAATGTTATATGCTAGTATGAAATGTAATGCCTAAAATGTTTTTGGAATAAGACACTAACTGATACAAATGTCTCTTAATTAGTTCCTACACAAAGTAGAAAGTGTTGCTTATGACACTTCAGAAAACTGAATGGTTTGGAAAGTCTAATGGAAAGATTACCTTTTCCCACATGTACCTATCATTAATTTATTAATATAACGAGAACACCATTTAATGTTTTACTATCTTTAGAAGATAGATTGGTGGCTGCTCTGGAAAGGCTTTTCTGTTTCGCTCTGTTTGTTTTTTTAATGATTCTCACAAGTTAGTATGATTTTAACTTCTAGGTTTTTTTAAAAAAAGGATAATCATTTGTAATATTTTTTAAGTATTGCCTAGGGAGGGAGAGAGGGGGAGAAAGGAAGGAAGGAAGGAAGGAAGGAAGGAAGGAAGGAAGGAAGGAAGGAAGGAAGGAAGGAAGGAAGGAAGGAAGGAAGACTGACTGACTACAGGATCATAAGAAAATTGGGAATTGCAAAAATCTTACTCTCAAAAAGGAAATACTACTCACACTTGGGGGGTTCTTTTGAATCTGGAGGCTATGGCTGTCAAAAAGAGGAGAGGTACTTTAAAGCAGCTTGGTGTTTTTTTTAGTATTCTTGCAAAGGATGAAGTCAAACTGGCTTAAGAGACCGACTAGACTGGACCTTTTCTTAGGTCCCAAGATTGGGCAAAGCACCACTCTTAGGGGGTTCATACACTACTTTATAGGGCCTCTGATTTTGAAGACAATTTCTCATTCAAGACCTGTTGAGTCCAAGTCTGGCTGAAGAAAAAAGGTAATTTCAGAATGGACATTAGGAGATTTGGCTGACATCAAGACATCATTTGAACAGGACACCAGATAAGCAAATAGGCTAACAGACTGCAGTCTTCCCATTACAAGAAGGCCTTCTTTCACTTAGCATTAGCTATAACCTGAATAGCTACAGCAGGTTCTCTGCCCTAATGTCCCACCATGGCCACGCCCACCCAGCTGGTCATTAGGGCAGGGTAGGGTTGTTAAATTATTTGAATCCCACCACTGGATTTGGGGGCATTTTAATCTCTAGAGAACACTCTATTAAAGATATCCAAGTGACCATTTTGGAAAAACAAAAATCACAAGATTCAAATTTGACACTATTGACAGAGAGATTGTGGAATGCCCATACTTCAGAAGGTTCCAGACTATCTCAAAAGGTCTAAACAAATAGAACAGGTTTTTATTATCTATTACAATTACTAATTGGTACTTGTAATCTGTCTCACATCTACATTACCATTCCCTCTTCCCCTCTGTCCCCTCTCTCGCTCCCTACTGCATCAACCTAATTTAAATCCTATATCACTTAAGCCACTTTATGCATCTGATGAAGTGAGCTGTAGGTTACGCTATTTAATACCATTTGTTAATCTGAAGAGCTGCTACCAGATTCCTTTGGATTCCTATTCTAACAGTATTAATTTAAATACAGATGTGTGCAATGAAGAGAACAAATGGCTAGTTCTAATTGGTTGAATAAACACAGTGACCGATATCTTTGTATTCTGTTTTCATCAACAGAGATCTTTTTTTCCCCTGTGGGTATCCAGCAAATCTGAAATGAAGTTTAGAAATTCTCCAAGGCAAATCTGAAGGCAAATAAGGATCTGATGTAAGGCTGAATTGAGGTGCAGAATAATAATCAAACAGAAACAGAGAACCCATTCCTAAAAGTACAGTTTGAATAGAAAGGAGACACATGGCCACTTGTACCAATGAAGTAAGAGGAACTTGGATGCAATTCTAGGAAATGTGGCTTTCCTGTCTGCAGTACTGATTTATTTATAGAGCAAAATGAATGAGAATCCCTCTTTCTTCACTAAGATTGTATTTTTACAGTTCCCCAGCAAAAGTTGTGCAATGACTTTTCTACCGGAAAATGTAATTTCTCCCATCTCTTTATATATAGCTGCAGTCTGTGAGATTGTTTGCTAAAAATATGAAAACCAACAACAAAAGTGTTTCCAGACTGCTGCTTGATGTTTCTTTGGGCAGCTTCCACCTGCCCAGAAATTCATCAACAGATTTGTACACATGCATTTTTAGTTAACAATCCTGTTCAGCTCAGACAAATATATTTAACCAGTGGCAAGCAGTTTCATTCCCTCCATTAACAAATTGTATTTTTTTTTTAAAAAAAAAGCTGATTATCATTCTTCAAAGTATTCATTTGCTTGTTACAGTATTTATTTGACAGTAACAGAGTTGGAAGGGACCTTGCAGATCATCTAGTCCAACCCCTTGCTCATGCGGGAGACCTTTCTGATCGACAAATTCAGTGTTCCAGTTATAGCCTTCCTTTATTTGGGAGGGGGGAGGGCAGCATGATGCACATGGACATCTCCTATAATTCCATTCATATGATCATTATCCATGAGGTAGGTTGGATAGAGAAGAAATGACCAGCCTAAAATCACCTATGAATTCCATTGTCAAGTGAGGGTTTGAACTTGGCTCTCCAGTGGAAGACTTGAATTGGGGTAGAGCAGACCTGAACAATATATGGCCTTTAGATTACATGCATCCTACTAAGAAGCCTTCTGCAACCCACCAGAAATTTTTAAAGGTCACTAAATTATCACCACTGCCACTGTAACTATCACTGTACTATCAGGCCTTATTATAATGTCACTGCTAGCTCCAGCACTGTTGCCACTCTAGTATCAGCAGATGATCGGTGCACCAAGTTCTGTGTTTTTCGGAGTATAAGACGCACCATAGTTTTTGGGGAGTAAAATAAGAAAAAATCTGATTGGCAGGTTGATCAGTCTCCTGAAATACCCCCAATCAGCTGTTCCCAGAGGTGAATTTTAGCAACAGGTTCCTTGGTTGTGATCTCTGTGTCTTTTTTTTTTTTTTTTGCTTTTTTTTCTGCCTCTGAAACTTCTGAAACTCTGTTTCAGAAAAAAAAACTTTTGTTTCTGCCTCTGAAACAGCTCTGAAACAGCTTCAGAAAAAAGGCCTCTGAAGCTCTGTTTGGATTCTTCTTTTTTGAAGCTTTGTTTGGAGGCTTTTTTTCTGAAGCTCTGTTTGGAGGCTTTTTTTCTGAAGCTCTGTTTGGAGGCTTTTTTTCCTGAAGTTTCTTTTCTGAAGCTTCGTTTCTGATGCTTTTTTCAGCCTCTGAAACCTCCATTTGAGAAGCTGGGCGGGGCTATATTCAGAGTATAAGATGTTCCCAGATTTTCACCCTCTTTTCTGGGGGAAAAAGGTGCATCTTATACTCCAAAAAATACGTTATTTCTTGATGGCCATCAAGGATTTTTAATGTATTAATATGGCCCTTGTGCAGGCCTGAGCTAGAGCATTAATTCCTATATGATTTCAAGTTTTCCAGGGATTCTTATCTGAGATGAGCAATAAGACTTAATGGGTGTTTCTATGTTGTCCTGACTCTCTTCGTTCCCTTTTAAGGTTGATGCATGTTTTGGGTTAGAAAAAACAGGACACAATAAAGTGCATTAAATGGAAGCTGAGATGAACAGCACAGGGAAAGTAGGGCAGAAAGGAGAATGCCAGGCCATTTTGGTGACACTGCGAAGAAAAAAATCTAGAAAGGAAGCAGCAATACTTGAAGAGACAATGACACTAATAAAGCTGAAATAATGATCCGGGACAAGATAATCTGCCTTTTTGTTTCTAAAAAAAATATCTGCCCTTAATGGCTTTTATTTCTTTTGTTCAATTGTTTCTGATTCTCTTGGAAAGTCCCTACAGTTTCTTGACAAGGTTTTTCAGAAGTGGTTTGCCCTTACCTCCATCCCAGGGCTAAAAGAAAATGACTAGCCCAAGGTCAGCCAGCTGGCTTTGTGCCTAAGGCAAACCCACAACTCACAATTTCCTGGCTTCTAGTCGGATGACTTAACCCTTACACAAAGTCGCTCTCTAATGGCTAGCACACACAACCTCAAATTAAAACTGGAGGTCATTTGGTACATATATGAGTAGCTATTATGAAGAAACATTGCATCCATTGTTACAATCTTCCAGTTTCTGCGGTGATAAATTCTGGATTACTGAAATGCTAACACTGTTATATATTACATATAATACGTAATACCTTGATGAACGTATCTTTTCTTTTATGTACACTGAGAGCATATGCACCAAGACAAATTCCTTGTGTGTCCAATCACACTTGGCCAATAAAAATTCTATTCTATTCTATTCTATTCTATATATTGTAATATATTATATATAATATGTTATATTATATATAATATATTATATATAATATATATATACATATAATATAATATATTTTTATATATTATATGTATTTACATGTTACACTATTTCAAACTTAATTCTGTTACTGAATGCCAATGCAAACCAACAATTCAATGATATAAACAGATAATAATTAGAAGAGATAGAAAAACATTTTGTGTATTGTTGTGTAGATGGGTAGTAACATCTGTGGTTTTCCCCCATGTTCTATTGGAGTAATTTACGACTGAATAACTCAGTATGATTAGGAAATTGAAAGAGGATGTTTATAATAAAAATGAACTTCAGAGTTAAGATGCAAATTTTTATTTTAACTGTGAGAATGCAGTCTCCTTATTGATATAAATATATCTATCTGCTACTACTTTTGTCATGATAGTTTAAAACTTTAAAATCTCCATATGATCACTAGCCCATCAGCATACTTTGTTGTACGCTACCAAGAGTCACTTGCTTGTGACATGGGCAACATATAAATTTGCTGAATAAATAAAAGCATCAATTGTGTGGATAGAATATAATAGAAAGGCCTTTGCCTAGTGCCAAACTGATGCCAATGTAGGTACCAGTTGATCCTCTCTGGAGAGGCAATTTCATAAAAAAAAGCTTTCTCCTTGGTGAGTTGACCTAGAGAAAGGCATCATTAAGGACCCAGATTGTTGGGGGGGCAATAAGTTGACTTTGTAAATATACAATTAGAATGAGACTATTGCCTTATACACTGTAAGCCGCCCTGAGTCTTCGGAAAAGGACGGGATATAAATGTAAATAATAAAAAAAAATTAAATGAAGTTAAAGTCTGGGTAGGCACATATGGGAGAAGACGCTCCTTCAGGTGACTTAGTCCTAAACCATCTAGGGCTGTGATGGCGAACCTACGTGCCATCGAACAGGAACAGGAAGTGCCTCACAGGAGCAGATAGAGGTAAATCCTAGAGAGGCAGAAAATGCATCACTGAACAATGGAGATGAATTCTAGAGAGGAATAAAGCTGCATACAAGGCAGACATAACACCTGTAACAGCATAGGCATGCGGGGGGGGGGGAAGGGGGAGCGTTGTGGGGTGTGGCACACACCCTGTGCCCCTTTTTTGGTCCCAAGAGTCTTCAAGGAATCCTGCTAGGCCCAAAATAAGTCACCAGGGGGGATCATGCATGCATGAGCAGTGGGTGGGAGGAGCTCGTACGGGGAGTGTTGTGCATTATATTATGGGTGTGGGCACGCAAGGACAAAAAGGTTAGCCATCACTGATCTAGAGCCTTAAAGGCCAAAACATTACTTTGAATTGGATCCAGAAATACCAGCAACCAGTACAGATGGCAAAAAATACCCCCACTAGACACCTCAAGTAAGCAGTCTAGCCATTTTGAACTAACTGAAGTTTCCAGACCATTTTTAATGGCAGGCATGGGTCAAGGAGATTAGTATCTATGTTGATCATAAACCATAATATGAATGCCATATTTATTTTTAAAATTATTAAAAGTTTATAAACACAAAGCTAAGAAAATTAATACTAAGAAAACTAAGAAAAACAAAAAATAGAGAAAAGAAGATAAGTAAAAAGAAATGGAAAAAATACATTTTAAAAATATTTTAAAAAATTTTAAAAAAAGAAAAGAAAGAGAAGGCAGAAAAAATATGACTTCCCCCTCCTAGACAAGCATAAACAATTTGGCTAATTTAAAGGTAAAAGTAAAGCTTCCTGTTGTGACTCGTCCTCCCTCCTCTCCTCAGCCGGGCCCCTCCCATCTCCAACCTGGCCCCATGCCCGGAGAGGATTCCAGGAGTGAAAGGACAAGCCCGATAAACCCCACTCATACAGCGTGTATTCCTTTAGCTCAGCCTTCAGAGCAGGAAGCCAGCCAGGTGCTGGAATTACTCGGCCCTATTCCCTCTGACCCCTCCCTTTCCCAGAAGCTGCCAGCAGATCCAGCTGAAGACAATTCAGGGTAGGAGGACCCTCGCTTCCGGAGATCTGAGAGGTGACGCCAGCAGAAGGAGGGGTGGGGCAGGCCTGGATAAATGCTGAGTCATGGAGCCACACCCCACAGCCTATATAAAGGACCTGCTTTTGGCATTCCAACCTTGAGTCAAGCAAAGTCTTATCTAGTTTGCTGATACTGGACCCTATCGCTGAAGTCACACCTTGGACTCCTGCCTGCCCTGATAAACCTCGAAGGAACTTGGCAAGCTGCAAAGGCTTCGTTGCCAAGTTTGTTACGGATTCCCTTGACTCGTTTGTCAGAGTCGGAGTGGTTGTGGGACACGACACTTCCACTCACACATATGTGCTAGTCATTCCTGACTCTAGGGGGCGGTGCTCATCTCTGTTTCAAAGCCGAAGAGCCAGCACTGTCCGAAGACATCTCTGTGTTCATGTGGCTGGCATGACTAAATGCCAGAGGTGCACGGAACGCTGTTACCTTCCCACCAAAGGTGGTCCCTATTTTTCTACTTGCATTTTTTACATGCTTTCGAACTGCTAGGTTGGCAGAAGCTGGGACAAGTAATGGGAGCTCACCCCGATACGCAGCACTAGGGATTTGAATCACTGAACTGCCGACCTTTTGATCGACAAGCTCAGTGCCTTAGCAACTGAGCCACCACATCCTTCTTTGGCTAACTTAACAGTATCTCTAATATGTACTTCAATTAAAAAAAATCCGTCTCATATCTCATCCCTTATCAATAGTCAAATTACAAAAGAAACATTCAATCCTAATTGGCAAAACTCTATAAAGAGCTACTGGAAATATTAATGTATACATTTTAATTTTATTTAATTTATTCAAAACATTCAGTTTTACTTTCTCTAAGAAATAAAGCAGAAGGATTTTCTCTCTGTTTATAAACAGATCTTTAAAGTCTTGACATACAATCCTGGCCAAAGAAATCCATTAAGAACTGCCAGAAGCCATAACACATATATTTTAACCCTTATCAAAGTAAAATGTATCATACAGGAACCAAACTGAAGGACATGTTACATTTCTTTTATAAAAATGTCTGCAATTTCACATTTGACATTTTCAGAATTTTAGACCGAGAATGGATACATTGCATTTGTTTTAATTTTTCAATGTGCATATTTTTTTTCTTGTTACTACTATTTCACTCAAGTTTTCTTCCTGAAAATACTAACCCATATATAGGTATTTATCATACATCTTCAGCAGTGAAAACAAATGCAATTTTTTTTAAAAAAAACAACAAGGTTTCTCTGAAATCTCTTTATTTTTTGACAGTGTAGTTTAAATCATATAAGCCAATTAATCCTAGTCAGTTATTTATACAGCATAAAAGACCTAAATCCAGTCTTCCATAAATTCTGTTGACTCTTATCTGGCACCAATTTGCCATGACTATTAGTAGGTCAGATTCTTGTATATAAAGGTAAAGGTAAAGTTAAAGGTTCCCCTCGCACATATGTGCTAGTCATTCCCAACTCTAGGGGGCAGTGCTCATCTCTGTTTCTAAGCTAAAATGCCAGCGCTGTCTGATGACATTTCCGTGATCATGTGGCAGGCATGACTAAACCCCAAAGGTGCATGGAACCCTATTACCTTCCCCCCAAAGGTGGTCCCTATTTTTTTACTTGCATTTTTTACGTACTTTCGAACTGCTAGGTTGGGAGAAGCTGGGGTAAGTAACGGGAACTCACTCCGTTATGCGGCGCTAGGGATTTGAACTGCCAAATTGCCGACCTTTCTGATCTACAAGCTCAGCGTCTTAGCCACTGAGCCACCACGTCCCCTTCTTGTGTATAGTAGCATGAAATAAACTTGTACTACTTTTGACTCTATCCAGCTCCTGGTTTCTTGCACTTGCATTTGACCATAGATTTCAATAACCCCAGATACCCTGGAGGAATTTGAGTCAGAATCTACAGTATATGTTCTTTTTTTTTTCCCATGTCAAATTCCTGACTCACTTTTTTTTAACCAATCCCGAATCAGAAAGTTTAATTACAGTCAGATCCCTAAATCTGTTCTCAAGGTAACAACGAGTAGCCCTTCAATTTGACATTCATTTTGTACTTTCAAAACCTTTTGAAATAGCAGAGTCTCTTTGTGTGTGTGCATGTGTGTGCGCACATATATGTGTGTGTGGTGGTGGGGAGTTGTTTTCTATTTCTTGAGTCAATGATTCAGATGACATTACCTGGAGCTAGGAAAGGAAACTGAGTCCTTGTGTTCTTCCTGAAGTATAGATAAATGGTTTTCAGCTTTGATGGGAAAGGACAAGTTTGATAGAAAGACCCTGGGAATTTAGTGATGGATTTATTCAAAATTAAATCCTCTCAAACAGCTTTCAACATTGGGGGTCATTTGTCTCTCCCCCCCTTCCCTCTTACATACTTCTTAATGGAGATAAAGCTGCTCCTTCAAAATAAAAATGTGTAAACGAAAAGCAAAGGAGAGGAGGCAGCCTTCAGCCCAGCTTTCTTGGGATAAAGAAGCCTTGATAGAAAGCCTTTTATATTTAGTGTTTTCTGTGCCCAGTCCATGCCATGAGAACTGCATTCAGCTACTCACCCTGCCCCTCTCTTCTCAAGGAAAGAGTCAGAAAACCTCTGAAAGAATAGTAGCAGAGAACAGAGTTTTTGGAAAGACCTTCTCTCATCCCAGCCATAGGTGGCTGAACAAAGCAGTTGTTCTGTTTCGTTATGGTGGTCCCCTTCACCAGGCAACCCCTGCCAAATCATCTGTCAGAGCTCAGATGCTGCTGCCCAAACTTTATTCACTTCAGCACTATTTGTTTCTGTTAGTGCTTTAAATTGAGTCCCGAGGTTTCTGGGGCATGAGAATTTCTCCCTCCTGGAAAGTGAATAAAAGACCACTTCCATTCTCTGCAGGCAAGAAGAAACTAAATTCTTTCTCTCTGGGTTTTTCTTTGTTACGAGTCCAGATACTGTCTAAGATCCAAGCCAGGCCAAACAAAAGCCGATTATCTCACCTTTTAAATAGAAGGATTGGGGGTGGGGGGAAGAAAAGCATTTGAAGCAGTGGAGAATCTGTGGCTTGCCACTTGACCAGCTTCTTAGAGTACAGTAATGCATGCAAATAAAAAAGGAGAGATTGGAGGGGGGCAAGGAAACTATGATGCTGAGGCACAGCCATAAATTCAGCCATTTGGGCTGTTATATGGAGGAACTTCATTCTTCATTCACAAGTATTTTCTGTCCAAGTCTGCTGGTCAGGTCGAACAGTTATGTGTATCTCTTAGAATCCCCCCCAAGGCATGTAAAATGTAGTAGACTTTGACACCCATTATCTTAAAAGGCAGTCAGGGATCAAATCAGGATTATTAATGGGGTTAGCAAATCTCATTTCAAGTTTAGTTTTGTTCTGAGAAGGAAAGTTGGAGAACATTCATGTTGGGTAAGTGTTGTTGGTGGCAAAAAAAACCCTTTAATGTGCTGCACCAGTGTCCTGTGTTACGTTAAAGACTAACCCTTTTGCTGTTTTCTATGAGATTTGTGTCTGGAGGTTTTGAATCGATCTGACTTTACTTTATATATTACTAGTTTAATATATAGCATCTCTGTGAATAAAGAACAGATTTCTCCTCAGATGTCATACTAAAACAATGGAGGAAAAGGAATCTTGGAAGATTTTTAAGTGGATGTTTATGAAGAAAAAAGTTTGGACTGGACTGGACTGGACTGGATAGACTGGATAGACTGGACTGGACTGGACTGGACTGGACTGGACTGGACTGAGCTGGGCTGGGTTGGGCTGGGCTGAACTAGACTAGACTAGACTAGACTAAACTAGACTAGACTAGAATAAAATAGAATAGAATAGGAGTTCTTTATTGGTCACCTGTGATTGGACACACAAGGAATTTGTCTCCAGTGCATAAGCTCTCAGTGTACATACAAGCATACAAGTGATAAATCACGATCATAGTCATCGTAAAAATATGTTCATCATAAATCATAAGATACAACACTTAGTGATAGTCATAGGATACTAAAAAAGCCATCAACATAAATCATACTAGGATAGTAGGTAAACAATATAAATTGTAAGAAAGAAGCAACAAAGTTATAGTCAAAAGAAGATAAGAAGATAGGTAATAGGAAAGATGAGAAGAATAATAGAATACAGCTTTTCTAGATAGTTTGACAGTGTTGTGGGAATTAGTTATTTAGCAGTGTGATGGTGGGGGGCAAAAAACTGTCCTTGTGTCTAGTTGTTCTGGAGTGTAATGCCCTATAGCGTCATTTTGAGGGTAGAAGATATTTTCTGTTTCTAAGATGTTTTCTAAGTTTTTAAGTTAAAATCACTATTGACGAAGGTTCCACAACTGAAGGTAGTTTTTCCTTCAATGAATCCTTGGTGAAAGTGAATTTTTAGCACTCCCTGGAATTAAAATTCACATTTCAGACAGTCATAAAATAGGTCCTCATTACAAACTCTTGTACCTGACTAATAATCCATACATTAAATGTAAAAATATGAATTAAAGAGTGCTTTATTTCAGTGCTTTTATTTTCACTTTTTGAAAAAAAGAAACATTTTTTGGCTGTTCCTCACATTTATATTGCTTTGTGTTCCAGGTTCTTGAGAAGTTTATAGAGCATTGTGCTGAAGTGCCATTAAATTAAAAAGGAGCCATGAGTAGTGCTGGGCAGAGAAATTATTTGGCCTTTTTCTCCTAGTAGTTCTCATTTAGTTTGATGAATAAGGACTTGTTTTAGAAATTTGCTTCAATGCCCTCCAACTTTTTCACATGCTAAGCTTTTGCCATCCAGCATCAAGGACAAATCATTCCAATAAAGAATGTGACTGATTCAGTGAAATTCCTACACTGAAACAAGAAAACAAGACTGTTTTCTTTGAACATTTCATTGCCACCTCCACACGTCTGTTCAGCTGTCAGATTATTTCCAATGCAGCCTAAGTCTTTCTCCGAACAAGAACTCCGTGAACCATTTCTCCAGAATTCCTCTTTTTTAGTTATTGGCCCTGAAATAACGGGGAGTTGCCATGATGGGACATGGTAAAGTGAGCAAGTATGACAAGAAAAATAACAGAAAAGTGCAAATCCAGTCCAGACAGGTTCAGCTTGTTACCAAGGCGAAGAAGTTGAACAGTATGTTTGCATCTCACTAAAAGTGCAGTGGAAACAAAAGTAGTCAGCTCTACCATTCTGCATTAGGCTCACTAGGCTACTATGCCTTACGGAAATTCTCAGAATTTGTAGTCTAGATTCATGTCAGTTCAGAATACTGTAGATTCTTTCACTATATTGCTATTTCTATGTATTTGCTTTTCTCCACAAGTGGCTTTTTTCAAAGTGCTATTGGTAAAGTTTTGTTCTTTTTTTCTTTCTTTCTTTCTTTCTTTCTTTATTCTTTCTTTCTTTCTTCCTTCCTTCCTTCCTTCCTTCCTTCCTTCCTTCCTTCCTTCCTTCCTTCCTTCCTTCCTTCCTTCCTTCCAAACAGTGAGGACAATTAACCAGTGGAACAGCTTGCCTTCAGAAGCTGTGAGTGCTTCATCATTGGAGGTTTTTAAGAACAGACTGCACAGTCACTTGTCTGAAATGTATAGGATCTCTTGCTTGAGCAGGAGACTGGAGTAGAAGACCTCCAAGGTACCTTCCAGCTCGACTTCCTTCCTTCCTTCCTTCCTTCCTTCCTTCCTTCCTTCCTTCCTTCCTTCCTTCCTTCCTTCCCTCCCTCCCTCCCTGTCTCTTTCTCTCTCTCTCTCTCTCTCTCTCTCTTTCTCTCTCTCTCTTCTCTTTTTACCTAAACAGGGTCACTTTTAGGTTTACTCAAGGTCTTGTTGGGAGAAACAAAGGGTCACAGATGAACTAGCAGAGACTGAGCACTAATATATAGAAAGAGCAGGATTATCTGCATCTTAAGTATTATAACAAGACATGTGAACAGGAAACATATGATGAAAGACGGGTCCTTTTGGTTCAGCTTGGTTGTTTTATTGCAGACATCTCACTACCCAAACTAGGTAACATAATCAATGCTAGTCTAACATTGATAACTAACCTTGATGATGTTACCTAGTTTGGGTAATAAAACAACTGCAAGGAAACAACCAAGTTCAGAGAGCACCAAGAACTCCCCATTTCAGCTCTGAGCTACAAATATTCTCCTTTATTGGTATGATTAAAGAGGCTGGAACTGTGTAATCCTGGACAGTGTTTCTCAATCTCAGTAATGTTCTCGAAATATGTGAGAACTTCACCTCCCAGCTTATACCTCTGGGACTAGGAGACATTGCAGACACATAAAATGCTATGCCAGAACTTGCTAAATAAATATATGATAAATAAATTCCAGTATATTTCTGACACCATGAGAAAACTCTATTGAGTAACTGTTCCATATTTCCTGTTCCATTTCATTGAATGATGCTTGTAGAAGCATCAATCATTTCTAGGGATTTGGTTGTGAAGATGCATAATCCAAAGCATTAAAAAAATAAACTGGAAAAGCAAGAATCTGAATTGCCATATGAGCTTTATCTAAGCTCATAACCTGAAGATGTGCTGGACTATACCCCCATGGGCTTGGTCATCTCTAATGGTGCTTATGAGAATTATATTCATATATCTGAGAGACATCAGACATATATGTCCCAAAGGTGCTTTTTCAGGAGGCAACTGGATTTTCTTATGTTTTTTTTCTTTTGAAGACTTAGCTTCTCATCCAAGAAGCTTCTTCAGCTCTGACAGGATAGTAGGGAACGGATTGGATGGAATGGATTGGATGGAATGTATTGGATGAGAAGTGAAACATCTTCAAAAGACAAAATCAAAAACAAAAAACCCAGAGAATCCTGTTGCCTCCTGAAATAGCATCTTTGGGACAACCATGACCTGGATGACTAAGAATCTCTACAGACCATCAAATATATAGCAGTTTAGATTGACTAATGCTTAGATGTCTCCAGTATTGGATGAGCACCTTGTTCTCATTAAACCATCCATATTGTGCCCAAACTACCCAATTTGAATGAAGTGGCAGAATATCTCATCTAAGATTACTTGTACTATCCCTCATTTGCTGCTACCTACAGAATGTCTGATGCCTTTCTGATTTATTAAAGACAAAGCATCATGAAAGAATTACATTTTGAATGTGTCCCTACTGACTCCAGGGTATAATACCACATCAAAAGGAACATATTTAAGAACGGAGAGATTAACAATGAGAAAAAAAATCTGAAGGAAAAAAACCCCCACCAAATCTTAGTAAAAAGCTAAAGGTCCTTGTCCAGTCATATCTGACTCTAGGGGACAGTGCTGATCTCCATTTTTAAGCTGAGGGAGCCACTGTTGTCCAAAGACCTTTCTGTGGTCATTTGGCCAGCATGACTGTATGCTGACACACATGGAGTTCTGTTGCCTTCCCACCAAAGTGGTACCTATTTATCTACTTGCATTTATTCCATGCTAGGCAGGCAGAAATAAATCTCAGCGGCATAAAGTAATTTGGAATAACAAAAGTTTATTCCAGCTAAGAAGCCTGCTTCTTAAGGTTCCCTAAAAGTCTGGTGATGATCTCAGCTCTCTCTTAACAAGCAACTGTAAATGTAGACAGGAATCCATTAAAGCTAAAGAGTCATTTGGCATGTGCATTATCTTGATTCACTGTCTAACATTTCAACAAAAAGGTGCTTTGTTTATATCATGGGTGAGACAACAGCTGGATTCAAATTAGCTTTTAAAGAAAATGTACCTATTTATAAATGATCCTGTCAGGGATAAGTTATTTGGGCTAAAATCCTATGCACATTTACCTAGGTCCAACTGAGTTTAAAGGAGTTTACATCTGAGTAGACATCTAGAGAATGATATAGAATTAGATTATATAGATTGTAATTCTGTATTTCTGAGACAGCAGAAGAGATCTAGTCGTAGGGGAAATCACTTAGACTCATGCAACTCAAATTAAAAACATTACTTATTAAGCCTATGTGAAGGGATGTAGCTTTGCCTGATTGAAGAGAAGAAACTACCTAATTTATAGGTATAACAATATGGATGGCCTCAGATTGTTTTGAGCTAGTGCTATGGGGAAAAGCGCTTATAGTGCTAGCCAAAATACTTCCAGGCTGCAAAATTTCTTTCATTGCCTCCCTTTTCTTGGATAATTCTCCTCAAGACCTCTCTTCCAACAGAGAGAGGTCAGCAACCTCACCCCATTCCTAAGAGGTCTGTAAGGGGCGTGCATAAGAGCACCAACGTGCCTACCGTTCCTGTCCTATTGCTTCCTTTCGTTATATCCAATTAATATAGTTATTACATACTCATGCTTATATATATGCTTATATATTGCATAATTATTTCATGCTTATGCTTATATATACTGTGTAACAAAATAAATAAATAAATAAAATAAAAAAGTCCTTTTGTGTTCTCTTAACTAATGGTGGGCGGTGGGGGGGGAGCATTCCTAGATTGGAGAATTGTTAGAAGGCCAGATAGCCTTGGCCAAAGTTATAGGAGAAGGTTCTCCTTAGTCATTGAAGAAGTTTCATCTATGTCTTCTTTTCCATACAAGGTCTGCAGAAGAAGATAGAGCTTTGAAACCGGCTAACTAAAGCAATGTTACAGAAGCTGGTTGTTTTAACATCTCAGTCTAGCAACAACCCTGAAATTCCAAATTGTCCCCTCCCAATTTCTATCCAGATTCAATCCTCTTCAATTTTTGAAATCAGTCAAGACGGCTAGGTAATGTCACCTAGGTAGTTTCACGTGCTGTCTGCATCCCGTGAATGGGGCTTTGCTTGTTTGCCTGGACCGGTTTCTAGCATGCCCCGGCCTAATGCTGATCCATGGATGGGGGTTGGGAACTCCTGATCTAGGCAACAATAATCAAGGCCTCTTATATTTGTTTTTTGTTTTTTTATGTTTACCATCCTCTCATAAGTGGAACAGATAATTCAAGAAAAACAAACAAAATTGTATTTCTGACTCGAGGTCTTTGCATACTGAGATGCAAACCTAAGAAAGCAAAAGACATGCCACTAGAGAGTCAGCAGATCTGAGGCCCTCTCTCTAATATTCATAATCCTTCAATTCAACATTATACGGTAGTTAACTATTCACAGTTTATGTTCTTTTTGAATGTTTTAATATATTTTAAATATGGGGAAAAGAAGCATGGGGGTGGGGGAAGAAAAGAAAATGTCTTTACTTCATTCATACTTTTGGATGCAACAGATTTTAATCCATATTAATGACTTTGTGAGCAAAGAACCAGAGATTATAGGCAGCAGAACCTGGTCTTGATTATTGTTGCCTAGATCAGGAGTTCCCAACCCCCATCCATGGATCAGCATTAGGCCGGGGCATTAGGCCGGGGTATACAGTATGGCACCAGTCATTCATCTGTAAAAAGTGCAACTCTAAATTTCATTCTGCAGAGGATATAAAGATGTCACTTGCCATTAATTTGAAATAAATTGTATCACTGCATTTTCTTTCCTGTGATCTTAAGCATTTTGTAGCATTTAATAAAGTGTAAAGGGCAACTGCTTAATTGGCAGGATTTGTACAGTTCTTAAAGGTCTTCTAATGCAACCTCCCTCCAGCTCTTTTCCTTGGTCTTGATAGTCCTAACAATATTACAAAGTGCTCTCTCTCTCTCTCTCTCTCTCTCTCTCTCTCTCACTCTCACTCTCACTCTCACTCACTCTCTCTCCCTCTCCCTCCCTCCTTCTCCCTCTCCCTCTCCCTCTCCCTCCTTCCCTCTCTCTCCCTCCTTTCCTCTTTCTCTCCCTCCCTCCCTCTCTCTCCTTCTCCCTCTCCCTCCCTCCCTCCTTCTCCCTCTCCCTCTCCCTCTCCAACCTTCCCTCTCTCTCCCTCCTTCCCTCCTTCCCTCTTTCTCTCTCCCTCTCCCTCCCTCTCTCTCTCTCCCTCTCCTCCCTCCCTCTCTCTCTTGCCCCTCCCTCCACCTCCCCCCCCTCGTTAAATGTCTTGGAATTGATGACAACAGCATTTCTGATTGGAATTACCTGAAATCATTTCAAAGTCTAGTAACCTATAAAATACAATGATTCATAGAGAGCATGTGTTATATCCAACCTTGAGGTTCATATAATCTGCCTTTTACAACAAACACTGGTGTGTCCTGCTGTCTGTTTAAAATGCTTGTAGGATAATTTATATCCTGGCACACCCACATGTACAAAATTGCATTCTGGAATCTGACACCACTGTGGAACTGGTTTCCCCCTGTATTGATGCAAAGCATTTTGTCCTGTTCAGATATAAACCACAGATGCTAAGTGACCTTCAAGTCAATGCATGAGTTTCTTTTAACTTCAGTGACACTTTTATTTATTGTAATACTCTGCTCTTTGCTAAAATCCAAGCAAGGCAATATATAACATAGATAAGGCGTGCTTTATTATTGCACTTTATTCACTGAAACAGAATAGTCACAGTCTGCCTTCAGGTTTAGTTTTGTAATGAGTCTTTGTGTCTCTGTTTCCGTCTCTCTCTCTCTCTCTCTCTCTTGTGTGTGTGTATCTCATGTGTGTATGTGAGAGACAAAGACAGGACAAAGAGACAGAGAGGGAGTTTATCAAGATATCTAATGGTGAGCACAGAGCTATCAGAATTTACAAATATCCCTTTTGATCCAGACTTCCAGACTCTGGCCTTTTGGATATATTGTATGTGGGAAACTTCTAAGCTTGGCCTAGAGAATAATATCTCCTTTTCACAGTTACTTCAAAGATCTGTATTTATAGTATGCTGCCTATAATTCAGGTAGTTCTAAGCAACCATATATATTAGCTGACATGGCAGTTTGTTCATGAACCTGTCTAGTTCCCTTTTAAAACCTTCCAAACTGGATGGTTATCCTAACTCCTAGCAAGCAATTTCATGGATTAACTACATTCTGTGAAAAGGCATTTCCTTCTTCTGGTCCTGCTTTATTAGATGATTGAGTTCAAACATTATGAGCGAGGGAAGAAAATTCTCCATGTTTTCCTTGCCAAGGATGATCTTACATGCTTCTATCGTGTCTCCAATTATCCCCCATCCTTTCCAACGTGAAGAGGACAAATTGTTCTTGTTCCTCAGATTCATTCATTCATATAGCTCAGCAAATGGTTCAGGGTGGCAAACAATCTGAAAATGAGTTAAAAACAAATTTCCATCACAAATACAAAAATGAAAATGCATGGCAGCTGATGTCACAATCAAAGATCATTATCCCAATCAGGAGATGGGAGCCTTCACACATATTCTGTGACATTCTGTGTATGTTGCCACAGCCCTCTAGAATTGTGAACCAGAAGTAACTACATTTATTCGGTCCCAATTCTACAATTCTACAAGCCCTACTATTTCTGATGGAATATTCCCTCAGGACCTACCCATATAGTCAAGGGAAAAGGGTTAACTCCACTGTACCAAGACATAGCATGTCATCCATGTCTCAATACAATTCTTTTTTAACCAACCAGTATGGTAGAGTGGTTAAAATGTGGAAATAGTGCTAGGAAAAGCAGGATCAAGTCCATCTTCTGCCATGGACACATCATAGATCTATCACTCTCTTTTGATCCAACCTAGATCAAAGGGTTGTTTTTATAGGGAAAAATGCCATGAAAGAAAGGTGGGATATGAATCTAATAAATCAACCATAAAAGATACTGAAGGAAGGGCAACATCTTAGAGCTGCTCCCCATTATTAGAAAAGAAACTCACTGGCCACTAATATAAATAAATTTTATATTTTCTCTTTCATGTCTTTCTACAGGAAAGCATAAGAGCCTAAAATGCCCTTGAAAATTAACAAATGTGCTTCCAACTCACAGTTGCACTGATTAAAGGGGCCCTAATCAATTATAATTGGTCTCTACCAGTTTAGTGTATTCTTGACTTTCAAGTCTACTGATTAAAATCTGCCCTTGCCAATTAGAGCTGGTCCCCATCATTTAATCAACAAAGGCCTTACTGTAGTTGATTGATATGCCAATTAAAACTTTGAATTCTATTTTTATTGTCAGTTCTTAGCAGAAATGTTACTCTTGTTTACAGGAAGAGTGGATTTGTGGGATCTACTTTTCCTTTATTTCTTTATTTTTCTTAATTTCATGCATAAATATATTTACTATCTCAAGTAACAGCAACCCAGGTAATTATGTTACTTAGGTTGTTTAGCTTAACATTCATGGTCCAGCTCCCACAACTGGCCTGCATGTAAAGAATATGGCATTTTTACCGTATTTTACATGCCCACTAAATTATTCCTTTCTGGAGAAAAGTATCCTGGAGTAATAAATTAAAATAATGGAATAAAAACAAAAACAGAAAGCCAAAGAAATTAATGACGTGAGAAAAAGAAACATATTAGTTTCCACCAATATTGTCACTAGACTTTTCCAAACTGTTTTACCCTTGCAAAACAGCCTTGCTTCTGTCATGCTCATACGTTGCATTGTGTTCTAGCACCACAAAAGTTGCATAGATATTGATGTCTGCCCAGGGGTGAAATCCAGCAGGTTCGGACAGGTTCTGGAGAACCCGTAGTGGAAATTGTGAACAGTTCAGAGAACCGGCAAATACCACCTCTGGCTGGACCCAGAGTGGGGTGGGAATGGAGATTTTGCAATATCCTCCCCTCTGGAGTGGGGTGGGAATGGAGATTTTGCAGTATCCTTCCCCTGCCACGCCCATCAAGCCACGCCCACCAAGCCACACCGCACCCACCAAGCCATGCCCACAGAACCGGTAGTAAAAAAAATTGGATTTTACCACTGTGTCTGGCATCAATCAGGCTTTGACTAATGTAGTCTTTCTTTTAATACTGTTTTGGAAGATATAGGTGGGGTATCCTCTTTAGCAATTTTAGTCATGCCCGAACCTCACTCAGCCTTTCATGGTAACAGTAAAGACAATACTCTTCACTTTGGGCTCAATTTGACTAGTAAGCCACAAGTGCAATTAAAAACCTATTTTATACATGCTTCCTTATAGAACCTAGAATCTGTAATCTAGAATTTTTTTTTGAAAGCCAACAAACTGTTGTCTACACCAACTAAAGGTACCTGCATGGTATTAACCCCGTTCAGGAATGTTCAGGCAGATGCTTTATCTATAGCTAGTTTTATGTCTCCATTTTCATTAATGCCAATCCTGGTGAATTACTTATTTGTGACTCACACTTTTAAATTTACTGATTACTATTGTTGCTTTTTGATAAAATAATTCAGGCTCCTTACAAAGTGTAAAACAAAATAATATAAAACAAAACAAACAGCAATTAAGTAACTTAAAAGATGCATATATAATAAGCCCCAGTTGCAAGATTAATAAGCTTAGCTTGGCTCCTTCTTAGTTGTTCTTCCCTCCTTCTAGCCCAATGATTACATTTTGCTTAATCTTTAAAGAGACATTTGACTGAGAGTTCTTAATAGCATCTCTGTTGCTCTTGGAACCTCATTGTAATTTTAAAATAGTTATTCCTGTCTTCATGCCAAAAATGGTGCTGATGCTTTCTAAAGCAAAGCCTATCCAATTTATACAAATAAGGCTTTATTTAATTCATTAGCTTTTTAAATTGTACTATGCAACTACATTTGATTATATAGCCAGGAGGGCATAAATATTTTTATCAGAATTCTATCAGCCAGATTGTACCACCTCCTCACTGTGACTTTAAGTGAATGTTTTCTCCATTCTTTTGATTTTCATGGTGTTTTTGGTACCATTTCTTAGGTCTCTGGCTATAAGCACAGTTTTTCACAGACGGATCGTTATCAGACACAGAACTAAACAGATGTATACATGCTAGTGTGTCACAGAGAAGTTTTGTATTATTTGCAAGCAGTGATTTAGGTCCAAATAATGCCTTTTCATGCTCTGTACAACATTGAGAATAAACTATATGCCAAAGTCCTGTTTTGAGTAGGGATTCCTGTCTGTTCTAGAGAAGAAAAGTTAACATTTTAATATATCGGTATCTATCAATCTTTTCTAATTGTACTTTGTCTAAGGTAGTGTAATTGAACCAAGAAAATACCTTACTGAAGGGGGTTAGGAAGAATGGATCCTGTATAAAAATATAATGGTTTAAGTTTCACCTGTACCTAGATTTGGTGAATCTTTTTCACTCAAATTAAAGAATGCAGGATGCTCCACTGGACCAATCGGACATAGAGATGGGGCTCTAACTTGAGGCTGATGGGTCAGAGAAAATTTGGGAATGTTGAAAGAGTTTACTTCTCTGGATGAATTGCATCCTAGGATAGAGAAAGAATTTGCTGATGGACTATCTCTGTTATATTTCTACAGAGTTCTACAGAGGAATTATTGAGTCTGTCATTTGCACCTCTATAACTGTCTGGTTCGGTTCTGCAACCCAACAAGAAAAACACAGACTTCAGAGGATAATTAGAACTGCAGAAAAAATAATTGCTACCAACCTGCCTTCCATTGAGGACCTGTATACTGCACGAATCAAGAAGAGAGCCGTGAAAATATTTGCAGATCCCTCGCATCCTGGACATAAACTGTTTCAACTCCTACCCTCAAAACGACGCTATAGAGCACTGCACACCAGAACAACTAGACACAAGAACAGTTTTTTCCCGAAGGCCATCACTCTGCTAAACAAATAATTCCCTCAACACTGTCAGACTATTTACTGAATCTGCACTACTATTAATCGTTTCATAGTTCCCATCACCAATCTCTTTCCACTTATGACTGTATGACTATAACTTGTTGCTGGCAATCCTTATGATTTATATTGATATATTGATCATCAATTGTGTTGTAAATGTTGTACCTTGATGAACGTATCTTTTCTTTTATGTACACTGAGAGCATATGCACCAAGACAAATTCCTTGTGTGTCCAATCACACTTGGCCAATAAAAATTCTATTCTATTCTCTATATTTGAGAAATACTGAAAAAATAAGCAAAATCCCAGCTGACTTTAGTAAGGCAAATATTGTCTCTAACTTCCATACAAAAGCAAAATATGAAATCTGAAGAAATAAAAACCACTTTGACATCAATATCTTGCAAGTGTCTAGAATATACATGAATCGGCTCATCCGTAAACACCTTAACCAATACAATGGCTACAACTAGATGATTTGTCAAAAATAAATCAAACCAAACCAGTCTGGTCTGATTTCACCTGTGTGCAGAGGTGTGGTGGGTTGTACTGAACTGAATTGAATCACGGTAGAAAAAAATAACTGCAAACGGGTTGCATTCTTAGAATAACAGAATAACAATAGAAATAACAGACTTGGAAGGGACCTTGGAAATCTGCTAGTCCAACCCCCTGCTCAAGAAGGAAACCCTATGCCCTCCCAGAAAAGTGGTTATCCAGATTCTTCTTAAATGCCTCCAGAGATGGAGCACTCATAAATTCTGAAGGCAAGCCCCTCCGCTGGTTAATTAGGTAGAGATCCAGCTTTAAAAAGGAAACTTTGAAGTGAAGTTTTGCAAGCATATTCCCTCCATTCCAAATCCTTTGCCTTTCAACTTCACTTTGGAATAAGTATTAATAAAAATGGCATGTGTTTGTTTGTCTGTGTGTCTATGTGTGTTGAGGGAGAGGGAACAGATTGTTTCCACTCCAAAGCTTCATAATGCTCTTTTTTTTGGCCTTCCTTCCTTCCTTCCTTCCTTCCTGCCTGCCTGCCTGCCTGCCTTTCTTTTACTTTTCCCTTCCTTCCTTTCTTCTTTCCTTCTGTCTTTCCTTCTGTCTATTCTATTCTATTCTTCCTTTGTTCGTTCTTTCCTTCCTTCCTTCCTTCTTTCCATCTTCCCTTCCTTCTTTCTTTCTTTCCTTCCTTCCTTCTCTTCTGTTTTCCTAGTACTGGAAACTCCAGCCGGTCTCTCCATCTCTTTCCATGCATGGATGCATTTCTAGTATTTGACATCTCAGGAGCAGATTTCTGCAAATGAGGAGGATGAGAATCTTCTATCTCACCCCCTTTGCTCCTTTGTCCTCAGAATTCCTTTTTTTTTTTTTTTTTTTTTTAAAAATTCAAAAAGTTTTTATTAGTCAAAAAAAAGATTTATACAAATACATATCAGGTATGGTAAATTTTCATTTTTCTTATCTAAAATAAGAATTTTACTCAAATTTTTTAACACATACAACAGCCATATGGCAAGCAGGTAACACGAAGTAGCTAAGTTTACAAATTTTAAATACGTAATAAAGAAGGGTCAAGAATAAACAGAATATCGTACTAAAGAGAATAAGGAAAACCAACACAATCCCAAATATCTTTATCACTTCCTAGTTTTGGATCTCAGAACTCTGGGTTCAGCCTGACCCAACTCCAGGGCCGCAACAGCGGCAGCCGCTTCCGCCCCATGATCTATAACCTCCCTTCTTCAATTCCTGGGTCATCTGATTCCAGGAGGCTTTGTGTTCCTCCACATAGGCCGTAGCCTCCGCAATTGTACTGATTTTTTCGTAATGCCCTCCCGGAAAATCATCAATCCCTCTGGCATCAGCCATCTGAAGCCCACTCCTTCTGGTACAATTTGCTTGACAAAAATAATATTTCTTTCTTTTTCACGTACCTGTCTGGGAATCTGCCTCAGAATGGCTATCTCCTGCCCCTGTAAATCAGTGCCCCACTCCTATGTTTTCTAAGAATTTCATCTCTCGTCTCTCTTCTCACAAATTTGACATGAACCTCTCTGGGAACTGCATGCGTGCGTGCATATTGAATTAACTCTATAAACTCGATCCACATCCCAATTCATGAAATCAACACCTCTCCCAAGAAATTCTCCCAACAATTTAGTCACAACATCTCTCAAGTCTTCTTGGTCCACTTCTTCCAAATTTTGAAACCTAAGGAAATAAGACATTTTATCCATCTGTAGTCCAAGCACAGCATGGCCTGTCGCCTCTCTTTTCTGCACTGCCCGCATCTCACCCTCCAAACCTTCCACTTTCTGCTTGTTTTCTGCTGAAACTTGTTGAGTATCCTTTAAATCCTTTTCGATAGTCACAATTTCTGCTCTTATTTCATCCAATTTCTTGTCCATATTAGATAACTTTTCCAAAATTCTCCATCTCTCCAGCAGTTGGTCTCTGACCTTTGCCATTAAGGAAAAAAAAAAATACAAAATCCTCAGGCAGGCACAGTATCCTTGTAATTTCCTCCGGATCCACCAGGGGGCACTCACAGGAGCAACGAGTCCAGAGTACAGTTAGTCAACCAGGAAGTCAAGGGAAGTGATGTCATCAAAATTCTCATAGTGAAGGCGGAAGCTGGACGCCACCACTGTTCCCCAGAAGGAGGGGGCCTCAAACCTTCCCTCCTAAATTTCTCCATCACCTCTTCTCTCCAGAGCTCCACAAAACCGTAATCTTCTTATTTTAAGTTCTCCTCTCCAGAATAACTCGTGCTCCTTCCAACCGCAGGGGAGAAAACCCCCGCACTCCGGAGCACTCCACCACGCCACCGATATTCCCTTCCCTTCTCCTCCTCAATTCTTCTCCGTTCCTGTTCACCACCAGGCTGCTGCAGTTATAATCCAATGCCCGGTGTCACGGGCACAGCGCCCAGGCGACGACCAAAATAATGGCCGCGGCCTGTGGCCTCCAAACCCCGCCAAGCCTAGGACGCGCCAGCATCGGTCCCCACAGTCCTGTATGTCGGCTGGGAGACCCCTGGCGAGCCGTCCGTGCGGCAGGTGTCCTTTTCGGAACACCTGGCCCCTGAGGGCCTCGGCGGCGGCCGGATTCGGGCGCTGGAGGCAGGAGAAGCCTTCCAGACGTCCGTTGCCGCTGGACACCGGAAGTCGTCTCCCAGAATTCCGAGAATCAGATTCTGAGATGCTGCACTTCGACAGCTCTGGCTTCACCGTAGACCAGGGAGGTCTTGTATTTGTCTGCATTCCCACCTCACAGGCAAGATCAGAAAGTCAGAGAGGCAGAAAAGGGTTTGGCATGCAGGAATAGTTTTCTAACTTTCAGGAATAGGTAGATCGTGCTTCAACTCAGCAATGGGGAATGGCTCCAAGGTTGCTAATTAGAGTAGTTGGAGGTAGTGAGTCTGATAAAAGTGAAGTCCTTTACTGGGAAAGAAAGAAATCAAATGCTTTTATAAAAGGGTCTGGCAGTAGATCCTTGAAAAAGAGCTTTAACGTGCAATTCAACATGAGATCAACATACGGAAGAAACAAAATGTTGCACAATGTTATGTTGTATTGATTGAATTATTGTTTTCAAATTATATTAAAATCATAATTATAATTTCAACTGGAATTTTACTTACTCTGATCAGCTACTGCCTTATGTACTCTATCCAGTTTTGATCATTTCAGTTTAAGAAATATTCAGGTAAATTGGAGTTGGCTCTAATGAGAACACAAAAATGACCCAGGAACTAATGATGACTTTTACAATTCTCTAAATTATTTCTGAAATATTGGAATGGGAAGACAAATCTGATCCAAGATTGAATATAACTCCAGAACCTACAAAAGCTGGTTTAATGGAATAGAACTATGAAACTATCATTGGCCAAATATTTGCCTTGATTTGCCTACTCAAATAAGTGGAAGTAACAACAGTCAATAGGGAAAATCAATATTTCATTTCACTTAGAATATGCTTTTATGATATAGTTCTTAATGCAGTTCCCCCTTTTCATTAATTATAACGATGAAGCATTGATCTGAGTTCAGGAGTTATAAGCTAATTCTTTGATAGACCATTTTTGCTATTTGAATGTTAATTTCATCAGATCAGTTGGTATTAGCATAACAGCAATAAATTATTGATTAACAGCAGAATGTTGAATTAAAGTGGAGCAATAATTTTACGCTGATTTTCCCATAGCATCTATTCAAGTCACTGATGGAAATCTATATCCTAAAGCATATGCATATATTCAGAGGAAGATTGATCCCAATACTTAGCATTTATTTTGTATAACCATTAAAAAAAAGATGTCATGAGGACGTTTAATTGCTCTGAAGCCACAAATTTTGGGAATAGAAATAGAGATGTCTTCCTCAGTGGCAGGATCCAAAACTTTTTACTCCTGGTTCTGTGGGCGTGGCTTGGTGGGCATGGCATGGCTTGGTGGGCATGACAGGGGAAGGTTACTGCAAAATCCCCATTTCCTCCCGATCAGCTGGGACTTGAGAGGTAGAGAATAGATGGGGGTGGGGCCAGTCAGAGGTGGTATTTACTGGTTCTCCGAACTACTCAAAATTTCAGTCAGAATTTTTACTACCCAACTACTCAAAATTTCTGCTACTGGTTCTCCAGAACTGGTCAGAACTTGCTGAAACCCACCTCTGATCTTCCTGTGTGATAAATGAAAATGAAAAAATTCATGACTCCAAGCAGTGTAACATTCTTATTGCTGGACATATACAAATAGCAAACAACTACTGCGTTTTCCTAGAAAAGCTAGAAAATAAAATAATTTCCATAGTTTCTGTTGCAACAGAATTGCTACCATATGTGAGAAGTGAATTATCTGAAATGGTATAGGGTCTCCTATTTGAGTAGGGGGTTGGACTAGAAGACCCCCCAAGGTCCCTTCTAACTCTATTCTGATTGTTTGATTGAATAATTTAGGCAATAATTCCATATTTGAAAAGTTAATGAAATTAAACCCTTCAATTTAGAGAGACATACTTTTAACTAAAAGTATACATTTGAATCAATGAATTGGATTCCATACGTATAGTTTTTAGTGAGTTGAAGGAGCTGATCCAAAGGAGACTGTTCCTTTGTTACTCTGAATTTCCATTCTTCCAGTCCAGGAATCTAACTGCTGAAGCTTGGGAATTGAAGGAGGTAATAAAAAGGATACCATTGTGTTGACTTTAAACTGATGAACTTCATATTTTGGAAGATGGGGCTTTAAGAATGTGAAACCTATTAGCAGCAAAGTTTTTCCCTGACGGCTGCAAGTTGGTAGCTACAGGTAGTCCTCAGTTAATAAGCATCCATTCAGCAACAGTCATTCAGAGTGATGGCAATTGTGAACAGTTATGGTAATAGTTATAATAGTCATGAAGGAGACTTATAGAGCAGGGGTCTCCAACCTTGGCAATTTTAAGACTTGTGGACTTCAACTCCCAGAGTTCCTCAGCCAGCTTCTGGGAGTTGGAGTCCACAAGTCTTAAGGGTTACACAAGTTGGAGTCCACAAGTCTTAAAGGTTGGAGACCCCTATTACAGAGGGTCCTTGAAATTGCAGCTAACACAGTGTTCTTGCTGACATGCAATTAAAATGCGGGTGTCCCAAAAGTGCTTTCTCAAGAGGCAACTGGACATTTCACTTCTGATCCCAGAAGCCAAACTTCTTCATGGAAAAACAAAAGAAGCCCAGTTACTTCTTGAAAAAGCACCTTTGGGATAACCATGACCCAGGATGACTGAAAATCTCCATAGACATTTACAATTTGGGTGCTCGGCAAGCAGCTTGCAATTACTCAGCATCAACTTAAATCGCAAGATGGGTGGCAAATACATTTAATAAATAAAAAGCATGAAGATCATAATAACCTTTGGTCAAATGATGATCGTCAAATGATGGCTTCTGGCAAGTGAAATCAAGGCTGAAGTCGGGAGGAGATCAGAAATGGTGATCATACAACACCACACTTAACAGCCTTTTGGGATTCACCTAAAAATAACAACTGGAGCTGCTGGAACTGCTATTGTAAGTCAACATGTTTCATTGTACTTCATGGGCACATCATTTAGCAATGAAATTCCTGGTTCCAATTACCTAATTAACTAATGACTGTGTCTATCATTCCCCAGTCCTGCTGTTTTTCAACCCAGTGCTAGCTACTCATGAGAAAAATATCATAAGGAATAAATTGGAGCTAGGACAATCCTGTATATGGACACTCATCTTATGCTGAAACCAATCAAAATTTCAGCTGGAAATGTTCCCCACCCCCATCCCCGGAGGATTTGGCACTTGGCTAAATAAAGTCTCCTCTCCATGTGGCTATTTGTTTTAGTATGATTGACGTACAGATATAGCAGAGTTATATGATTTTTAATATTTAATTATCTGTTATGAACTTGTAAAAGGCATCCCCTCCTCTAAGCATACAGCAGCTCTTATTTTACTGAATTGCTCTCATTTTTTGTAAGCTTGAAGTCTTGTGACTTATTTTTCATTAGGAGGAAGAAAGTATATTTCATTTTATGGAAGGCTTTTTTAATACACTTCAGTGTTTATCCTTTTATCCTAAAGATTTGTCCTAAAAATAAGAGACATTTGTTACATGATCTAGATCCAACTGCCATATTTTAATGCATAATTGTATCCATAGTATTCTGGGTTAATTTTTGAGGATAGCCCCATGTACAGCAGATTGCAATAGTCCCTTCTTGAGGTGACCTGGCACAACTGACTGAGTATATGTTAATCTATCTATCTGTCTGTCTGTCTATCTATCCATCTACCTCTACAGTATCTATCTATCTATCTATCTATCTCTACAGTATTTATCTATCTCTACAGTATCTATCTATCTATCTCTACAGTATCTATCTATCTATCTATCTATCTATCTATCTATCTATCTATCTATCTATCTATCTATCATCTACCTCTACAGTATCTATCTATCTCTACAGTATCTATCTATCCATCCATCCATCCATCTATCTATCTATCTATCTATCCATCCATCTATCTATCTATCTATCTATCTATCTATCTATCTATCTATCTATCTATCTATCTATCTATCTATCTATCTATCTATCCTACAGTATCTATCTCTCTATCTCTACGGTATCTATCTCTATAATATCTATCTATCTATCTATCTATCTATCTATCTATCTATCTATCTATCTATCTATCTATCTATCTATCATCTATCTTTTATAAAATATTATTGCAAGAGCACATATACTTGTATTATTTTCAATGCACACTTTCAGTGTTTTGTCTACTTTTACCCATTTTTTTTGTAAAATTTCTTCTTTTAAGTTTATATTTTAACTTTCTGAATAAAATAAAAACACATTGAAAAGATATAAAATATTAGTTGCATATAATAATATGATGATAAAATTATAATATAATATAGTTGACCAGGCTCAAAGTATACTACCTGTATAATATAATATAGTTGACCAGGCTCAAAGTATACTACCTGGTATAATATAATATAGTTGACCAGGCTCAAAGTATACTACCATTCAAAGACCAAACTCTCTAATCCTAGGAAAGATGGAAAGAAGGAGAATAGGATGACCTGCAGCAAACTGGATAGACTTAGTGATAGCAGAAATGGAAACATGATGAGTAAGATTGCTCTCTGGTGGCTCACCAGACTAATGCAGTCTGTTATTAACACAGCTGCTTGCAATTACTGCAAGTTCAAGTCCCACCAGGCCCAAGGTTGACTCAGCCTTCCATCCTTTATAAGGTAGGTAAAATGAGGACCCAGATTGTTGGGGGCAATAAAAGTTGACTTTGTATATAATATAAAAATGGATGAGACTATTGCTTAACACAATGTAAGCCGCCCTGAGTCTTCGGAGAAGGGCGGGATATAAATTCAAATTAAAAAAAAAAAGATTAGAGACAGATCATCTATCTATGAGACAAAATTTATCTATATGGTTGCTCAGAGTTGACATCAACCTGTTGTGACCCAGGTTCCTGGACCCGGACTCCTGGACTCGGATGATTCAGAAAGTGAGGGAGAAGACCTGGCAAGGCCTACTTCTCTTGGGCCCTCTCCCTCCCTGGCACCCACCCAAAGGGAGGAGGAGGGGCCGGCAAGGCCTGATTCTCCCGAGCCTTCTTCTGATTTGGCAATGCCCCAAGAACAGTTTTGGAGTGATGCAAGACTGCGCAGACGTGACTGGCGCGCGCAGCAGAGGAAGCATTGGGACAAAGCCAAGGAATGATGGTCATGCAGTGACATCTGCAGAGACTATAAATAGGAGGCGGGACTTCCTGGTTTTTTGTCTTGGACAAAGCAATGAATTTGCGCGGGCAAACTGTATCAATGGAGGGAAGAATATATTTGTGAGTAATTCTGGCCTTATCTATAATTTCCTCGTTATCTCCAGAGACTTGGCAGGCTCGTGGGTAGACGTGGCCAGGACATTTATCTATGTAAATAAATCAGAAGAGAAGGCCTTTGACTGACTCTTTGTTGGGAGTACCGGGGGAGGGAAACAGAACACAACCTGATGTCACATAATCAATTATTTTTAAAAAAAGATCTATTTCTTGCCCAACTCTAACCACAATTAAATCATTAGGATTTTATTGGAATGAAGAATCACAGATTCAGTTTATCATTTTAGGGGGTCAGAATACCACAGAGTTTTATTTGGAGGACCTTTGTCTTAAAGCACTGGTGCTCATCTAAGAAGCCCCCATAATATATCTCCGGCTAAGCAGCCGGTGCTGCAAAGTCCATCTGTTTTCACGGGATGCCAAACTCGTCAGCTGCATGACAAGTAAACAGCAGACATTCTGAGTCAGCATCTTCTCTCAGGCCTAGTTTTCAGCATAGCAAAAGGCAGATATCCTGGCTTCTCCTCTTTGCTAGAGGGCAGAATTTTTTTGGTCCTTTTAAAAAAACAGACAGAAGTCGATACTAAGTTTAGGGAAAGAAGAAAAGTAATATTCATCTGCTGAATCTCTGACAATTCAGAGAAATGTTTGCTGCAGGGATCTATTTTTCTCTAAGAAATAGTAAACGTCACTAGAATTATGCGTAAGATTACTTTTTAGATATAAAAAAGTCATTGTCTCATAGCTAGTGGCGAATATATGCTCACCACTGAATGCAATTTAGAAATCTATTACCGTAGTTGCCTCTGAAAGAAGCAGCTGATTTGAGCAATCTCATCTTTTCCTGTATATTTTTCTGTTTCTCATGGCAAACAGCAGGATAAAAGAATTAATATTGCTGGTATTGAGATAGCTGTTTCTCCACTGCTAATACTTACGGAGGAATAAATCCCAGCCTCGTCAACATAGGAATGGGGGAAAGGGTGTGTCTGGATTAGTTCCACAAAGTTGCACAGCTACTGTCTACCCAACATTGTTCAATAGGGTCAGGAAGCTGATCTGAAGTGTGTGTTACTGGCTAGTTCACAGGAAATTGCCCAAACTGGGATTATCAAACTATCATCTGCATCTTGCAGTACAACCCATGAAGAGTACAGATCGTCTTTTCTTTTTATAATCACTATGTCTTCCTGCTTTCTCTTGCACTGTGTTAAATACTGCTGTGTGTTGGCTCGATGTTCATCTGTCAATAATTATTTTTGCCTACATAGTAACATCAAACCACACTGTAGGTGATTTGCATTACCAGTATAAATACAGATTGTAATGTTGTTTCACTCAAGTCTATTTATTTTCCAGGCCAATATCTTATATATAAGGATGCTTAAAGGATGACCCGATACACACACACACACACACACACACACAAATATATTCAATATTTATATATATATATGTATATACATATTTTATACACACACACACACACACACACACACACATATATAAATATTGAGTGTGTGTGTGTGTGTATATATATAGACATATATCTCCAGCTACATTCAATATTTTTTTCTGTCCTGCACCTATCAATAGTTTACATATATTCAGGGGGCGGGAAAAAGAGCATACAATTTTATAGAACTTATTTCTAAATTTAAATTCCAAATTATTGAATAGGTTTGAAGTGGCTTTTAAAACCACTTATAGAAATACAATAACAATTTATATTTGGCGAATGTAAAATTAGGTTTTAAAAACTTTTTTTGGGGGGGATATTTTTAATAAAATTAACAATAACTAGCTTTTATATTCTCAGAACTATGAAAGCAAGACTTTTCCTCTGACTTTTTCTACCAACAAAATGCCACCCATGTGGATGGTTGAATGCCAGATTTAAGACTTTTTAATAAGTTTTTGTTTTGTTTTTGTTATCGCCTTCCCAACTTGCATTATCGGAGACCTCCTAACGTGTTTGCTTTAAGGAAAAAAAATTGGACAGATGTATCATCTGTCATGGGACTTGAACCCACTGTCATCCTCAGAGAGAGCTGCTATTAATGGATGAAGATGTCAAACAATGTTAGAGCCGTATCTGCGATGGCATATTTATCACGGTGTCATAGGTTCCTTACAAACCGAAGGATTTCACTGTTTATTCACAGTGAAGGCACTTAATTAATGACTAGGCCTAATCACACTGTTTTATTATTTACAGGGATACCAGCACAGTTTAGCTCAACTGATATGCAAACAAACTGTCCTCAGCCTGCTTTAATTAATAATTCTCAACCAGGCACAGAGAGTGGCACTGTCAAGTTGCTCATCCGTGATTTACAACACCTTCTCCGGGAGAAACACAGCTCTTGCATGCAAATGAGCAGCCACCCCTGCAAATCTTACAATTTAAAACACAAACTGTCACACTGGTGCCTGCAATGTCCTTATCTTAATGAAGATAAATGTCTGATTTGACCAGGTTCTTAGGGTCTTTCGCACAGAGGCATTTGCTAGGGACCACACTGCCGAAAGAATCAACAGCTGAGCAAAAGGACAACAGGAACAGCTTTGTTTCTTTGTTTAAAAAAGCTCTATCTTTTAATCTATTAAGTGTTTATGTAAAATATTTCTGGCTTACATTAAAAGGTTTTCACACACCTCCCAAACTGACTTACATACAGTTACATACAGTATATAAACATTATCTTGAAATTATTCTCAAGTGGTCACTCTACACAGATCATTAACTGCAGTTTGGAAATGTCCATGCAGACATAATGACCATACCTGGCATATGGTAGCACATATGTAAACATCATCATAAGAAAATTGTTTAAGGAAAAAGGAGGAATGGGGTACTCAACACTGAAAAGAGAAAGAGTCAGCAATCTTAACAAATTTCTCTTTTACTCACAAGAACCAACCGATATTTAGGGGTTATTACTAGGTATGTATACATATGCACAAGCATAGGGTAAATGCAGGCGTGAATTGTAAAATTTGCTACTACCGGTACTGTGGGCATGGCTTTTTTGGGGGGGCGGGGTAAATGTGACTGGGTGGGCGTGGCCAACTTTTTTTTTTTTTTACTTTTAAAAGCATTTTTTTGGCCGAAGAAAAAAAATGCTTTTAAAAGTAAAAAAAAAAAACCCTCTAATGATCGCATGGCTCAGCTGGGGTGGGGGCAGGAATTTTTGCTACCGGTTCTCCAAACCACCCACCGCCATTGCTACCAGATTGGGCGATCCGGTCTGAACTGGGATCATTTCACCCCTGGGTAAATGGCTTAAAGGGAGGATTTTAACAGAGGAGCCAACAGAAAAACAGCAGGAGAAACCAGCCAGAATCTAAGGCATTGTTTCTCAATTTTAGCTACTTTAAGATGAGTGGACTTCAATTCCCAGTATGATGGCTACTGAGTTGAAGTCCACAGATCTTAAAGTTGTCAAGACTGAGGAATCTAACGCAGTACTACATAATGTGATGAAAGGGAATTAGTGAAGGCCTTTAAGAAGTTTGCTTCTGTTTCCATGGTGAACTGTATTTACAGTCATACTGTGATGAGTATCTAAAATATGGTCAAAATATTAAGTTTCAAAGGGACCAGTGAGTTCCTTATTGAGATATGGTTGGCCAAAGATAACCATCAAAAATCTGTGGGTTTTAAGTACCCGTGGGTCACTAAAGTGACAATTCTCTGCCATGAAAAATTCCTTGCATCCTGCATCACTGAGTTAATCCAAGCCATTTTGCACAATTTGATTGCACCTAGTTCCCTTTAGTGTGGGTCAGCAATGCAATAAGCTGAAAAGATATCATATCATAATAATAATAATAATAATAATAATAATAATATTTTAATTTGTATACCGCCCTTCTCCCGAAGGACTCAGGGCGGTGAACAGGCAGATAAAATATAAATACACACAATAATTAAAAACATCCCTTAAAAAACTAATTTAAATGCCCAAAATGTTAAAAAACGTACTCCCCCGTAAAATCACAAAATTTTAAAAACCCATCCAATAAAAATAAAAATCAGGCTAGTCCAGCCATACGAAATAAATAAGTTTTAAGTCCGCGGCGAAAGGTCCTAAGGTCAGGTAATTGTCGAAGTCCGAGGGGAAGTTCGTTCCACAGGGTCGAAGCTCCCACAGAGAAGGCGGGGGCCGCCAGTCGACACTGTTTGGCTGACGGCACCCTGAGGAGTCCCTCTCTGTGGGAGCGTACCGGACGATGGGAGATAGAAGCCGGCAGTAGACGGTCCCGTAGATAGCCCGGTCCTAAGCCATGGAGCACTTTAAAGGTGGTAACCAATACCTTGAAGTGCACCCGGAAAACAACAGGTAGCCAGTGCAGTCTGCGCAGGATAGGTGTTATGTGGGAGCTCCGAGACGCTCCCTCAATAACCCGCGCAGCCGCGTTCTGAACTAGCTGAAATCTCCGGGTGCTCTTCAAGGGGAGCCCCATGTAAAGAGCATTGCAGTAGTCCAGGCGAGAGGTAACGAGAGCATGAGTGACTGTGCATAAGGCATCCCGGTCCAGGAAGGGACGCAGCTGGCGGATCAGGCGAACCTGATAAAATGCTCTCCTGGAGACGGTCGCCAAATGGTCTTCAAAGGACAATCATATATCATGATCACATATCATTTAAAATAACAGAGTTGGAAGGGGCCTTGGAGGTCTTCCAGTCCAACCCCCTGCTTAGGCAGGAAACTCTACACCATTTCAGACAAATAGTTATCCAACATCTTCTTTAAAACTTCCAGTGTTGGAGCATTCACAACTTCTGGAGGCAAGTTGTTCCACTGACTAATTGTTCTAACTGTCAGGAAATTTCTCCTTAGTTCTAAGTTGCTTCTCTCGATTAGTTTCCATCCATTGCTTCTTGTCCTGCCCTCAGGTGCTTTGGAGAATAGCTTGACTCCCTCTTCTTTGTGGCAGCCCCTGAGATATTGGAACACTGCTATCGTCTCCCCTGGTCTTTCTTTTCATTAAACTAGACATACCCAGTTCCTGGTTATATATGATATATATATCATATATCATATATATCATATATCATACAAAGCTGTCTCTTATTTAAATTGGTACTATCAAGCTAGAAGCTATTTTTACAGATATCAAAAGCACATGCTTTACGAGGCTGTATTAGAGATTGTGGCTTACAATCTTCAGGCCTTCTACATATTACAGAAATTCAGCTTAAATAATGACAGATGTCTTAATAAAAGTGGTCCAACCTACTTTTGAATAACTGAACAATTTTTGGGAATGCAAACGCAAAATATATTTGGAATAGTCGATCAAATTCAAGTACAGCAATAATAAAGTCAGTATCTGGCTGACTTTTAAGGGAGAAAGCTTTTTTTAAAAAAATGACTTTGTAAACTATTGCTTTCGTAGTTACTGACCTTATGTAATAACAGACCTATCGCTTTGAAGCCTGATCTTCTATATAATGCATTTGAATACTTTGGTATTTTTTTTTTCTTGGAACCATTTTATTTTAAAAGGTATAGAAAATAGCTTTCAAGAGTCAGCTGTGTGCTGTTTCTCAAATCGATGTACCTCTCTTTATCCTAACGATGGAGAAGCTGTGATTATGTGATTATCTGCTTTCTTTAAAATGGCAGCATTAAAGTGACATTGAGTGAAAAAAAAATGCCAGACATTATAGTAAGTCAATCTATATTGCTCTGCTCTGCTCTGCTAGTATGTCCTCTGGTATTAGAATAATTTTAATTCTGATTTTTATGCAATTTTTCAAAACTTTTTTTCCCACAAGCCACTTTATATTTTGGAGCACACTGACCTTCCACTGAGTTAGTATGAAATAGGAAGTGATAAACCAAACTCTGCCCGCCTTTGCCTCAATTTTTTCTCTATGTTGCAGTTTTAAAACTAGGAGTCAGTGCTGTGACATACAGTGAGCTCTTGAACGTTACTGAATACTGCAATGCATCTTTTTGTTGACAGAAAGGAAAAATGGCTCACCTTGGTGCCTTTTGCAGAGACGAATATTCTCAAGAAAGAGGAGTTTATATTAAATAAGCACAGAGAAGGGAGTAGCATAAACCAGTACAAAATCCTAGTCCTCCTAACAATCCCCCCCATCACTCATTATTGGGGATGAATGTTTTATCCCACAGTAACTCATTATGTCTTCTACCTCAGGAGTCCTCCACCCCTGTATTGTGGCCCACCTCTGGGCCTTGAGCTGTTCAGAACTGGGCTGTGTGTGCACACATCCCCAATTGTGCAAAAAGCAAGCAAATCCGAGATGGGTTTCAGCAGGTTCTGACCAGTTCTGGAAAACGGTAGCAGAAATTTTTAGTAGTTCAGAGAACCAGTAGTAAAAATTCTGACTGGCTCCACCCCCATCTATTCTCTGCCTCCCAAGTCCCAGTTGATTGGAACTAAATGGGGATTTTGCAGTAACCTTCCCCTGGATTGGGGAGGGAATGGAGATTTTACAATATCCTTCCCCTGCCATGCCCACCAAGCCACACCCATCAAGCCACACCCACCAAGCCACACCCACAGAACCAATAGTAAAATGTTTTGAAAGCCACCACTGGAGCAAATGCATGTGCACACACTCCATTTGCACAAGCAGCGGGTGCATGTGCCAACCACTCGTGCAAATTCCACTCGTGTGGAACCATTCCCACTCCCCCAGCACCAGTCCACAAAGCCAAAAAGGTTATTTAACTCTGTTCTACCTCCTTCAGTTCTTTTGTATTATGACAATCATTAGTTTTGTGGCAAAATGTATTTTTAAAAAGTTTTTAAATTGTCCAGGTGAGAACTCACTCATTTATAAATGAATACAATAAGTAGCAACAGCATGTCCTGCTGTGATTGCAGGCCCCTTTCAGGAAGATCTCTGTATAAATAGTTACTGGAATCTATGTCCTATCTGGCTACCTAACATTAATTTCCTGGAAAATCCCCATATCTGAATGATGTTCCTGCTTCACCTGATGACCATCTATTTAAATACAAATAATATTTACCCGAGAAAGTAATTCCTTCCTCAGAAAGAATATGAAGAGTACTTACTAACACCAGAAGCTTTCTGGAGATTTTACCATATATATTGTGGGATATGTCTGAGTTATTTTTGCATTTTTTCAATCTGTTTTGATAGCTATGTAATCATGGGCATTCTGACATAGCCTGTTTATTAGACAAGGTTGCTTGCATAACACTCTCTCTTCCTATTTTTCTCCAGAACAACAATCCTGATAGGTGATAGGTTGAACTGAAAGAGTGACTGGCCCAAAGCCCTACAATGAACTCACAAGATGGTCTAGACCAGAGGTCTCCAACCTTGGCAACTTTTAAGATTTGTGGATGTCAGTGCTTAGAATTGCCCAGCCAGGTTGGCTGGAGCATTCTAGTAGTTGAAGTCCACAAGTCTTAAGGTCTAGAATGTGAGTCTTTCTGATGCCAGTCCAACACCTCAACCACTATACCACTAAGAGAATATCAGTCACTGATATTCTAGAAGCCTCCAAGGGCTGCAATAGCTGAGGAGCCTTTGAGACTGCCACAGGCCCCACCCTTCAGTGCATCACAGTCAAAAGCCTTCATTCCTGTTCCACTAAAATAAATGGAAATAACTTGCTGGTGACCCTCCCACAATCCATACATTTGTTTCCATTTATGTGTTGTTGTTCTGAGCATTTATCTTGCTTAGTTACAAAATCTGCCTGTTTTGCACAGCACTTGCCTAAGCCATACAAATGATGCACTAAGAGGTTTTGTTTTTTTTCAGCCAGCTGACATTGAGCCTGTTGCTGATTACAGCTGAGAGTGAATGACTGCCCCAAAGTCACCCAGCTGGCTTATGTGCTTCTAAAGGAGGACAAATACTTGGGTCTCCCCACTCCTAATCCAGCTCCTTAACCACTATAACTTGCTGGCTCTCTATTTCCATATATTCATTATTTAATATTTTTTTAAAAATCTGTTTATGAAGGGGCAGTGAGGGAAAAATGACTGGAAGTAAGTAAATGACCCAGGCTTTAGCAGTTCCATGATAATAAAGCAATAAAGCTGGATTCAAAAACTTTTTCAAGCAGCCAGGATCATGATGGCTGTGATGTCAAGCTGTATTCAAGGGTATTCCTGAATGGCGTAGCGTGGAGAGAGCTAGGCAATAGAGCTTGTATGATTTGTGAGAAGAGAGAAGAAGATAAAGACAAACTGCTGATAATGGTTTCGAATAAACATAGAATGCAGAAGCTGAGCTATAGAACCAAAAGGGTCCTTTTTTTTATTTATTTGCATTTATATCCCTCCCTTCTCCGAAGACTCAGGGCGGCTTACACTATGTTAAGCAATAGTCTTCATCCATTTGTATATTATATACAAAGTCAACTTATTGCCCCCAACAATCTGGGTCCTCATTTTACCTACCTTATAAAGGATGGAAGGCTGAGTCAACCTTGGGCCTGGTGGGACTTGAACTTGCAGTAATTGCAAGCAGCTGTGTTAATAACAGACTGTCTTAGCAGTCTGAGCCACCAGAGGCCCTTTTTCCAAGCAGAGAAGAGGAAGTACTTATAAATGTTATCAATAGCTTAGTTTGCCCCAGAATGTTTCTTGACCTGCAGAAAGTAGGGACATCCATGAAGGGAAGGGTAAAAAAAAGAGTCAGGAGTCTGATCATACGATCATTGGCATCATCTTAGCTTCTTTATCCCTTTACTGACAAGAAGGCAAAGATTTCTCTCCATTAGTTGGTCAGTTATGAATCTCATCATTGCGTCATCTATATTTTATCATTTTATGAATAAGCCTTAATGAAAATAACATGAAAGAATTGGCTGAATATTTTACTGAGGTTGACATCACACGGTCCTTGGCATTCTCACAATCTGTTAAACTAGTAATTCTGTCAAAAAGGGAATAGGTTTATTCTGGCATTATTATTTGTTTGTAACAAGACGAGGGTGTGTCTTGTTAATTATCGCATTCCTATCCAATCTCTCACAAACCTGTTGTTTAAGAATCTTCTTGAAAACCTGATCCAATGTAGCAGTCATGGTGACAGGTTTGGAATTTCTTAGGTCTTATTTGTTCCTTGTTAAAAAAAATAGTATAGGAAAAACATTTGTTCCCTTCTAGTTTTTTTGGTCTTAATAGAATAGAATAGAATTTTATTGGCCAAGTGTGATTGGACAAACAAGGAATTTGTCTTGGTGCATATGCTCTCAGTGTACATAAAAGAAAAGATACGTTCATCAAGGTACAACATTTACAACACAATTGATGATCAATATATCAATATAAATCATAAGGATTGCCCCCAACAATCTGGGTCCTCATTTTACCTACCTTATAAAGGATGGAAGGCTGAGTCAACCTTGGGCCTGGTGGGACTTGAACTTGCAGTAATTGCAAGCAGCTGTGTTAATAACAGACTGTCTTAGCAGTCTGAGCCACCAGAGGCCCTTTTTCCAAGCAGAGAAGAGGAAGTACTTATAAATGTTATCAATAGCTTAGTTTGCCCCAGAATGTTTCTTGACCTGCAGAAAGTAGGGACATCCATGAAGGGAAGGGTAAAAAAAAGAGTCAGGAGTCTGATCATACGATCATTGGCATCATCTTAGCTTCTTTATCCCTTTACTGACAAGAAGGCAAAGATTTCTCTCCATTAGTTGGTCAGTTATGAATCTCATCATTGCGTCATCTATATTTTATCATTTTATGAATAAGCCTTAATGAAAATAACATGAAAGAATTGGCTGAATATTTTACTGAGGTTGACATCACACGGTCCTTGGCATTCTCACAATCTGTTAAACTAGTAATTCTGTCAAAAAGGGAATAGGTTTATTCTGGCATTATTATTTGTTTGTAACAAGACGAGGGTGTGTCTTGTTAATTATCGCATTCCTATCCAATCTCTCACAAACCTGTTGTTTAAGAATCTTCTTGAAAACCTGATCCAATGTAGCAGTCATGGTGACAGGTTTGGAATTTCTTAGGTCTTATTTGTTCCTTGTTAAAAAAAATAGTATAGGAAAAACATTTGTTCCCTTCTAGTTTTTTTGGTCTTAATAGAATAGAATAGAATTTTATTGGCCAAGTGTGATTGGACAAACAAGGAATTTGTCTTGGTGCATATGCTCTCAGTGTACATAAAAGAAAAGATACGTTCATCAAGGTACAACATTTACAACACAATTGATGATCAATATATCAATATAAATCATAAGGATTGCCAGCAACAAGTTATAGTCATACAGTCATAAGTGGAAAGAGATTGGTGATGGGAACTATGAAACGATTAATAGTAGTGCAGATTCAGTAAATAGTCTGACAGTGTTGAGGGAATTATTTGTTTAGCAGAGTGATGGCCTTCGGGAAAAAACTGTTCTTGTGTCTAGTTGTTCTGGTGTGCAGTGCTCTATAGCGTCGTTTTGAGGGTAGGAGTTGAAACAGTTTATGTCCAGGATGCGAGGGATCTGCAAATATTTTCACGGCCCTCTTCTTGATTCGTGCAGTATACAGGTCCTCAATGGAAGGCAAGTTGGTAGCAATTATTTTTCTGCAGTTCTAATTATCCTCTGAAGTCTGTGTTTTTCTTGTTGGGTTGCAGAACCGAACCAGACAGTTATAGAGGTGCAAATGACAGACTCAATAATTCCTCTGTAGAATTGGATCAGCAGCTCCTTGGGCAGTTTGAGCTTACTGAGTTGGCGCAGAAAGAACATTCTTTGTTGTCCTTTTTTAATGATGTTTTTGATGTTAGCTGTCCATTTGAGATCTTGCGATATGATAGAACCCAGAAATTTGAAGGTTTCTACTGTTGATACTGTGTTGTCAAGTATTGTGAGAGGTGGAAGTATGGAAGGGTTTTTCCTAAAGTCTACCACCATTTCTACGGTTTTGAGTGTGTTCAGTTCCAGATTGTTTTGGTTGCACCACAAGGCTAGTCGTTCGACCTCTCGTCTATATGCGGATTCGTCATTGTCTCGAATGAGACCAATCACTGTTGTGTCATCTGCGAACTTCAGTAGCTTAACAAATGGATCATTGGAGATGCAGTCATTGGTATACAGAGAAAAGAGAAGTGGGGAGAGCACACAGCCTTGGGGGGCCCCTGTGCTAATTGTACAGGTATTTGATGTGATCTTGCTTAGCTTCACCTGCTAACTAGTCATCTGCTGTTCTCAAAGTTCATATTCATTCATTCATTCATTCCATATTATTTTAAATCAGTTACAATTCTGATAAGTTAACAT
Organism: Ahaetulla prasina; assembly: GCF_028640845.1. Taxonomy (NCBI): domain Eukaryota; kingdom Metazoa; phylum Chordata; class Lepidosauria; order Squamata; family Colubridae; genus Ahaetulla; species Ahaetulla prasina. The sequence goes on along the minus strand of NC_080539.1, from coordinate 89,593,253 downwards.
AACATTTGAGTAAAACACAGTAAATTCATAGCAACTTAATAATGAATAATACAAATAAAAAATATAACTCAACCAATAGCACGTGCTCCATTTCAAGAAAGTCCTATCAAAGTAAAAGTCCTACCAAAATAGCAATATCTCAGCCTATAAAAACTTTGTGAAAGAGCTCAATTTTAAATAATTTCCTGAATGATATCAAGAAGAGGACAAGCTCAATTGGGAGGCTGTTCCAAAAGATGGGTACTGCTGCTGGCAAGACACAACCCTAACTTCAGCTCATCTCACTTTTAGGGAGTGGTGTACCATCAACTGCTGTTTCTGGGATGACTGCATTGGCTGAGAGGTTTCTAGATGGAGGTATCCAACTGCCTTATAGGACTTTATAGTTCAAGTATACAGCATTTGAATTGCACAAACCATAGGTGTAATGTGCTTCTGGTTAACCCATGGGCTATCTCATTCTGCACCAACTGCAGTTTCCAAGTCATCTTTAAAGGCAGCCCCATGTAGGGTACATAGGGTACATAGCACTAGTCCAGGCAAATAGTAAAAAGGAAGGGCACAATTTACTGTAGTAAACTCCTAAAGCTCCATTATTTTTCTCATGTAGTCTTTATATTCTACTCTATTGGTCTGACAATTTTTGTAAAAACATTACCTGGTGCTTATATCTAAAGAGCATTGGATGGCAAATTTTATTTATTTATTTATTTATTTATTTATTTATTTATTTATTTATTTATTTATTTATTTATTTATTTATTTATTTATTTTTTATTTATTTATTTATTTGGATTTATATACCACCCTTCTCCCGAAGGACTCAGGGCGGTTTATAGCCTTGTAAAAACAAAATCACAAAAGTTAAAAACATTTTTAAAAACTAATTTAATTAGGCCCAGAAAAACTAAAACTCTAATAAAAGCCCTATTAAAACTAAATTAAGCCAGCCCTGCGCAATGGAACAAAAATGTCTTTAGCTTGCGTCGAAAGGATCGGAGGTCAGGGAGTTGTCGTATCACCGGAGGCACCTCGTTCCAGAGGGCAGGAGCCCCCACAGAGAAGGCCCTTCCCCTGGGGGTCGCCAGTCGACATTGTTTGACTGGCGGCACCCTGATATCTAATATTGCAGAATATTTCATGAGTTACCAAGTTATAATTGCAGAGTTAGGTTTGCTGCTTGTTTGTTTTTTTTAATTTTCTTTTCCTGGGTATTAAGACTGCCAGTAAATCTGTGCCAAAATGTTTGATGGTCTATTGGCTGAACTGAGCAATTGCATCTTTGCCTTATTAAATCTTACTCTCTGCTCCACATTTTCAGTTACATTTGTTCACATTTGCTCTTTCGGAAGATATTGACACGGCACAGCGAGTTTTGCTGAAGTTAGTTGCTCTCTTCTAATAAATTCCAAAGACTGCTTTCAAACTGCAAACTCATCAAACCAGTCTGTCCTCCTCCTGCTCAAGAAAAATGTCTAGAACTTGAAGGGCCATTCTTTATTTCATGTTTATTATAATTGTCTTAATGAGACGTAGATCCTATTTATATCAGAAGAGTTATAATTCCTGGTATCATAAATATGGAAGTGTCAATTATTGTAGTTTTTATGTCAGGTTATTATATTTCACAAGTCAGCAATTTTCTAATTAGGAATCTGTAATGGTGCATGGTTCTTGCATGTTGGTAACTAATCCTAAACCACTATCTTTGGACCAAACTCTGTATCCTTGTAAAACAGCACCCATGGCAAATCATGAAATTAACTCAGCCTAAATTAATATGTGAGAGGAAATTAGAGGAAAGCACGTACAAACTGAATACTTCTATCAAAAGACAGGATACATGCATATGTGGTTTTAAAGATTCTTTCTTTTGATCTTCCCCATTTCCAAACTCTGTATATCAATATTCCTGCTACTTATATGTCATCAACTAAACCTTTGTTTGGGGGTTAGAATAAAGTCACAAATAACCGATTCTTTTGTGACTTTCTCCACCCTCTTGTAGGAAGTTAAAACCCTCCTTTCTCCTAGAAAAATGAAATATTTTAGGAACTATTAAAAGGGCAGAATATTTCCCCTAAAAGGGAGGCAGAAACTCAGCCTCCCCCCCTTTGTTAATGGTCCATTAAGGCCTGAGCCAGTCCATTCTACATAATTAAGATCTACCTCCTTCAGGCAGAGCCATTTAATTGCTCTTCATTGTATCACCCAACAAGATTCAACCAAACATAGCACACAGACAACCTAAAAAGCTAGCCATGACCTCTGACAGCAACCAATCAGGATATTCTTCCTGTGCCCCAGGAAGTTCAAAGCCAGAGAGAGTATAAAACCCAGGGACTCTCAGCATCTCTTCCCTTTTTTTTCTCCAAGGCATGTGATCCTGTTCATCAATAAACCTTTCCAAGCAACTTCCATGAATCCAGTGTCTTTTTCCTCACTTCGAACTGAACCCGGAAGGATATTTCTTCCAACACTCTGAGGTAGAAAGTTTTCAGTAAAATAAGCCATTAATTTCCTAAAAGACTATGCTTGGGAGAGTTTGTCTCCCAAGAGATATTGGATAATCACAAGCCCTTCCATCATTACTCTTTCATGCTTTTTTGAAAGTTATGCAGTTTTCTTTTGGAAGGCAGTTTCTATATCTTATTCTGAGTTGAGTGAGTGATAGTAAACACCACTTCTTTGTTCTCAACAATTTATAACAAGTTATTAACATTCAACATTCATATTATAGACACATTATAGGTGTCTATAATATATTAAATGTATTAAGCTAGGGTAAACAGACATGGTTATTTAAAATATATAGTGCAACTCCTTCTTCCTTCTATTGCTGTTTATTTACAATGTTCTAGGTACTGTATGGGAGTTTTTCCACCAGATCTCTATGAAATCCATCATATATGCTTTTTTGTAAAACAGCACCCACGGCAAATCATGTCACTCATGTTGGGGGCACTTGTGGTGGCCCAAGCGCTCTGCCAGTGGAAACGGAATCCTGAGCTCCATTTTCGGCTGCAACAGCCTCCTGCAACCCTCTTCCAGTGAAAACAGAGCTTGGGAGGGCCGCCTGTGGCCACTGCAAGCTCTGCTTTTACTGGCAGAGGCACCAAGGGCCAGTCCTTCACTGTTTCCAGGACGGCCCCACGGGTCAGATCTAAGCACATTAAGACATCTAATACCTTACCCAATCCATTCCAGTCAATCTAGGTAAGCCATTAAGAATTCTTTAAATTCCCATCCCTAAAAATGAGTAAATCGGAGTCCCTTCTCACAAAAAACCCCCAAATACTCTCATATCAGTTCAATTTTAATTCAGATTGAATCTGAAGGTTGTGAAGAATTTATTGGAAAAAGAATAGATGTAGACTTTTTAAGACCACATAACTTCATTTTTGAGTCAAGCATGGAACAATATGCAATATAGTTTTTTTTAAAAAGCATCTCTAAAAGTCACAGCACTGTTGACAAATGCTCTGAGTGCATTTCCAAGAAAATGAATCCAACCCGAGTAAGGATTAATGAAACAGGTTCGTCACTTTCAAAAGAAAAGTTTATGTAAGAAAGAATATTGAGTGGATAGACAAAACTGGTTAGCTACATCCTATCAGAAGAATCAGTAAGCTTACTTCATTGTCCACTGTAGCATGACATGCACATGCAGTAAAAGCATGTCAGTAAGCATCATGAAATGATAATGGAAACAGCAAGGGATTGTGCATAAACTTACTGGAGTTTAGTCCTTGAGACAGAATGCTATGGCAGAGTGTAAAAATGATTCCTTGATTAAAATGACAAGTGCTTGCTTTAAGAAGCAGGACTTGTAAGTATTGGGGAGAAACACTAAAAATAGACAAAAATCTGCAAAGTAGGTAGTGTTCTGACCTAGGCTTCCTGAGACAATAAAAAGCACAGTTAGTCTTCATAACCCTCTATTTATTTCAATGGCTGTGAATTGTGTTCATTCACAGCCCGTAATGAGTCACAAATAGTTTGTAAAAAGTCCGACAGAAATCTTCAAGATAAGGCTGATAAGAACCCATCTTTATCTCCCTTGACATGCTGCCAAAGACCTAATTGGCAATTAGCTTTGCAAGGCCACATAGAGCACAGAAACAAAATGGAGCTTCAGAATTTAAACCGACCAGAATGAACAAAGTTGCTTCCTGCATAGACTCAAGTGCCTTTGCTCCTCCTTTATGTCTTATGGGAGGGGCCAATCATCTCCAAACCCTACTCCCGAGTCTTCCCTTTTGTCTTAACTGTTTTTGCCTTCTAGAAGCTCTACGCATGCGCTCACTGGGAACAGGCTCCCCCTGTTCCTCTGCCTCACTGATATTCAACTCTGGAGGCTCCGGAGGCAGCACATAACTCCCAGATAGCCCTGGCCCTCTCTCTGCCTCTGACGCAGAGCCCTTGTCCAAGCCTTCCCCAGACTCCAGGACTGGCCCATGATCCTCCCCAACTTCCTCACTGTCCGACTCTGCTGTCAGCTCCACAGGCCGCTGGTAGATCACAACAGGTAGGAAAAAGATATGGCTTATTCTTGAATCACTTTTGTTAGTGAAAATTTTTAGAAGGGCTTTTTTCTTCAATAAATGTTGCTTATCTAAAACTGCCCCCCCTTTTTTCTCTCCTTTCATGACATTTAGGTCTGAAAACATTTGATTTCATATAAAATGGGCTTTTGTGTTAATTTATATTCTAATTTTCATCTGTGGGTCAATCAGTCTAATTTATGAATGCTTTTTAAATCTGTATGCTCCATCATTCCATGCCAGTTTTAAACAATGTCTGTGACTTTATGTCATTGCTACCCTGATTATACCATCTTCATAGTCCAGTTCAAACAGCTTCTTTTCTTAGAAGATCCTTTTCATAAGCAATATTCTATTTTCAGGCCCAAAACGATGATGGACTTACTTTCTGTGGCTTATAGACAGCAGATTTGTCTCCAAATCCATGCTTAATTGTTAAATTCTTTTATCTAATTCACAAGAGAATCATACGGAACCTTTCATTGCTTCCAAGAATTTTAGTCTGCCTGCTAAATAGATTGTTGACTTGTGTACTGTATCTAGATAATAATAATAACAACAACAACAACAACAACAACAACAACAACAACAACAACAATAATAATAATAATAATAATAATAATAATAATAATAATAATATCAGAGTTGGAAGGGACCTTGGAGGTCTTCTAGTCCAACCCCCTGCCCAGGCAGGAAACCCTACACCATTTCAGACAAATGGCTATCCAACATTTTCTTAAAAATTTCCAGTGTTGGACCATTTACAACTTCTGCAGGTAAGTTGTTCCACTGATTAATTGTTCTAACTGTCAGGAAATATTTCCTTAGTTCTAGGTTGTTTCTCTCCTTGATTAGTTTCCACCCATTGCTTCTTGTTCTACCCTCAGGTGCTTTGGAGAATAGTTTGACTCCCTCTTCTTTGTGGCAACCCCTCAGATATTGGAACATTGCTATCATATCTCCCCTAGTCCTTCTTTTCATTAAACTAGGCATACCGAGTTCTTGCAACCGTTCTTCATATGTTTTAGCCTCCAGTCCCCTAATCATCTTCGTCGCTCTTCTCTGCACTCTTTCTAGAGTCTCAACATCCTTTTTACAACGTGGCGACCAAAACTGAATGCAATATTCCAAGTGTGGCCTTACCAAGGCATTATAAAGTGGTATTAACCCTTCACGTGATCTTCATGTAGTTCTACACATCTTTCCTGCACTTTGATAAGATTGGAGGACACTTCAGAATCAAAACATATATCATTTCATGGTTGAGAATATACCACTGTCATGGCCTTGTCTGGTATCCTTCGCCTTGTTCTTTATTCACTTTTATTCCATTTTCTAATTTTCCTTCATTGTACTAAATTGACTTTACTCACTCCGGAATGTTTTCTGACTGGCTTATGCAGTTTAGATGATCTCTCTTTCTTGGAGCAATTGACCTGCAAGGGACTGAGCCAATATCAGCAGAAGCATTTCCTTTCCCTATGTGTGGTTTGGAAGCTGCCTTGAAAGGAAATTGATTCTCCTCCTCTCAGAACTATGTCTTGCAAGCAGTTGATTGCAAAATTAATATCTGCCTCCCCTTTCATTTCTTCTGCATAAACTAGACTCGCATAGCTTTACAGCAAGAGTTCAGCAGTAGGGCAATTGCTACTTCTGGCTAAGAGATATTGAAGAGTCAGCGCCACTGAAGCCACACTTCCTAGAAGCCGCACTCCTGGTTGAAATATGAACTTTCCTTGCTATCATAAACAACATAGGAGCCATTGTTGAAATGAGCTCTAGCACAGAGTGATCAATCCAGCTTTTCCCGGTTCTTTTCTATCAATGTTTTACCTAAATGTCTATAGAGATTCTCAATCATCCAGGTCATGGTTGCCCCAAGGTTATTTTTTTTTCTAAAGGCAACTGAACTTCCTTGCTTTTTTTTCTTCTTCTTTGAAAACAGTTCATTTCTCATCCAAGGAGCTTCTTCAATTCTGAATTGAGAAAAAGAACTGAAGAAGCTTCTTGGATGAGAAGTGAAACATTTTCAAAGGAAAAAAAACCCAAGAAAGTCCAGTTGCCTTTTGGAAAAAGCATCTTTGGGATCTTTTACCTATGGGTTATCTACTTTATCACTCCCAATTCTATGGACTTACTCTTTGATACCTCAGTGTTAATCAAAAACACTTTGTTATTGTCATTTCTTCAGTTTACTTCCCCAAAACAGCAAAGAGAAATCTGTAATTAGTTCATCTTCGATGTGCCATTCAAAATGTACTTTCCTCTGAGATGTAGATTCCAGTAACTTTTATTCCCCATTATTTCAATTCTCTTCTCCCCCACCCATTCACATACAGTAATTTAGCATACTTCCAATGTTAAAAAAAAAAAACCTTTGGAATTTAGTACTATAAAAAGGTCTTTCTTTAACAGCTTATTCCCATTTAGTGATTTATCTCAGTTAACCTAATAGTTGCTTTGCTCATTTACGCAGCATAAATCTTTTGTTACATTAAAATCAAAAGTTCAGTACATATAGAACCTTTTAAGCCATCAAGTTGAAATCTATAGAGGAATTAGGGATGGTTTAATATATTTGATGTCTAAATAGCAGAATTCTATCTACATTGAAGTGAAAAGACATCAGGAAACATTACTTTGTGTATGTCTGAGCACAAATAAGAGTGAAATGAAATTTCATTGAAATGTTTTCTCCACTCCCACAAACTCCACAAGAATGTAAAAGGGAGGGAGAGAGAGAGAGAGAGAGAGAGAGAGAGAGAGAGAGAGAGAGAGAGAGAGAGAGAGAGAGAGAGAGAGATCTCCTAATAACTGCTTCTATTACTAGCAAACACATTACAGTTGTGTTCCTTTTGTTGTTGAAAGATGTGTTCAACCTCTGAAAATTCTTTAAATTTCAGGAGGAGGAAATCTTGCAGATATATATGTATGTATGTATGTATGTATGTATGTATGTATGTATGTATGTATGTATGTATGTATATATATATTTCTCTCTCTCTTTTCCCCACTGCAAACAAGATGGCTGATATTGACTGAAAACCTGGAAATTTTACAAAGCTTCACAAGGTTTGGATCCAAATTATTTGCAGAACTTTGTGCTCCTATTCGGTCTGCCCTGCATTCTCAGATTTTCACCTTCAGTTGATTCCACCATAGAACTATTGAATCTGAGTTCCAAAACTCATGACAACCACTAGATGGCAGCAAAGAGAGTGTCCAATCTGCCCTATAAATAAACTAACCTTGACAGTAAATTCTGAATTTTTCAAAGTGGATTCCTTAGTTTCCATTAAATTTCTTTTTAACATTTTAATGTTATGTTTTAAAATTTATCTGTTAGGATTATATTATTGTATTATTATTTTTTTAACTTTGTAAGCCATCCAACACCATTAAGGTCTTGGATAGAATACATATTTTCCAAGTAAAGAAATATCAATTTAAAATATTATGATTCAATTCCATAGAACACTGTGAGCTCAGGATTACTTCATGAAGTGCTTTACTCCTACAACATGTTTTATGAGGGAAAAAATGGAATGTGCAGCCCTCCAACTGAAATTGAAAATAGGCCATATTTCTGTAAGATTTAGCTGTTTCTATACACTCCTGAATTTTTTTGTAAATTACTGAAACCATAAATGATTGCTCTACAGGGGAATAAACTCTATAGCTGGATCTCAGTCTTACTCTAGTGTGATAAAATGTTCCATTTCTAGCAGATCCTAAAAATGAAGAAAAACAGCCAAGGTAATTATTTCATAATTGTTAAATAAGTGTAACTCTCTTCTCATAGTAATCCAGGAAGGACATTTAAATATACAATATGTGCAAAACGAGACTGATACTCCAAAGAATCAAGACACTTGTATATTTGATTTATTTCACCAGAAAGGAAGTCAGTCAAAATAATCCATTTATTTGGGCTTATTTAACCCCAAACTTTCCAATGCTGCTCATAATTGCACATGATCTTTATGGCCAACTATATCATGTCCTGTGCCAATTTATTTATTTACATACTGATTTTCAAGATTCTGGACAGCTTACAAACTTAAAATACAGTGCAACACAATGAAATCCCATAAAACACTGAACAAAAAAAACCCATATTATTAAACTTGAGTCATCCAAATTAAATGCTCAACATAAAACAGTACCTAAAATCACCATTAAAATTCCAAAACTCATCTGAATAAGACAGTATTCTGTAACTGACTGACAGAAGGCGAATAGCAAAGAGATCAGGAATACCTGTATAGGTGAGATGTTCCAAAATGTTGGGATCAACCTGAAAAGGATTACCTTATGGTCTGAATTCATCTCACCTCTTGTGGGGGGTGAGATCCACAAGTATCCCCTCCAGAGGTGGGTTTCAGCAGGTTCTAACCAGTTCTGGAGAACCAGTAGCAAAAATTTTGAGTAGTTGGAAAGTAAAAGTTCTGACTGGCCCCGCCCCATCTATTCTCTGCCTCCCAAGTCCCAACTGATTGGGAGGAAATGGATATTTTGCAGTAACTTTCCCTTGGAGTGGGGAGGGAACAGAGATTTTACAGCATCCTTCCCCTGCCATGCCCACCAAGCCATGCCCACCAAGCCACACCCACAAAACCGGTAGTAAAAAAAATTAAACCCACAACTGATCCCCTCCCTTGAGTTGGATGGGGAGAATCTGTTTGGAGAGGTGGTTTCTAAGATAACCCAGGGCCATTCCATTTAAGATTTTACTAATTAAAATCAGGAGTTTCAATGAGGCTTGGACAATGCTGACAGTCTAGGACAGCGTACTGCTCTGTGGTAGGAGCATGTTCATAGTCTGGTAGCTGCATTCTGAACTAGCTATAGTTTGCAAGTTATTTTCAAAACCAGATACACATGGAGTGGACTAGAGTGGTCTAAGTGCAGGATGAGAAACTAGGCGGAGCACCCTAGAATCAGTAGGTGGGGGGAGAGGGAGGGAGGGAGGAGAGAGAGAAAGAGAGAGAAAGATGGAACTATGGAGAAATGGACAGACAGACAGACATTAATGAATTCATTCAAATGGTGACTTTCTAATTTTTTTTATTTTGGCCAACAACAGGAAATAAGAGAAAGACCAAAAAAGCAAAACAAGCAGATATGAGAAAAGATGAGCAAAGGAACCTCTCAATTGTCCAGAAATGATCTTATGTTGGGAGGTAATAATCTACCCTAACTTAAAACTTTAAAAAAAAACTTGTTTAAAAGGTAAACTTTTATTTTTAGAGTTGGAAGGGACCTTGGAGGTCTTCTAGTCCAACCCCCTGCTTAGGCAGGAAACCCTAATCCAGTTCAGAGAAATGGTTATCCAATCTCTTCTTAAAAACTTCCAGTGTTGGAGCATTTACAACTTCTTAGTGGCAAGTTGTTACACTGATTCTTCTAACTGTCAGGAAATTTACTTCTCTCCTTGATTAGTTTCCACCCATTGCTTCTTGTCCTGCCCTCAGGTGCTTTGGAGAATAGCTTGACTCCCTCTTCTTTGTGGCAGCCCCTGAGATATTGGAACACTGCTATCAGGTCTCCCCTAGTCCTTCTTTTCCTTAAACTAGACATATCGAGTTCCTGCAACCGTTCTTCATGTTTTAGCCTCCAGTCCCCTAATCATCTTTTTTGCTCTCCTCTGCACTCTTTCTAACAGTCTCAACATCTTTTTTACATCGTGGCGACCAAAATTGGATGCAGTATTCCAAGTGTGGCCTTACCAAGGCATTATAAAGTGGTATTTTCTTCGATTTAAGTTTGGCATAGAATGATTATTGACTTGTAATGGATTTTGCTCTAATCACTGAATTTTCTGACACACTGGGAAAGCTGGCATAGCTAGTTGACAAGCATGGCTTCTCCTGGAGAGGATCTCCTTGCTTAATCAGTAGCCAGACTGTTTTTTTCAGGGTTTTGTTAATATGTGATAGTTAATAGAGACAGCAGGGGCAGAGAGAGATAGACAGGTGATAAAGAGAATTAGCTCTCACCTTGTCCTTAAAGAGAGTGAACATTTAGGTGAGCACTGCAAATATTATCCTGGCATTAAGGCCAACATTTCTGCCACGAAATCATACAGAATTTAACTGTTGGATCAGCCTTAAGCCTCATTACATGCTGAAAAATGAGTTCAATTCCCAATTCAGGTGCTGACAGGTTCTGGAGTACCAGTAGCAGAAATTTTGAGTAGTTCAGAGAACTGTCAAATACCACCTCTGGCTGATACCAAATACCAGAGTGGGGTGGGAATGGAAATTTTGCAATATTCCTTCCCCCAGGAGTGGGGAGGGAATGGGGATTTTGCAGTATTCTTCCCCTGGAGTGGGTTGGGAATGGAGATTTTGCAGTATCCTTCCCCTGCCACACCCACCAAGCCACGCCCACAGAACCGGTAGTTAAAAAAAATTGAATTCCACCACTGTCCCAATTGTGTTAGCAGGCCCAGCAAACAAGTTTAGCAGTCCTAGAAAGAACAAAGTTAAGGTTTGTGGCTGGTCACATTTAAGAAGATAAGAAGATGAAGACCAAAACAATATTAACTTTACTAATACTGAAGAGCTCTGATAGACAGTTCAATGAGGCATTGGCTGGTTACTATTGTCAATGTCAGAGAACTCATCATACCACTCACCTCTTCTTCCTTAATAGTCTCCATATATTAAAATGAAGTGGCAACATTATACAGTGTCTATAAAAACCCTATAGACAGCCAAGAAGTGATTAATTTGTGAAATGCTTGAGAAGGCTATGAAGCTGTTCAAAGCCAGCCAATATTTCCATTTGCTGTTTCAAAGTAAGATCCTGGCTTTGATTTAAGGTCTGATTGGTGGGATGGTTTGATCGAAGCTTCACTGAATTGAAATGCTCATATGAAACTTTGCACAGGCGTAACTTTTGTGTATTGAATTAAAACTTACCACCAGCACAAAATTAAGAATTCCTACTGAGCATGCAGAGCATAGGTACCTTAGGTTTATATTGCTTTGCCACTTGCTTTTTAGAAATTAAGACAAACCAAAACTGTAATTAACCACCAGAGTTGGGGAACTACTTTTTCTCTGTGCAGTGATAAACAACAGTACACCTGCTCAGAGGTACCCGCTTCATTGTATCCAAGGACCAAATCTTAGCACTAAGCAAATTCAAGTGAGAAAACTTAGTCAGCCTTACTGGAGAGAGACAAAATTTTAACGCAAAACTTTTCTTTTAAAAACTTTCGATATTTTGTGCAAATATCATCCCTTAAATACTCATAATAAATATCATTATTTACATTTCCTATCCATGTGTAATAAATCCCAAGTGGGTAAGATATCAGACTGGATGGGACAAGAAATTAATTAGAGACTTGGCTTGAAAATTGTCCTCAGCGCTCCTCATCAATCTGTTCAGATCTGGATCCTCTACTTTGAAACATTTTCATCAAATTGTTGATAAATAAGTGAATGCCTACCACCACTGGTTGAGATAACTCACATTCTAGGCCAGGGGTCTCCAACCTTGGCAACTTGAAGACTTTTGGACTCCAACTCCTAGAATTCCTCAGCCAGTTTTGCTGGCTGAGGAATTCTGGGAGTTGACATCCACAAGTCTTCAAGTTGCCAAGGTTGGAGACCCCTGCTCTAGGCAATTAAATGAAAATGCAAAGCAATATTAATAAGTTATAGAAAAAGGTATGGGGAAAAAATGAAATTTAACATAGACAAATATCTGTAGAGGTTCTCAGTCATCCAGGTCCTGGTTGTCCCAAGAGTGCTTTTTAAAGAGGCAACTGGACTTTCTAGTTTTTTCTCTGAAGAGATTTCACTTCTCATCCAAGAAGCTTCTTCAGCTCTGACAGGATAGTGTAGAATGGAAGGATTTATATTCCTTGCAGACAGCTGGTCATTGGCATCCTTTAGAGCAGAGGTCTCCAATCTTGGCAACTTTAAGACTTGTGGACTGAAGAATAGAATAGAATAGAATAGAATAGAATAGAATAGAATAGAATAGAATAGAATAGAATAGAATAGAATAGAATTTTATTGGCCAAATGTGATTGGACACACAAGGAATTTGTCTTGGGGCATATGCTCTCAGTGTACATAAAAGAAAAGATACGTTCATCAAGGTACAACATTTACAACACAATTGATGGTCAGTATATCAATATAAATCATAAGGATTGCCAGCAACAAAGTTACAGTCATACAGACATAAGTGGAAAGAGATTGGTGATGGGAACTATGAGAAGATTAATAGTAGTGCAGATTCAGTAAATAGTTTGACAGTGTTGATGGAATTATTTGTTTAGCAGAGTGATGGCCTTTGGGAAAAAACTGTTCTTGTGTCTAGTTGTTCTGGTGTGCAGTGCTCTATAGCGTCGTTTTGAGGGTAGGAGTTGAAACAGTTTATATCCAGGATGCGAGGGGTCTGTAAATATTTTCACGGCCCTCTTCTTGATTCGTGCAGTATACAGGTCCTCAATGGAAGGCTGGTCCACAAGTCTTAAAGTTGCCAAGGTTGGAGACCCCTGCTTTAGAGGATCCAGAAATAATAATAATTGAATCACAAGGAAAAATGGATTTCAGTTACAAGAAAGAAAATTCTGTTTGATTTTTTTTAAAAAAAAATCTGTTTCCTAGTAGTAACAGCAATATTTGAATAAATTATCCAAACAGGCGTTGTCATGTGACTGGATGTTTTCAAGAGGCAGCTAGGCAGCCATCTGTCAATTATATTTTAGTCTGGATTCCCACATTGAGTAAATAATTTTTTTAAAAAAAATAGTTTTATTAATGATTATTATTTGAAAACAGTAAATTTCAATTGTCAGACTATAATTTTTTTTTTTTACATTTATATCCCGCCCTTCTCTGAAGACTCAGGGCGGCTTACAGTGTATAAGGCAATAGTCTCATTCTATTTGTATATTTACAAAGTCAATTTATTGCCCCCCCAACAATCTGGGTCCTCATTTTACCTACCTTATAAAGGATGGAAGGCTGAGTCAACCTTGGGCCTGGTGGGATTCGAGCCTGCAGTAATTGCAGGCTGCTGTGTTTTAATAACAGGCTATCTTACAGCCTGAGCCACCAGGCAAAGAGCGTAATGGCAGTAGGTTCTGTCCTGTGTCCGTATCTGCACAATGTTAATTATTATTCTGTCACTAAGATAAGTTTCAGCTGCCAGTTCAGATTTTATTTATGTGGAGAATGATGTGGGCTATGGAATATTTTGATGGAGGTTCTGCAGGAGGAGACTTACTGAATTAAGGAATAATTAGAGTAGTAAATGTCTGGAACATTCTACCTGATCCTGTTGTTAGTCTCTCTAATCCCCATACCTTTTACCTTAAACTGTCTACCATGGACCTTTCATGTTTCTTAAGAGGTCCCTAAGGGGGTGTGCATAAGCACACCAGTGTGCCTACCATCCTTGTCGTACTGTTTCCAATTATATGTAATCATTCTATGTGTTTATGGCTATGTTTGGCCTATTTATATCCTTTTATTTGTGCCAATTTTTTTTCATGTGTCCATGTCTATGTTTATACTGTTACTTGTTTCCTTGTTGACAAATAAATAAAAATAATGAATAATAATTGAAAAGGCCCAATTAGGGCATTGTGTTCATCCTCCTAGTCAATACCGTAAAACATTTTCTAGAAACTCTGGTGAGTAAGGAAAAAGGATTCTGCCCAAACTTAATATCAGTGCAGTAAATGAGAAAAAAAAAATTACCCAAGTTGTACATGTCATGGTCTTCAATTTTCATAAACTGTTGTTTAATATTGCCTTTCAATTGAAGTGGCAAGTAAGTGTATCTATGCGTGCACATATGTGCACATGTAGGTATGTAAATAATCCATTCCAATCCATTTTCTGACTTCAGCATTACTTCTGCAGTTATTCATATCTAAGGAACCCTTCAGTTCAGATACAAGAGAAACGCAAATAGGAAGCTAAGTCATGAACATCAGGTAAGCTGTCTTAAGCAAATGCATCAGTGAGGAACAATGGGTACACGGGTGGGATTTCTGTAATTAATTAACTTCACACAGACTTCACAATGTCAGATGTGTTATAATATATAGAATGTTCACTCCAGTGTTCGCTTATCAGGTAGGTATATCCAGCAGACATTTCTTCATTTTGCTGACTGCAGGGAGATGATGGTTTTTAGATAAGAAGCTCCTGATTTGGCATAATGCCATTTTCCCAGCATTTCGCTTTACACTACAGAATCATAATTAAATTAGGGGCCGGTTTAGCTCACGCTGGTAAAGCCTGTTATTAAGAACACAGTAGCCTGCAATTACTGCAGGTTCGAGCCCGGCCCAAGGTTGACTCAGCCTTCCATCCTTTATAAGGTAGGTAAAATGAGGACCAGATTGTTGGGGGGGCAATAAGTTGACTTTGTAAAAATATACAAATAGAATGAGACTATTGCCTTATACACTGTAAGCCGCCCTGAGTCTTCGGAGAAGGGCGGGGTATAAATGTAAACAAAAAAAAAAAATTAAATCATTTGTGTTTAACAGACAGGGTAACCCACATTGTCTTGATGAGGTTTCGTGGAATTTCACATACAGTTTTGCAGTAATTTTGAACACCTCTCCCATGACTGTGTCTACAGTTTGCATTAAGTCAGGGGTGTCAAACTTGCGGCCCGCGGGCTGGATGCATCACATGCTGGCCACGCCCACCCCCATTTTAGCAAAGGAAAAAAAGGTCACGCTATGTCACGTGCAAGTTTGACACCCCTGCGTTACTTCATATTTCTTCACTTACAAAATCTGATTTTCACCATATCCTTAACCAATCCTGAAAGCATCCAAATAGCCAGGTTTATAAGGCCGAATCTGAGATTTTGGAAACCAAAAGTAACATTTAAGTATCTGAATTACCCTACTGCTGTAAATATTGTTTTATTACAAGATGATATATCTCCCTGACTACAATATATCTACAATACTACAATATATTACATTGTATATACTACAATATTCTACATATATATGCTACAATATATCGAGAGAGTACTTGGGGCAAGAGGCAAACATTCAGGCTGAAGATCAAATTCACATTGGAAAGATAAAAATAAGACAAACCAAAAGTAAAGTTTAATAGCTTCTGTTATCCATTCCCACCACTCCATTGGAGCAATCCTGAAGAACTATTATCACCAATTAGGACTGAAGATTTCCATAGCATATCCTTCATGTGGAATAAGCAAACTTTGGGATGTTCCATCACCCTCTGACTCAAAAGAGTAACTCTCAGAATCTTCTGATAAACAGAGATACCCTAAGAAATAGTTTCTAGCCTGTCTACCATGTCTCTAATCTTTACTATCCAGAGAACTTTAGCCTTATAGAAAAAGAATATTGGACCTTTTAAGGCCAGCTGCAACACTTCAAGGGAGAAGACCTCCCGTAAAACCATTATGGCTTGTCTAAATAAATCTCGTCCATTGCTTCAAGCTGGTGCTGCAATGATTCATTTGCACTTTAAGGACAGAATTACTCTGCTACTTATACTACTAAGTGGAATGCTGAAGTTTGTTTCTTCCTGACCCTGGATGCATTCAGATAGGATGCTAAGCCATTTTTAAATAATGTCAGACAAGCCATAAATTACTGCTTTAAGGATAAATCATAATGGCCGAGTTTCTACATAGCATTAAATTAGAAGCAAAAAAACAACAAAAAAAACCTCATCTTCTATCTGAATCAGGCTCAAGAAAGTGAAGTTTTTTTAAAAAAACTACCCCAACCTTTTATTAGTATTAAGGAAAATTGTGATGACATACAAGCACATTTATTCACAGATGAGTCCCTTTGAATTGAGTGGAATATATGGAGAAGATTGTGACTGTATATTGCAATTCTATGCATATCTACATAAAGTTGCAAATTCTTACGAGAAAAATCTTTTTTGACTTTATTTATTTATTGTGCCTTTGAGTCAGTATTGACTTTTAGAAAGAAGCTGGACAAATCCGTCCAGTTTTCTTTAAAAAAAATAGTTTATAATATAAAATACAAAAGAAAACAGTAGGAAAATAAGGGAGGGAGAAGGGAAGGGAAAAGTGTAGGGAAAAGGGAAAAAAAGAAAGAAAAGGCATTGACTTCCAACTCCCTTTGGTGCAGCAGAATAAGATAACATCAAACCCCAACTTTTACTTTTACATAAACTACCAATTAGATCTATCTAACTGCTAAAACCCAAAATCAAAGTTTCATTTTCCCCACCTCAAGCACAAAGTCCAGAAGCGGTTTCCAAGAAGAAACAAAAGTAATAGTGTTTTTTTCTTTAATCAAAGCAATCAATTTAGCCATCTCTGCTAACTCCATCAACTTTTGCATCCATTTAGGGGCCATGGTGTGGCTCAGGCTGTAAGAAGCCTGTTATTAAAACACAGCTGCCTGCAATTACTGCAGGTTCTAGTCCCACCAGGTCCAAGGTTGACTCAGCCTTCCATCCTTTATAAGGGTAGGTAAAACGAGGACCCAGATTGTTGGGGGGGCAATAAGTTGACTTTGTAAATATACAAATAGAATGAGACTATTGCCTTACACACTGTAAGCCGCCCTGAGTCTTCGGAGAAGGGCGGGATATAAATGTAAATTAAAAAAAAAATTATTCATTGTTAGTTTTCTTGATGAGGTTTTTTTTTGGGGGGGGGAGGGGAGTTCCTTGTCATTGTCTCCTTCCTAGGATTAAAAAAGGCCCAGGGTTACCCATCTGGTTTTGTACCCCAGATGGGATTAGAACTCACAGCCTCTTGCTTTCTAGCCTGGTGCCTTTAATCACTACACCATACTGGCTGTTCTTGACTTATTTACTACATTTTAAAATAATAATACGGTAAACAAAGACTTCTTTGTATAGATAAATAAATGAGTAACTTTCAAGAAGCCCCATAGAATATTTGGAAATTTAGAATAATAAAATACATTCATTTCAAATGCTACGAAGATCTATTTATTCCTTAAGATTTACATTGCCCTAGGAAAAGCAAAACTACTTTATTAGAGAGCAATTCACAATCAGAGCTCTATTTAATTTTAACTGTTTGGACATAAGCCCCTGTTGGATTGTAACCACTAAATGCCAAAGAGGAGAAAGTCAATCTGGCATTATTCTAGCGGGCTGTTCCTATTAGTTGCAGATCAATGTTTTTTGCCTGGGCAAACATTTCTGAGCTTAATTTTTTCTGATGAGAAGAGATGACTTAGATATTTAGCCAAAGACTGCACAGAAAGAAAGCAAGGAAATAAACACCCCTAGCTGAAACAGTGGGTGTTGTTTATCTCTAAACTTGTGCAACATAGCTCTCTGTACAAGAGGTGCAGAATAGGGGACTGCAAAATTTGAACGCCAACAAAGAAAAAATAGGTTCCTCTAACTCTCCTTTTTTTAAAAAAAAAAAATTAGAGCTGCTTTCTACCAATTGGGATAGAAAATGGGTACCATTTTCCAGTATTGACATTTTGAAATCCAACAAATATCAACAAGAGACAGAAGATTGAGATGCATGGCAATTTTTTCCAGAAATCGATAAAATTTATGTTTTGCTTTTGGCTAAATCACACTATTAAGTACTATACCTTCTTCTGGTTGATGGTAAATCTAATCCTTTCTGCAATAAGAAAGGAAAATCACAGTTATTTAATCCACACTGACATATAAAAAAAAATCAGGTCATGTTAATGTTAATCTTACTGAACAGAAAATATATAATCATTTTTTTTATATGTAAATATTCTAATATTTCAGAAATTGTCCAGGTAATCCCCTGCAGAGGATATTTAAAGTTGGGGATAAACAAACTACATAAATTTAAGATTTTGGAAACTTTCAGAGCCAGATAGGTATCCTGCTTATTGAATAATTAAATTATATCTCAGATTTCCCCTTACTTACATGCTTTAATTGTTCCTTACTTCTTATACCTTTAAAATATTTTTCTGCTAAAGTGAGAGTTTAATTTTGCATTTTTAAAAATCCCATGGGGTGTTGGACATCAGGAAAAGGCATCATTCTTAAGTGCAATTTTAAAAGGCAGTTTAATTTTTAAAACTTTTCAGATTTTAGTTCAGGAGCTAAAGGTAGGAGCTCTGATGTCACAATGGTTAAAAGTGCAGTGTTTCAGGCAAACTTTTTCCACAGCCAGGAGTTCAATCCTGAGCAGCTGAAGGTTGACTCAATATTCCCTCTTTCTGAGGTGTGTAAAATGAGGACCCAGGTTGTTGGGAGGCAATGTGCAAATAATGCGTGCATGTAAACTGCCCATAGAGTGCTCTATATATGGGGCCGTTTATAAGGCAAAATGCTTATTGCTATTGCTGAAGATAGCATACAAAGTGTTCCATCCTATTTTTTTACCACTTCAAGAAGTAGATTGGGTTGAGAAAAAGCAGCCAACCAGATCATCTAATAAACTGCCATAAATACATTATAAACTGTTGTAAGTTAGTTTATTATATTATAATCCATTTTATATAAAACAATGTAAATATAAGACTGTATCATTTTAAATCCTTAACTATATTTCACACACAGTTGTTAATACTGCAAACGTCAAAGATTTTTGTTTTCTGAAAGGGACTTAGAAAATTTAAATAAAATTTTGTATTCAGCTCAGTTTCAGGCTGAGAAACACTAAGAATCCTTACTCAGAACTAATGGAATATTTGACACCTTATAAATTATGGAAATCAGTGAAATTAATTATTTAGGTGTTTGGTTAATTACTAAATAATTAGATTACAAATAACTTCCTTCGGCTTATATACATTGTTCATTCTCTCACTACTTACTTATTGCCTCTAATTAATTAGTTCTTGAGAATGTACATGTAAAAACACCAACAAATGCAAAATTAGCTTCAGTAATCTAGGTTGGTTTTTTTTTTCTTCCTGAACTGTCTGGTGAGAAATCTTTTTCTCCCCTTTGCCTATGGTGATAGTGTATTGTTCTGTTTAGACCATATTTAACACCCCCCCCCCTGACTGGTGGATTCCCCTACATCTTTTTTCTTCCTAAACTAGTAAACAAACAATTGTACTTTTACCATATTTCCTATCACTTGGGCTAGAAGGGAAAAGTATAAGAATCTTTACAATCTCACATGATTTTTTTGTTTTTAAAAAATGGTGTCACTGTTCCAAAAAAATGGTGGTGGAGGGCAAGGACCACTTAACAGAAAATTGATTTCTGCAATAGCATGGGGTGACCAATTGAATTAGAAGAGGTTTCCTGCAATGCAATAAAATATAACAATACCATCTTTCCCTGAAAATAAGACCCTGTCTTATATTTTTTTGAACCCTGAAATAAGCGCTTGGCTTTATTGCCATGCACTCAAAAGCCTGACTGGGCTTATTATCAGGGGATGTCTTATTTTGGGGGAAACAGGGTAGCAATAGCACTTTGACTTATATACCATGTCACAGTGCTTTACAGCCCTCTCTAAGCGTCAGCATGTTGCCCCCAACAATCTGGCTCCTCATTTTACCCACCTCGGAAGGATGGAAGGTTGAGTCAACCTTGAGCCTGGTGAGATTTGAACTGCCAAATTGCAGGCAGCTAGCAACCAGCAGAAGTAGCCTGTAGTACTGCATTCTAACCACTGCACCACTCTTTCAGGCAAATCTGAGATGACGTAAGTGAGAAAACATTACTGTTGATAGGTAGCAGGAGGAGATTGGAGGGGATTGCCATTTTGGTGGTTACAGGATAACATTGTGCATTCTTGCACTTGGGAAAGGATCAAGGTTGTGTACTTGTGCTAGGTAGGTTTGTCATGCAGATCAGCCTTAGCCGACACTCCGTTTGGAGTCAGAGACTGTGTAAATTAAATACATTAAATTAAAATAACATAAATTAAGATGTATTGATATTTTATTCAAGGGAAAACAAGTCAAATAGTTTGCTAGTAATCGTTCTGTCTTATAATAAAACCAGAATTGTTGTGTTACCTCGTGAATGAATAGCACTGACGACAGCATGGAGAAACAAGATAGGAAAACTTCTGGTGGTGTATAATTGTAGTGATTATCTGGATTATTGAGTAATCTCTTATAAACACAGAGATTTCTACAAATGCGATGTTCCATTAAGAGGACACTGTAACAACTGGCTTTTGATGACTCAGAACTAAATGGCTAGATTATTTCCATAACAAATTTTCATTAAGTAGCTGTCCAGTCTCTTCTTAAAAGCCTCCAGTGATGAAGGCAAACGGTTCCATAGTTAATTGGTCTCAGTTAGGAAATTTGTCCTTAGTTTTATGTTGCTTCTCTCCTTGATTAGTTCCCATTCATTTTTTTTTTTTGTCTTGCCTTCTGGTGCTTTGGAAAATAGGTTGACCCCCCTCTTCTTTGTGGCAGTCCCTCAAATACTGGAACACTGCTATCATTTTACCCCTAAAATGATGAACCCATTTTGGCACCGAGTGCCCAAACCGGAATGCGCGTGCATGTGTGTGTGCCGGAGCACCGGAAGCCAGCTGCTTGGCCCGTGCATGCCATTTTTGGGGGCATTTTTGGGCTGTTTTTTGGGCTGTTTCCAGGCCATTTTTAAGGCCAAAAACAGCTGGAAAATGACTTGAAAAACGGCCTGTTTTTTGGCCATTTTTCGGGCTGATTTCTGGCTCTCCAGCACACATGTGTGCACCAGAACCCAGAAGAGCAGCTGGTGATGGTGCATGTACCCACAGAGAGGGCTCTGCATGCCACCTCTGACACACGTGCCACAGGGTTGCCATCATGGCCCTAGTCCTTCTTTTCACTACACTAAATATACCCAATTCTTGAAAATGTTCTTCATATGTTTTAGCCTCCAGCCCTAGGATCGCATTGGCTGTCTTGGCTGCTGCTGCACACTGCTGGCTCATATGTAAGTGATTGTTCACTAGGACCCCAAAATCCCTGTCACAGTTACTGCTTTTGAACCAGGTTTCACCTAATCTGTACCTGTACATTTAGTTTTTCTTGTCTAAGGGCAAAACCTTACTTTCTCTACATTGAATTTCATTTTGTTAGATAGGACCCAGTGTTCAGACTGATGAGATTCATCTGGATTTTGAACCTATCTTCTGGGATGTTGTCTATTCCTGCCAGTTTAGTATCAACTGCAAATTTGATGAATCCCCTTCTATGCCTTCATCTAATTCTTTTATGAAAATGTTGACGAGTACCGGTAGCACTTCTACCTAGATTTTTTTTCAAGTTTAGCAAAAAGAATTTGAAATTTTAGAGTTTTAGAGCAGGGGTCTCCAACCTCGGCAACTTTAAGACTTATGGACTTCAATTCCCAGAACTCTAGGAGTTGAAGTCCACAAGTCTTAAAGTTGCCAAGGTTGGAGACCTCTGTTTTAGAGACATAAAGGGAGGAAAAAATGTTTTTGCTTAAGCAGTAACGGCATTCAGTGTATCGTGTAACTGAGGATCTTCCCCTAAAACAACAAGCAAACAGACAAACATTCTGTACCAAGTAAGGAGAAGAAAAGAAAACCCTACCTCTGAGGGACTTGTTTTATGCTTGGGATAGCCATTTTCCTTTCTATCTGCTGTTACAATAGTTAAAAGAGTATTTCAGCCTCAGCAAAGCTGTAATGTTATTACAGTAGGACATGAGAAAAATAAAGCCATCAAGTTTTGTCTTGTGCATTAGTATTGTGGCCCACCAGTGGCCAGCAGAGCTGGCAGCAGATTCGGACAATGAGGAGGTTGGGAAGGGGCTAGTCCTGGAGTCTTGGAAGGCTCGGATGATGGCTCTGAGTCAGAGGCAGAGAGAGGGCCAAGGGCATCTTGTAGTTCTTTGCTGCCTCTGGACTCTGATATCAGTGAGGCAGAAGAACAGCGTGAGCCTGTTCCCAGTGTCTGCATGCACAGAGGTGCTAGGAGACAGGAACAATTAAGGAAACAGGGTGGATTTGGGAGTAAGGCTTGGAGATGATTGGCCCCTCCCTTAAGACATAAAAGAGAAGCGATCGGGACGTGAGCTTTTGCAGGAAGCAATTAGTTCATCTGGCCAATTCAAGATTTGAAAATTCTGTTTGTAACTCTGTGCCAAGTTTGGCCTTGCCCTGTGTCTGGAAATTAGCTCTTTAGCAGCGTTCCACGTGAGATAGGTGGGTGTTCCTCCGAAAGAGTGTTTATCAAGCCTTGCAGACTATAAATGAAAATAATTTACAGCCGTATGAATTAAAGAGATTTGCAGGGACTAAGTCTGTGCTGTTTAATTTCTAAAGAAGCCTAGGTCAGAACAATTAGGAAGCAAATATATAGCAGTCCTGCATCAAAAAAATGGTGGCGTACATTATTCCAGTTGGTCTGACTCAGGGGTAAAATGCTCCCAGTTCAGACTGGATCACCCGATCCGGTAGCAATGGCGGTGGGTGGTTCGGAGAACCAGTAGCAAAAGTCCCTGCCCCCTCCATGCCCGGTTGAGTTGCACAATCATCAGAGGTTTTTTTTAACTTTTAAAAGCATTTTTTTGGCCGAAAAAAATGTTTTTAAAATTTTTTAAAAAAATGCTTTTAAAAGGCTCTGGCAATCCCAGCTGAGTTGCCTGATTGTCAGAGGCTTTTTTCCTTTTAAAGGCAAAAAAATGCTTTTAAAAGAAAAGAAAAGCCTCTGACAATTAGGCAACTCAGCTGGGATCGTCAAAGACTTTTAAAAGCATTTTTACAACCTCTTCAGCTGAAGAGGTTGTAGAAAAAATGCTTTTAAAAGTAAAAAAAAAAAAGTTGGCCATGCCCACCCAGTGACATTACCCCCCCACACACACACACACACCAAGCCATGCCCATAGAACTGGTAGTAAGAAATTTTACATTTCACCACTGGTCTGACTGTTTTATACTGCAGAAGGCATTACCTTCTAGTGCTCAGAGTAGCTTTTAAACATTTTCCCTTGGGGGCGTGGCCATGACCGTGGTGGGGTAAGGACCTTTCCTTCACTTCACAGGGCTTAATAATGAAGATTTATGAGGATTAATGCTGTTTGGAATGCACCGTTATGGATGAAAGTTAATAAATCATGAAGTGGAAGTGTTAATAGCCCAGCAGACTGAATTTAAAACTGGTAGGTCATCTGAAACTGCTTGAATTAAGGAGTTTTTACTGCGTGGGATGACCGAACTGGCAGATACAATGAGTTTGGAATAAACTGCTGTCTTTTGCTTTCCTTATTATAATTATCGTGTTCTGTGTTAAATGCTGAGGCTAAGGAATATCAAAGACTGAATTTGCTAATGAGAAGAATTTTAATTGAAGAGATCGATCTTTTGTGCTGGACTGACTGGCTGACTGGCTGAAGAAGCTTTTATTAGGTGGATAATTTTTTTTTAATTATTTTTCTTTTGAGAGGAAATTAATAGCTTGTTTATATTACAGAAAACAAAAAAAGGACTTTGTTTTGAAGTTCAAGCTGGTTTTTTTTTTTCTCTGCCGATGTGGAGAAAAAATGGCGCTGATTAAGCTGTGAGGTAATTGTGTTTCTTTGTGGAGTGAATATGACTCATAAGTTACTGATAAGCTACTAACGAGTGCAAATAAGCCGTTTCGCTTCAATTAAAAGATTGTCGTCCCTTGATCTTCATCAAGACCCTCTGTAAAATTGGTTTGACTGCTGTCCTTTGATCTTCACTAAGACTCTTTGTAAAATTGGAATCCCAGTTTGAGAAATTTTTGTTTTTGTTTTCAAAATGACTCAACAACTTTCAGAAACGCAGCAAATTGCTGCAGCTTTAAATAAAATTGGGGAAAAAATAGCAGCACTATCAGAGCGTATAGATAATTTGACATTTAAACTGACATCCGAAGTGCAAAATTTAAAGCAAGATATGAATGATAACTTTGCTAAACAAAAAGAGGAAATGACAATGATTAAAGATGAAATGGAGCAGCTGCATGTGCATGAGGCAAAAGTAGATCGGCAAATTGGCAAAATATTTTATAAAAATGAGCAGCAAGATAAGAGAATTTGTCTTTTGGAAGAAGAGATGAGGAAATATAATTTTGTTATTAGAGGAATCTCGGAAGAAAGGGAAGATAAATTGAAACAGCGGGTTTTGAAATGGATTAATGATTTGGATACGCAACTTACGTTCACAATAGCAGACCTGGCAAGCGTTTTTAGAATTGGATATAGAAGGCAAAATGGTTCTAACAGGAATGTGCTTGTCAGGTTCGCAAATCTTGGTGATAAGTTGGAAGTTATGGCCAAGTTAAGAGAGTTGGGAGATGCTTTGAAGTTTGAAGGGAAGACTATTCAAGTCTTCCCGGATATATCAAGAGAAGAAAGGGCATGGAGATTTTTTTTAAAACCAATTACAAAAGTTTTGAGAGATAATGGAATTAAATACAATTGGAGGCCACCACAACAATTGAAATTTTTTTATAAAGGAAGGATGCGTACAATCACCCCAGATATAGATGCATTATTATATTTACGGGAGCTTGGACTGATTGAGATGGAGGATTTAATGGAGATAAAAGATCAAATGCTCCAGATGGGTGGAACATACGTGGAAACACCAATCTCAGAAGAAGAAAAGGGGGCTATTGGAGGGCAAGACTCTAAAGGGTTAAAGAGGAAAGAAATATCACCTGTGTTGGTTGAACAGAAGAAGAGTCGTGAGGATACAGTAGGAGAAGAAGCAGATAAGAGTCTTGGAAAATATGAAGCTGAATGCGGGTCATCGCTATCTTTTTTTGAGTGATGAATTTAAATAGACAGCCCGAAAGAAGTGCCCGGGCATTGGCACGTCCCTCTCCCCATTCTCTTTATAGAGGCGAAACCGATGAGGATGTGGGGAAGAAGATTGTTTGTATTTTATTGTTTGTTTTGTTTTGTTTTTTCTGTTTTCTTATTGTTGTTTATATGGTAGTTTAATGTCGGGTGGTGGGGGCACAGAAAGGAAGATGCGGGATAGGATTAAAAATTTATATTTTAAATGGGAGTTATAAAAATAATGTCATGGAATGTGAAGGGTACAGGAATCAGATTAAAAGAAGAAGATTGGAGCTTAAGATTAAAAGGATTTACCAGACATTTTATTTTTACAAGAAACCCATCAGAAATCTGAAGATTCAAATAGAATGTATATAAAAGGTATGCAAATATATGAAAAGCATTTGGAACTTCAAAAGCTAGAGGAGTTGCAACACTGATATCAGATAGGGTGTACTTTGAAAACATAAGGTAATTTTGGATGAAGATGGAAGATATGTAATAATTGTTGGAAATCTTAATGAGGAAAAAGTGACACTTGTTAATTTATATTTACCGAATGAAAACAAAGAGAATTTCTTGAAAAATAACAAAAATTTTGGAGAATGAAAGTGTAGGGAAAGTAATTGTGGCTGGGGATTTTAATTAATCAGAGATAAAATAGACAGTACTAATCCCACCCGCTGTGGAGGAGCAAATAAAATGGGGATTTTAAATATGTGGATGCTTGAAACGGCGTGGTTGATGTGTGGAGAGGTTAAAGGAATTGAGAGAGTATACACTTTTTTTCTAAGATATATAATACATATTCTAGAATTGATTATATTTTTCTTTCTAAAGATTTGTTGAATAATGTGGATAAGGTAGATGTGGAATTTTAAAGATTCTGATCATGCAGAAGTTATGGTGGACTTAGATTTTAATTTTGAGAAAAAAGAAGCTATTGGAGATATGACGAGAAATTGTATAAAATGAAAAGGATAAAAATGGATACTTAAAAATTGGAGGAAAGTTGGAGATTAAATGATAACGGGAGGTTAAATTTGAAATTGTTTGGGATGCGATGAAAGCGGTGTTTAGAGGAGAGTATTAAATTATCAAGTAGGAAATATAAAAATTATAAAATTAAAATGGAAAGAGATAAAAATAAGATTAAAGAATTGGAAAATCAATTTTGCTTACTAAAGAAAAAAATTCTTCAGGAGCTTAATATGTTAAGAAATAAAATGATAGAAGAAGATACAGAGTTAGTAAAAGAAATTTGAGATTTTAAATAGGAATTTTTGAATTTAGTAATAGAAATTCTAAATTATTGGCAAAGATGGCGAAAGATAAAAGAGAGAAGAGAGAAATTGGAGTTTTGATAGATGATAGAGGTATAAGATGTTATAAAATTAGAGAAATGTGAAGTGGTTAGAAACTTTTTCAGAATCTATATTCAAAGAAACCAATTAATCGGGAAAATTGCAAAGCTATTTAGAAAAGTATGTGGTGAAAATTGATCAAACATATAAGGAATTGATGGAAGAAGATATAACACAAGATGAGATTAATGGAATAATACAAAAATTAAAATTAGGGAAAGCTCCAGGTGAGGATGGATTACCTGTTGAGTTTTATAAAGAATTTAAAGAATTAATAATACCAAGACTGCAAAAATTATTCAATGGAATATTACATGGTGGGGAAGTACCTTCGTCATGGAATAGAACGGTGATATCCCTAATTCCTAAACCAGATAAAGATTTAGAAAGGATTGAGTCCTATCGGCCCATTTCTTTAATTAATCAGGATGCAAAGATATTTACTGCTATTATAAGTAATAGATTAAATAGATTTATAGATAGATATATAAGTTATAATCAAGTAGGCTTTGTGAAGGGTAGATACATGAGTGATATTGTTAGAAGAGTATTAAATATTATAGATGTAGCTGAATATAATGGTGATAAAATTGGTATAGTATCATTGGATATTTTTAAAGCTTTTGATTCTGTACAATGGGAAACAATTAAAGTAATTGTGGAGGCTTTAGGCTTTGGTAATAAGTTTATACATGTTATTTCAAAATTGTACCAAAAGAGCAGTGCAAGAGTGAAGGTGAATGGAATATTAACTGAAGAGATAAAATTAGAAGCTGGTACGAGACAAGGATGTCCCCTGTCCCCAACATTATTTTTATTGGCTATGGAAATATTGACAAAAATGATAGAAAAAGATGAAGAATTAGAAGGATATAAGGGGTATAAGATAAATTTGTATGGATGATACTTTAATTATTTTGAAAATGTAGAGAAAGATTTGAAAAGATATATAAGCATTTGATAGAATTTGAAGAAATGACAGGATTGAAAGTAAATTGGTCAAAGTCAGAATTATTGATGGATAGTAATGGTAATGAGTCTGAGAATATGCAAGAGCAATTTGGGATAAGGATTAAAACACATTGAAATATTTGGGTATAGTGCTTTCACTTAAGGTTAAAGAATTGAAAAAACTTAATTATGATGTGGTGATTAACGAAATTGAGAAGAAGATAGATAAATATAAAATTTTAAAGTTGTCTTGGTTTGGTAGAATTGCAATGTGTAAGATGATGTTGCTGCCCAAGTTCAACTTTTTATTCGAGATGCTACCACTAAATCTGACAGAGAAAGATATTGAAGGATATCAGAAAAAACTGGATAAATTTTGCAATGGTGGCAAAAGACCCAGATTAGTGAAGAAAATGTGGTATCAAAATCAAAAGGAAGGCGGATTAGGAATCCCCAAATTATTTAATTATTACTGTGCGTATGGTATCCGGATAGTGGTAAAAATACTTAAAGGTGAAGATAATTATTGGAGAGATTTAGAGTTAAGGGATATAGAAATTTGGATCAAGGTGGTTTTAGATAAAGCAAATTTAAAATGTGTAAGTAGAAGTTATTGGTTAAAGGATTAAGTAAAATGTGGAACAAATTTGTTAAAATTTTAATTCGGATATAATCTTTTGGGGAGACAACTGGAATTTGGCGATTAAAAATAATATAAAACGTAATGAAGTGATTAAAGAGGAAAATATAGAAATTATTAAAGATTGGATAAAAGTTATGGAAATGAAAGGAGGAATAAAGAAATTATTGAAAAATTAGGGTTAAGTTGGTTTGAAAAATACAGATAGAAAATGGACAAAAAACTAAAGGAAAATTATTCGATAAATAGATGTGAAACTGAATTTGAATATTTAGTATCTCGGATTATGAAAGATGAAATTGGGCTAAAGGGACTCGTTAGTAGGGTTTATAAGATTATAAATTCTGATGAAAAATTACAAAGAGTGATGAGGACAAATTGGGAAAAAGATCTTAATATTGAAATACCAGAATCAGATTGGAATGTGAATTGGAAGAGTAGAATTATGAGAACTTTATCTATAAGGATTAAAGAGCACAATTATAAAGTTGTTTGAAATGGTATTTGACTCCAGTAAGATTGTCACAAATGGATAAAAAACTAGTAAAAATGTTGGAGATGTGAGATGGAATTGGGGACTTATGAACATATGTGGTATAATTGTGATAAGGTTAAAAGTTTTGGCAACAATTGGAGAAAATGATATTTGAAATGATGGGGAAAGTAATAACATTGAGAGTGGAAACTATATTATTGTTGGTAATTAAGGAAATAGAATTAACAAAATATGAAAAAGAATTGATTAGAATTATGATTATAATAGGTAGAATTATAATAGCTAGATATTGGAAACTAGATGTGATTTTTAGAATAGAAGAGTGGAATTCTGAAATGTGGAAATTAGCTTTAAATGATAAAATGACATGTGATATTAAAATTAGAAGTGGTGTGTATAAAGAAGATATTTTCTGGAAGACTTGGAAACCATTTGTGGACTTTGCGCTTGGAACATTGGACGCTTCAGTACCTGTACCTCGAGAACGTGGATTTTGGCAATCATGAGGATATATCCGAAGACCCAAATCTTCCTTTTATGTATAGCACAAGGGTGTAATAATGTATTTTCTTTTTGTTTGTTTGTTGCAAAAAAAATAATAAAAAAAAACAAAAAAAAAAAAAACATTTTCCCTTGACATTTAACCAAAAAAAAAAAAAAAGAAGAAGAAGAAGAGAGGAAAATACCAATAAAAGAGGACATATGTACAGTTCATGGTTGAATTGTGTATCCTTGATGATCTTTGAACTTGGTTGTTTTCTTGCTTATATTGTGTACCAGACTAGGTAACATCTTCAGGGCTAGAATGGAATGGAGTTGGTCTCTGTTTAGGTGTGGTTTTCTTCTTGGTAGTTCCTTGATGAGGCTTTTGTTTTCTGCTTCACTGTTTGTCTGGTTTTAATCTTGGTGTTAATCACTGTTTATTTATTTATTTATTTATTTATTTCGATTTTTATACCGCCCTTCTCCCGAAGGACTCAGGGCGGTGTACAGCCAAGTAAAAATTCAATATATAAACATTAAAAAGTTAAAAAGAAATATTATAATGTGGCCGAAATTTTAAAACAGTTTAAAATCTGAAGACATAAATACCCCAATAAAATTTCAATCCAGTCCCGCTTGAATAAATAGGTTTATTTGGGTGTTGATTGTTGGCGAGGAAGTGTTTTGACCTTTGTTTGTTTTTTAGCATTTTTATTGTCTCCTTTGAATGGTGTATAAATGTTATTTATCCCTATGTGCCTATTGATGGCTGACTTGTGTGACTATCAAACTTCTAGGAAATCCTTCACATTCAATTTAGTTTAGAATATTAAGTTTCCCAATTGAAACTATAGTTGAGTCTATCCACCATTAGGGTATTAAGGAGTTTTCATTTCTTCTTCTTCTGACTGCTACTGGATGTTCATGGTTGCACTCCTCTATTCTTCTGCCAGTTTGTAGTACAGAGTGGCTGTTACAGTCCTTACTTTATACATGTAGATCAGGGGTAGTCAACCTTTTTATACTACTGTCCACTTTTGTATCTCTGTTAGTTGTAAAATTTTCTAACTGCCCACCAGTTCCACAGTAATGCGCCGTGTACCCTTGTCTGTGCATGCCTCTCGCGCATTGTGGATTAGGGTTGGGGGGGGCGCTGGCTACCAGCTCTGCTTGTCTGTTATAGCGGGGTGGTGTGGGGGGAGATGCGTGACCTATTCTAGGATGAGGCTCTTTGGTTTGCAATCGCACTATAGCGCCATTTAGTTTCACTTACGTAACGTGAATTAAACTTATGTGTGGGTGATACAAATAGTATATTTTCAGAAATTTAAATTGTCACAGGGAATTTTATGAAAACCTAATGAAAATGTTTTTAAATAATGCTATGATTTTTTTTTTAAAAAGTCAATTAAATAAAAAAAAGGAAAGTGCTTCAGTATCGGACAAAACCCCTACCGCTCACCATGAAATCTGAAATGCCCACTAGTGGATGGTAGGAATCAGGTTGACTACCACTGATGTAGATGATTTTTTTTCTTCTATGGCTACTGGATCTGAGAACAAACCCCACTCCATGAACATATTACCTAGTCTGGTAACAAAATATCTGCAAACACCTAACCAGGCTCAGAGAGCACTAAGAACTCCACAGTTCAGCTCTGAGATACTTACATTGTCTTCTACTTACGTTCAAATCTTCATATAACTACAGTAAGAAAAACACAGAGATACTGAAATTAGCATCAGGCATATACTATTTGTACTCTTTTTATTTTATTTTAATTTTTATATTTTTTTTGTACTCTTGAGTGGTGTGGTGGCCTAGTCTCACAATCAGGAGGCTTTGAGTTCGATCCTAGGTGGAGAGAGATATTTTTCTCTCTGGGCACAATGAGAATCTGCTGAATATACTTTTGCATTGGCAACAGAAAGAGCATGCAGACAGTAAACACTCAGCTCCATTCAGTTGGCAAGGAGAAGAAGAAGAAGAAGAAGAAGAAGAAGAAGAAGAAGAAGAAGAAGAAGAAGAAGAAGAAGAAGAAGAAGAAGAAGAAGAAGAAGAAGAAGAAGAAGAAGAAGAAGAAGAAGAAGAAAATACTGTTTGTACTTTTACCAATCAAGTTTGGCATCAACTCACCAGATTCAGCATAAACTTAATGGGATTTGAAAAGTTGAATTGTTCACATGTGAAGGTTTTTTTTTAAAAATTGCATTGTATATCAATCACTTTACTGAGAGGGATTTATCATGTCCTGATAAACAAATTAAATCTGTAAAGTGTCAAAATTACCTCATCCAAAATGCCATTGTGGTCAACTCAGCTTCATAATGCACTTCAGTGTTTTCACTGCCAGATTCTCTGCCTCATTTTTTTCTCAGAAACTATGATCAATTGCAAGAACCTCATAGCACATTTTTAAAAAAGAGACTATGGCTAATTCATTTGCCTAGGAGATTATTACTAAGCTAGACATATGCTTTCTCTCACAATGAAAATGAAATAACAGCATGACTCCACAAGCTCCAGCGTCTTCAGAGAGAAGCATCATTTATGAAATATCACTACATGTGTGATAAAAAAAATCAGTGAGCATTAGTAGGAAATAATAGGGTGGTTCAGTATAAAATAATTATCTACAATGCATAATATAATATAAAGGAAGAATTGCAAAAATCAGCTGCTGCAAATTAAAAATGCTGCTTTTTTAGAAGTAGGAGTCTAGCTTCTCTGCAGAGAACTGTGGCAATATTATTTGAGAAATAGCCTCTCTAAATTGTGCCATTTTTCTTCTAATAAATGGCTTCCTAAATATTCATTTAATTTCTTTCTCATACCAACTTGGTGCTTAGAAAATATTAAGCACATTTCCCATGGTGGAGTCTATTTCCCCTGTTTTGATTAGGATGGTATGGCTAAAAAGTTTATCTCAGCAAAGTAACATAGTGTAATGTATATATTACATACATCATTTGTTTATTATTGAAATTGACAGAGATTCCTCATCCAAAATGCCATTGTGGTCAACGTAGCTTCATAATGCACTTCAGTGTTTTCACTGCCAGATTCTCTGCCTCATTTTTTCCCCAGAAACTATGATCAATTGCAAGAACCTCAGAGCACATTTTTAAAAAAGAGACTATGGCTAATTCATTCCTGACAGTTCACAAAAAGCCATCAATGTAAACATCCTTCTCCCCATTCTACACAATCCCAAAGAATACCATCTCTTGGGGAGGGGGGAGCAGGGAGTCCTCACTGATGCTAACAGAGTTTCTGTCCTCAGAGATAATAGCCATTCATATTGCACTGCTGATCAGAACTCCTCTATGCCTATTGCCATGTTTTCAGCCTTCTTCCATCTATGCAGAGGGCTGACCAATGCAGTTTTCCCAAAATTTCATGATATGGGAAGAGCTTTGTGTGGTGTTAAATAGAGGCAGGTATTGCTGTTAAATGCATGCCTCAGGAGCTCAAATACAGGATGGCAACAAGCAAAGCAATGTGTACAAATGCATTTGCTGAGCAACCACATTTATTAACAGAACATTTAGAAGCTAAGCAGGTCCAGATGTGTATTAGCTATTTAAAGCAAATTTATTTTGCAAGAACCCTTCTATTTTTCAGAATTGCTCTGTTAGTACTTTAATAATTTTATTTTGCTGTAAAAACTATTTCCCCCTCCTCATCATTCTTAACTATATGTTTTCTTATGTGTGTTTTCCTTTATTAGCAAGGTGCTTGTTTTGATCCTAGTTTTTCCCTCCTACCTTGAGTGGGAAAATTCTTTTAACACTTAAATAAACTGATCTGATGGCTATATAGAATAGAATAGAATAGAATAGAATAGAATAGAATAGAATAGAATAGAATAGAATAGAATAGAATATTTTGTTGGCCAAGTGTGATTGGACACACAAGGAATTTTCTTGGTGCATACGCTCTCAATGTACATAAAAGAAAAGATACGTTCATCAAGAATCATAAGGTACAACACTTAATGATAGTCATTGGGTACAAATTTTCTTTCTCCGTGTGCGGGCATACACACACACACACACACACACACACACACACACAGAGAGAGAGAGAGAGAGAGAGAGAGAGAGAGAGAGAGGGAGGGAGAGATATGCTTTTTGGCTTCGTTCACTTCATAGAGATAGAATCTTATCAGTTGCTTTCTGTTCTGCTGTCCTTGTTTCGGCTCATCTTTTTGGAGCCTTCAGCCCAAACGGTTGCAGACCCTTTTTCTGGAAGCCTTCCGATTGCCCTTTTACACTTTGGGAACTTGTGGCTTCCACTGTAATGTCTTCTCTTCTGTTGAACAGCACTTTCAGGCTGTCCAAAAACCCTAAGTTTTTACATATCTTCTAAACAGTCATTATCAAACTCATAATGGCAACTCCACTCTCAGTCATCTTCTAGAACCATAAGAAGCCTATCTACTATATAGGGCAGCGATGGCTAACCTTTTCTGGACTGCGTGCCCAAAGTGTGCACGTGCCTGAACCCCAAAAATGCAATGTGCATACACTCCCCATGCATGCGCCCTGCCCTCTGCACATGCATGTGCGGCACCTTGTATGAGCCCCATCCCCGTGTATGTGTGTGCCGCCCACATGTGCCCTGCCCCCACATGTGCCCCTCCCACATGCACCCTGCTCGTGCATGGCAGAGACCCAAAGACCAGCTGGTGGGAGGCATGCATGCATGCATGGCAGAGGTGAACTGGGGCAACGGCTCGTGGGCCCACAGAGAGGTCCCTGCGTGCCACCTCTGGCACATGTGCCGTAGGTTCACCATCACAAATATAAGGTTTAGGTGACAGGGATAAGGTCCTATGACTGGCAAGAAGGAATAAATGGACATATATAGGTCCTTCACGTCACTAGGCTTTCACTCCAGGTAAATTTATGAGCCAGCCTTTATAAGCTAATTTTAATTATGCATTTATTTATTGTGTGTGTGTGTATGTGTGTGTGTGTGTGTGTTTGTGTGTGTGTGTATAAAGGTAAAGGTTCCCCATGCACTTATGTGCTAGACGTTGCCGACTCTAGGGGGCAGTGCTCATCTCCGTTTCAAAGCCGAAGAGCCAGCGCTGTCCAAAGATGTCTCCGTGGTCATTTGGCCGGCATGACTCAATGCCAAAGGTGCACGGAACGCTGTTACCTTCCCACCAAAAATGGTCCCTATTTTTTTCTACTTGCATTTTTACATGCTTTTGAAACTGCTAGGTTGGCAGAAACTGGGACTAGTAATGGGAGCTCACCCCATTACACGGCAGCACTAGGGATTCGAACTGCCAAATTGCAGACCTTTCAATCGACAAGCTCAGCTGTCTTAGCCCCTGAGCCACCGCGTCCCATGTATATAGATAGATAGATAGATAGATAGATAGATAGATAGATAGATAGATAGATATAGATATAGATATAGATATAGATATAGATATAGATATAGATATAGATATATATGTAGGTCTTTGGTTATTCAGGTTTTCTCCCGCGTAAAATTGGAAGTGTCTTGGTGACGTTTCGACGAAGTCTCATTCGTCATCTTCAGGCTTCAGCTTCGTGCTTTGCTCCAAGACAAAGAATGAGACTTCGTCGAAACGTCGCCAAGACACTTCCAATTTTACGCGGGAGAAAACCCGAATAACCAAAGACCTACATACAAACACCCGCGAAAACCACATATATATATAAATGCTAAATGACAAAATCCATTTGCAAGAATGCCCTGATCTTTTCTATTAATTCATTTCTTACAACTTTCTGAAAAGGTCTACATAAGCCTGATTGTACCTCAGAAAAAATATAACCTGACAACTGACAAATATTTACAAACTAAGTCCCTTGTTAAAAGCCACCCATGCACACTGCTAGATTTAAAGAAAGAACATGGCTATAGGGACATAATGCAAACCATCTGGCTACTACTAGCTATAGCTAACCGCAAGTGATATAGAAACAGATCTAGACGTCTGTGAGGAGCCATGAGGCATCACTAAGAAATAAAGTGCCTTTCAAAATGTGTGGGAAGCCTTGAACAAAAGTCACACACATGTCGCTTTTCAGGCAGGGAACATATCCATTTCAGTCAGTACACCAATTGAATAGGTCAGTGTGTAGGAAGAGTGTTTGTCACCCTGTATAAATATGTGAAATATGTCTGGGTAAGTTTTGAAGTACATCATGTTCCTTTCACTTAGCATATTGCTAGCAGCCATTTTGTAAATGGAACATTTTTCTCTTTTCCAGCCAAATTTGAGCTTTCAGCTTGTCGACTCACTTTGCTTTAACAGCATGAAGAGAGCCTTAATAATATAGTGCATGAAATACCAGATTTCTACGTTTGTCCTTCAAAAAATAATAATCATGCAGACACATTTGAGACCAACAATCCACATTATACTCATGCTAAGAAGTAAATTTCTTCTGCCGTACATTCTGCACAAGGTTTTAATTTGTTTGTTGCCAGAAAGGAATAGTTTTCCCATTTTCCATGCCACTTCTTCATCACTGGCATAAATATTCTTTACTAAATGTTGCAAATACACCTTGTTATGAGGTTTTTTTGGGGGAAAGGCACAGACCAGAGGTGGGTTTCAGCAGGTTCTGACCAGTTCTGGAGAACCGGTAGTGGAAATTTTGAGTAGTTTGGAGAACTGGTAGTAAAAATTCTGACTGGCCCCACCTCCATCTATTCTCTGCCTCCCAAGTCCCAGTTGATCAGGAGGAAATGGGGATTTTGCAGTAATCTTCCCTTGGATTGGGGAGGGAATGGAGATTTTACAGGATCCTTCCCCTGCCATGCCCACCAAGCCACACCCACCAAACCATGCCATGCCCACTAAGACAGACCCACAGAACCGATAGTAAAAAAATTTGAAACCCACCACTGGCACAATCTCCTATAAGAAGAGAAGTATCCCTTTGTCCCTTTGCTGCAGAAGAGGATTTAAAGTAGTAAAATAAATATTTATTTACAAGCATCATGCTATATCCATATTTCCAGCCTATCCAAAGTAGGATAATTTGAGCCTGATCATATTCAGCAGATTTCTGGCCTGTTTTTTCCTTTACTGTTATTTTTTAAGAGGTAGAAATTATGCACCACTTTTGATATCATCTTTGCTGATTCTTAGGCTGGTTGTTTTAACTCAAAGCCATTTGATTTTTTTTATGTTTAATTTTCGGCCAATTTTTTCATTGTGCTCTTTTATTACTAGAGCTTGCAGATACTTTGCATTTTTGGCTCTCCGGGAAATGTAATCAGCATAGTGCCGGTTGTTGATGTTTCTTCTTCCAGTTTTAAAACCACTCTCATTTTCTTTCAGTCCAGTTTTCCTTAATATATATTCAGCAAATAAGTTGAATAAAAAAGGAAGAGTATAGAGCCTTGTCACACCCTTTGCCAACTTGGACCCAGTCTGGGTTCTCATATTCCGTCTGTATTATAGCTTCCTGAACTATATATATAAATTTATCATGAAAAGAATAATGTTTCTAATAATTCTTCAGACTGTTGGAAATGCAAAAAAGTTCCCGGAACATATTATTACCTCTGGTGGATTTGTCCTAAGGCGAAAAAATATTGGTCCAGAATTAGAAATTGGATAGAAGAGATAAGTGGCCATAATGTGGACTCTAAACCAGACACATTTTTACTAGGGATATTAAGCAGAACCTACAGTAAAGAAATTCAATATTTGATTTTACACATAATTACAGCTGCAAGTATTGTCTATGCACAGTTCTGGAAAAAATGAAAAGGTACCAACAGAGGAAGAAATAATCAAGAAAATTCTGGACTGTGCGGAGATGGATAAATTAACGAAAGAAATAAAAGAAAAGGAAGAGACAGAATATTATCAAGTATGGACCAAGTGGTACGATTGGTTAGAGAATAGGAAAAGTAAATATGAATAAATGATGGAGAAGAGAATGTGACAAATGTATAAAATATTGTAAATTAATAAAATCAGATATAAAGGGATGATAAAGATAAAGATAATAAAAGAGGGAGAAAATGGAAAATATATAAAGTAGAAAGTATGTGGAACGAAACTGACATGTAAAAAGAAAACATATATTATATGTTTGTGTTATGTATGTTTGTGTTGTGTTGTATTGTTGTTGTAAAATCAATAAAAAACTTTTTAAAGAAGGACATTCAAAAAAAAAGAATGACATTTAAAATACATGCAAGAAAAAGTATAACACACACACACTCACAAATATACAGTATACCTAAAGGACAAGCACAGCAGAGAAAATATAAAATCATAATTAATTAATAGCAGTAACATTAAAGTTTGAAACATGAGACCAGTTCTTTAAAGACTTCTGGAACTGAAAAGTCTTACGGGTCCCGAAAAGTCAAATTCTGTAAAGATGTTGCCCCAAAGCCATTTTGAGTGTGATAGATTAGTTCCAGCAATTGGATTTGGGCTTCAAAGTAGACTATAGCCAGTGAAAATGACAAAGCATTGGCATAATATGGTTCCATTAGACAATCCAAATTAATACTCTAGCTCCCTGTTTTAGATTAATTGAAGTTTCCAGGCCATTTTGACAGGCAGCCAAACTTATAATACATTCCAATCGTTCAAACTAAGAAATTAGGCAAAGCTGACACAACGGTTGAAAGCTATCTTTGTCCATATCAGGTATGTTGATTAATTAGCTGAAATAGATCAAAACTTATCATAACTACCAAGACCACTTCAACATCCAATTACAGAGCATTGTATCCAATACTTTAGAAGATGTGCAGAGTTTTCTAGAACAAACTATATAGTGTCTCCATCTTGTCTAGTTTGAATCTCAGTTTACTAACCCAGTCCATTGTTTCACTCAGGTACTCTTTCAGAACACTGATCGCCTCTCTTTATTAGGTGAAAAATTGAGGTAAAACTTAGTGTCATCAACAAGTTAGTAAGCAATCATTTAGCCAATGATTCTTTTAGTGATTTCAGATAAAAGTTAAACATCAGGGAGGATAAGAATTCATGACAAGAGATTAAATTTAGCTCTCTGCCTTCAGATCCCACCTTCTTCGGTT
The DNA here is from genome assembly GCF_028640845.1 of Ahaetulla prasina. Taxonomy (NCBI): domain Eukaryota; kingdom Metazoa; phylum Chordata; class Lepidosauria; order Squamata; family Colubridae; genus Ahaetulla; species Ahaetulla prasina. The sequence continues at coordinate 89,554,973 of NC_080539.1, read as the reverse complement.
TCAACTGATGAAATCATTTCTGGATTGTGTTCTGCCCAAAGGCGTGGGTCAAGGCAGTGTTGGGACAGCTTTGTGATTATACCTTTAAAGGCCAGAGTTTTATATGTTTTATATGTTTCAATTTCCTCAGTATGAACAATGTTGCCAGTTTTTGAACCTATAGATCAGCAACTTTTACCCATTTTGTTCCACCATTGTTATCTTTTGATACTTTTAAAATTTTTTAATTCATATGTGGTCAGATATAGTATCTGTTAGATTCGGGCAATAACGAGGCAGGAGACCAGATGAGTGACAACAGCTCTTTAGTTTATAGTGAACCCAGCAGCGAACAACAGAAAAACCCCTCTTTATATACAGTTTAGTCAGAGGCAACAGCCAATCAGCAACGTGCTATTTCCCGCTCTAATTTCCCTCCAAATCTCTTAAAGATACATTACACTCCTTCCCTCCCAGAAAACATTTTACCCCTATTTACATGAAATTAGCATCTTATTTCTCTACGTAGTCACGCAAGTAGACTGGGCGTCTCCCAACTCTTTCGGACCTGCGCAATTCATTCTCTGGGAGTGAGTCGAGCTGGCCGGAGGGACTGTTTGTTCCTCTCAGCTCCTCCTCTAGGCCATCCGGCCATGGATTATTTGCAGAATCGTCCCTGCTTCCTTCAGGAGGGACCGGTTGGTGTCGCTGGACCTCATCGAACTCAGATAAGTCCCGCGTTTGCCCCGGGTTTGAGTCAGTTGTGGATTCAAACATTGAATAGTCAGGGCCTGTTTCTGGACTTTTGGTTGTTCTTTTTCTTAATTGGTCTATGTGGCGCTTCCAAACCCGGCCATCCTCTATCTCTACCCGATACGATTTGGGTCCGGTTGTTTCAAGGATTGTCCCCTTTACCCAATTTGGGCCTTCTCCGTAATTGTGTGCCCATACTGGGCTTCCCACTGTCATTTCTCTTGTTTTACCGTTTGTCCCTTTGTACCCGTCTGGGGTGTAGTTTGGGTTTAACCGGTCTAATGGGCACCTAAGCTTCCTGCCCATCAGTAGCTCTGCTGGGCTGCGGCCAGTTGCTACACAAGGGGTTCTGTGTTGTACTGCTAGGAAGGTGTCAATTTTTAATTGCCAATCGCCTGGCCTGATTCTGGACAATGCTTCCTTTGCACTTCGTACGAAACGCTCTGCAAGGCCGTTCGTCGCAGGGTGGAACGGCGCCGAGAGGACATGCCGGATGCCCTCTTCTGCCAAGTACCCCTCTAACAGGGTCGCTGTGAATTGAGGGCCGTTGTCGGAAACTAGGGTGTCGGGTAACCCGTGGGTTACAAATAGGTGCCGCAGGACTGAGATTACGGCCTCGGCTGTCATGGATTTCATAAGAATGATTTCCAGCCATTTGGAATAGGCATCGACTACCACTAGGAATGTTTGCCCATGGAAGGGGCCGGCAAAATCGATGTGGATCCTAGACCATGGGCCCTGGGGTCTCTCCCACTCCCGAGTTGGGGCCGTTGGTGGTAGTGGTCTGGACTCCTGGCAGGCTTGGCATTTCCCTACCCTGTCACTAATCTCCGTGTCCATCAAGGGCCACCACACGTAGCTCCTTGCTAAACCCTTCATTCTCACGATCCCAGGGTGGCCCTCGTGCAGGAGTTCCAAAACTTTTTTCCGCAATTTCTCCGGGATCACCACTCTATCCCCCCAGAGCAGACACCCTCCTTGAGCCGACAACTCCCCGCGTTTCTTTACATATTCCTTAAACCGCTCGCCCTGCGCAGCGGACCATCCTCTTTGCACCCAACCAATTACAGTTTTTATTGTAATGTCCTTGTAAGAAGCCCGAGCCACCTCCTTGGAAGTGACTGGACCCGAGTCCAAAGAGTCAATTAGCAGGACGGGTGTGCCCGGAGTGGGGTCTTCGATAGTCTCTGGTAGTGGGCATCTGCTCAAAGCGTCTGCATGCCCTAACTCTTTTCCTGGCCGATGCAACAATTTGTAAGAATACGCAGCCAGAAATATAGTCCATCGGGTCAGTCTAGGCGAAAGTGCCACGGACGTTGGGCGGTCGCCTGCCAACAGATCTAGTAGGGGTCTATGGTCTGTGACGATTTCGAAGTCACGGCCAAATACATATTCATGGAACTTCTTTACCCCGGAAACTATGGCCAAGGCTTCCCTATCTAGCTGACTATAGTTTCTTTCAGCCGATGACATTGTTCGGGAGTAAAATGCTATAGGGGCTTCTGTGCCATTTGGCAACCGGTGGCTGAGCACAGCCCCCACCCCGTAGGGAGATGCATCACAAACTAACACCAATGGCAGCGTGCCATTGTATTGAATCAGTAGGCTATCGCTAGACAGAAGGTTTTTTACTGCTTGAATGCCCTAGCTTCCGCCTTTCCCCAAGACCACACAGCTGTCTTCGTTAGTAATTTGTGTAGCGGTTCGGCTATGGTTGCCTTATTTTTTAAAAATACCGTGTAAAAGTTGACCAGACCTAAGAATGCCTGTAACTCCGTTTTGTTTTGGGGAGCTGGGGCCTTCCTGATTGCCCTGACCTTGCTCTCAGTGGGGTGGATTCCCTCCTTGTCTATCCGGTAGCCCAGGAATTCCACGGATCCTACCCCGATCTGGCATTTGTTCAGTTTGACTTTGAGACCGGCGGACCGGAAAATGCCCAAAACTTTTCTCAGCCGTACCCCTAATTCTTCTAGATTGTCGGCGGATACCAGTACGTCATCAAAGTACGGTACCACCCCGGGAAGTCCCTGCAATAGCCGTTCCATTAGGTTCTGAAATAACCCTGGAGCCACACTAACCCCAAACTGTAACCGGGTGCATTTAAAAGCACCCCTGTGCGTTACTATCGTTTGTGCTTCGGCCGTGTTGCTATCTACGGGTAGCTGTTGATAGGCTTGGGCCAAATCTAGCTTTGCGAAGACCTGACCCTGCCCCAAAGAGTGCAGTAAGTGTTGTACTACTGGGACGGAGTAGGCACTCTTTTGCAACGCTTTATTAAACGTTGCCTTGTAGTCAGCACAAATCTGGACCGACCCGTCCGGTTTGATTGGGGTGACTATGGGTGTCTCCCACTTTGCATGGTCAACTGGCACTAGTATTCCCTGGCTTACTAGTTTGTCCAGTTCCCGGTCAATTTTGGGCTTTAGGGCGAACGGAACCCTCCTAGCCTTTAACCGGATAGGGGCAACCTGTGGGTCAAGGTTAAAGGAGATCGGGGTCCCCTCGTACTTGCCCAAACAGTCTTTGAAGACGTCCCCGAACTCCTTCATTAGTTCGTCTTTTAGGTCGACGTCGTTTCGGAAGACTCCGGTCACTCCCATGCCCAATGCCCGGAACCAGTCCAGTCCCAACAAGCTCGGCAAGGTTCCGTCGACCACGGTGAAGGGCAGGGTCTTGTTGTGCTGTCCATACTTGACTTGGACGGACGTTACCCCTCGGACGGGGATGCGATTTCCTTGGTAATCTTGTACCCGTAGTTTCTGTGGTTGCAGCTTGCGCTTCGCGATGGCTGGCAAACGTTTCACGAGAGTGTCCCAGGACATGATCGTGATCGATGAACCGGTGTCCACTTCCATTCGGCACGGCACCCCTTCAATGTGCGTTTTAGTAAAAATCTTTTTTTCAAGGCGCGTGGCTGCTTGGCCTATTCTCACGGCAGTCTGATTAAGTTTCGCGCCTTTTTTGAATCGACCAATCACGGGCCTCTTCGCTGCTCCCCGCCTGATTGGTCGGTTTGAATTTTTGGCGGGAAGGTTGGGGCGCTCGACAGGCCTGTGCTATGTGCCCCTTCCTTTCGCACCGCCGACAAGTCGCATCCTTAAATTTGCAGTCTTGTCGTTTGTGTTGTCCCCCGCAACTCGCGCATTCGTCCCGGTCGTCTTTCCTTGGCCTCCCGGTGTGGAAGACTTCTTCCTCTTCCTCGCCGTCCTCCTCGGCCTGGACTTCCTCATTGTGGACCGGGGTTGTTTTTGCCCCAGTCCCCGGCGCGATCGGTGTTTGCAGGGTTTCTGCCGCTTGGGTGGACATCTCGTGAGCCCTGGCCTCGTCCAAGGCGACGGCCAGTGTTAGGTTGCTTCTGGACAGCAGCCGCCGTCGCAATCGGATGTCTCTGACCCCACAGATGAGTTGGTCGAGTAATGCGTCTTCCAAGTCTCGATATTCGCAATGGCTAGCGGCTTTTCTCAGCGCTGCCATGTACCCGCGAATCGATTCGCCCTCTCGTTGCATCCGTTGCCGCAATTTGAACCTTTGAACAAATTTTGAGGGCGTCGGTGCGTAGTGAGCCCGAAGGGCGGTCTGCAGGGTTTGCCATGGTACCGACTGTACCGGCGTTGGCTCCGAAAGCAACTCTGCGGTGTCGAAAACTTCCGAACCGCAGTGGCTTAGGAAGTATGCTCTCTTCCTGTTGTCGGAGACCCCCTGGAGTTCGTTTGCTTCGAGGAAACACTCGAAACGAGCCATGTATGACCCCCATTTTTCTTTGGCTGGGTCGAATGGCGCTGGCGGTGTATAGCTGGACATTGTTGCTATCCGCCCTTATTTTGCTGGGTTCGTTCCTGGCGCTCTTTTGCCTCGAGATCCCACCTTCGTCGCCAGTGTTAGATTCGGGCAATAACGAGGCAGGAGACCAGATGAGTGACAACAGCTCTTTAGTTTATAGTGAACCCAGCAGCGAACAACAGAAAAACCCCTCTTTATATACAGTTTAGTCAGAGGCAACAGCCAATCAGCAACGTGCTATTTCCCGCTCTAATTTCCCTCCAAATCTCTTAAAGATACATTACAGTATCTGCTGAATAAATTTCCACTTGCCTTTGTCAAACTAGGCTACTAATAAAAATCAAGCAGAACTAAACCAAAATACAGAGTATCTGCCCCAGAACTCTTGAAATGAAAATAGATGCAAACAATTAATTCAACTTCCTTAATTCATCCTTCTTTACTACTCCTAACTAATTATTAAAAAATGTGAAAAGCCTAGCTACTTTGACTGGTGGGCTCAGGGGAACTATTGTCTACATGCATATATGAGCCTGCATAGATAACTGAGACCAACTTTTAAGCATCTGTATAAACCTTCTAAAGAATTCAGCCACTTGATGTTTCAAGGATGGTTGCTTCACTCATATAACAAAATTTGCTAAGCATTTGAACATGTTGCTCAGCATTTGAACACGTTGCTCAGCCATACTAATTATCCTCCAAGATACTATTACTGATGACTTAAGTATGAGCTTACAAGAACTGAAAGAAGTATTTGCTAACAGACAATCTTGCAAAAAAAAAAGTCCATTGGATCTCACAAGGGATACATTCTGAATAAAGTTCTTTTTACTACTTGCAGTTAGAAGTTGACATTGGTGACATTTTAAATTCAGCAACAATACCCCTGACCATGAAAGCATCTCTGGCGTTTTAGAATACCAGCGATGGTATTTCTACTCAAACTTGTAATTTTTATGAAGTTAATTTTTATAAAATTAACATCTTATGTTAGATCGTGGATATAAACTAGGATTGCATTTGCTCTGATAGCGTTCTAGACCTAGTTGTTGAGGACCTCTGATTGATTGATTATCTTTCATCAAATCAATGATGACTCTAACCAACCTTTTAGATAGATCTTCTCCAGGATAGTCTTTCCCCAGCTTGGTTCCACCACAGAAAACATATGGATGTTTCTTGTGGTGGAAACATCCATATTGCTGTTGGTTAGCCTCATATTTTTTTTGCTCCATTTTTTTCCCCAGCATTATAAACATGTCAAGAAAGTCAGGTCTTCACATAATGTGTCCAAAATTTCATCCTGGTAATTTGTATCTTGAGTGAGAATTCTGGGTCGATTTGTTCAATGATCCATTTGTTTGTTTTCTTGGCTATTCATGGCATTCTCCGGGGTTTTCTCCAACACCAAAGTTCAAAAGTGTCAATACTCTTTCTACTCTGCTTTTTCAAAAAATCCTACTTTCAATTCAATAAAGTGCCACAGGAAAACTTTGCCTGCACAGTTCCGATCTTTGTAATTCAGCATATCTGAGGTTAACTGAAGTCTCCGATTGCTAAACTAGTTTCTTTATGGATGCCTCCTGAATTCATAAACCATTTCAAGATCACCATGAATATTTTGATCAGGGAGAGAAGAGCTTGCATTTAATATTCATTACTTATGGGCACTGGAATGTCTATTTCCCAAGATAATCAGGGGAAGAGTTTGCTTCTTTTAAGGTTCTTTATTTGCCTGACTCTATGCTCTTTTTGACATACAAAGTGACACTGCTTTTACTATCTTTATGATTTAATGTGTGAAAAAAATACAGTCTGATATCTGTATTCAAGGCCCAAAATATGGGTTGTAAATAATTATATAAATTTAATAAAAGTATAAACGAGAATTTGGAATCCAAGTTTTCAATATGTTGTGAAATTTGAGTGAATCATTGTATTCCTGTAATCTAAACTCATTGGCAGGGAAATTAAAAGGCTAATTCTCATCCACTTTTAGATATATATTTTTTCTTAGTTTTGGCTTAAATTGGTACATTCACTTTAATAAATTGTCAAGCAATTTATGATACTTTGTTATGGAAAAAATTTTCACCTATCAATTTTTACAACAGTCTTTGATAGACTAAACCTCTGCACTTTTAATAAATTTATTTAACCCATTGAATATTGTGGCAAGTTAGAAGCAAAATGGTATAGAGCTGATGAAGGTTAAGCAAATCTAGAAAAGAATTGATACTCCAATAGTGTAAATAAATGATCAGGTTTATATTTCACAGATTACCCTAATCCAGGGCTTGCTCAAATATGATTTGTTGAAAACCCAGAATGGTCCCAATATCACAAATAATAATGGCTGGGTGCAGTGGTGGGTTTCAAAATTTTTTACTACCGGTTCTGTGGGTGTGGCTTGGTGGGTGTGCCATGGCTTGGTGGGCATGGCTTGGTGGGCATGGTAGGGGAAAGATACTGTAAAATCCCCATTTCCTCCCAATCATCTGGGACTCGAGAGGCAGAGAATAGATGGGGGCGGGGCCAGTCAGATTTTTTACTACCGGTTCTCCGAACTACTCAAAATTTCCGCTACCGGTTCTCCAGAACTGGTCAGAACCTGCTGAAACCCACCTCTGGCTGGGTGTATAAATTATACCGAATGATATTATGTATATATTAAAACTAAACACATTATGGATGATCACAGTTATTAATCAGGCCATATTGTTTAATTCTGTGTCCAGTCCTTTTGATCCATTATATCTAATTTCATCAAACTATCCACTAATTTAACATTTAATAGAGAGTTGCATATTTTTCCTTTTAGTAGCAAAACTTTATCTAGTTGATCTTTCTGCAATGTACAAACACAAGAGACTTATGGCTAGCAAACAGTGAAACAAAGAATGAGTCATTCCTTCCTGGAGGGGAATTGCTCACTACCTCCCACAAATATTTCCAGGAATAACAACTTCAGAAATATCATTAAAACTGGAAGTTAGACCACATGTGTCCATACATGCTAGCGATTCCATTGTAGTCTTAATATTAGTAGAAGAATATGAACGGGTAATGAACTGCGATCTTATTAAATGTTTGATTGTATGTAGGTTTTAGAAACTCTATTAGAGTATCAATGGAAACAAATTCTGGTTATCAGTACTTGAGTTCTAAAGTTCTTTAGATATCAGTAAGTCTAGAATAATGATTTCCAAATATCTTGCTTCCAGAGTATTTGTTTTTTTCCAACTGAGGGAGTTTGGTAAATGTGGATATTTTCCAACCAAATTGCTAGTCACTGCAGTTTTTTAAATGTCATGTTCTACTGATATATCATGTTCTACTGATATATTACTAGTTTGCTTTATGACAATAACAAATGCATAACGTTTATTGTACTGGAACCATCTCTCCCCAAGTCTTTACAGTGTGAAGATCTGCATATTGCATCTAACACTACTAAAGTCCAAGATTTTTGTTACAGGCAGTTCCAACCAAAATATTTTGAAAAAGGTTTTTCACTCCTTAAAGGAATCCAAAAGTCAGAATGCTATTCAGAAATCATACAAACGAATGTGCATTGCTCAAATAAGATTTACTTTTAAAATGTCATGCCTTCTTAAAAATTAAATCTAAAGTAAGAATATATCTAAAATAGATATGTGTAAACTGCAACATCTAAGGACCAGAATGAACTGTAATTATTGGTATATATGAAAAAATACAAGGCAAACAATTGGCTTGGTTTTGAATTTAGACTATTTTAGTATGTCTAAAAAAGTTTATAAATATTGATGGTCTGAGAATTATTTTCACAAGTCATATCTAGCAGAAACCTCTATACTATGTCATTTGCTACCTGGAATGATGTTCTTTTGAATCATAGTTTGTTATAATAGTCAGTCAAGGTACATAAGCTGTTTTGACAATCTTCACTATTCTAGTTTCCCCACAGATATATTAAGATTTCTAGAGAAAAATTAAGAGCATTGTACAAAACACAAATAAATGTATGATATCATATTACAAAAAATAAGATGCTGCATTTAAAAAAAATTCAAAGTTCTGGTTTTCAGACTATATCAGAAAAAGACCATTGAATATAAGAGTGAAGAGATTAGTCTAACTCATTGATCTTCTAAAAGGGAAGGAAGAAAATTGGTGGCTTATGCCACATGTGACACCCAAATCTGCAGAAATCTCTCTGACCAATTTTGAGCAATTTTGATATTGCTCAAAATTGTCATAGCAGTTATCTACATTGTTGGGGTGGGAAACACCAAAACTGTACTTGCAGCCCTGAAATTGGCTTAACTCAGTTAAAAAACAAACACAACAGTTCAAAACACCAACAGACCCTAAATTAGCCACCATTCTCCTAATTCTATGTGACCTCAATATTGGCAACAGAACAAGTTGTTTGCATTGTAATTGTTGGGTCACTATATCTGGGCTGCAAAAATCCAATAAACAAGTGGATGGCAGAAAACAATTAATGTTTCCTCTACCTCTTTAATCTTTATCTAGTAATAAATAAATGCTTATCTAATATTCAAATTTATATAACCTCCAAGAATATATATATATGAATATGAGATAGATAGCTGTATAAATTTGATTATATAGCCATAATCAATAATCAACAATAAATTGTTGTTGGATTTTTTTCTTTTGCAATCCTAGCAACATAGGTATAATATTTTATTCCCCAAAGCTCCTAGAAGCCATTATCCTCCTGTCTTCAAAGCGCTCCATGGCATAGGGCCGGGCTATTTACGGGACCGCCTACTGCTACCGAATACCTCTCACCGACCCGTGCGCTCTCACAGAGAGGGACTCCTCAGGGTGCCGTCAGCGAGACAGTGTCGTCTGGCGACGCCCAGAGGAAGGGCCTTCTCTGTGGGGGCTCCCGCCCTCTGGAACGAACTCCCCCCAGGACTTCGTCAACTCCCGGACCTCCGAACCTTTCGTCGCGAGCTTAAGACACACTTATTCATCTGCGCAGGACTGGATTAGGATTAGTTTTTAAATTTGTGGGTTTTTTAATGGGTTTTTATCATTTATTCTAAATTTTTAATCTCAGCCAATTGAATAAGTTTTTTAATTGTATTTTAATAGTATTTATATTGTAATATTATTGTTTATTTTATCTGGCTGTGAACCGCCCTGAGTCTTTCGGGAGAAGGGCGGTATACAAATTTAAATAATAAATAAATAAATTAATTAATTAATTAAGAATGGAAACAAACAATAAAACAACAACAACAACCATTTCTCTACTCTATTTCAGAGAGCTGTTCTGATGATTAAAAGCTCTTTCCTTCCCAGTTTAACAGCTTTGGTATGGGCTCAATTTTCTATCACATCATAAGGTGCCCTCCCAAGAATTCTGTTTGTCAATTTTTGGATCATTTCTCTAGCATGAACTGTTTTTGACAAACCTATGTTGGTTTCACATTATAATTTTGCTTGGCTCTAGATGTTTTCAGATTTATTGCTTATCTTTCCCAGGATCTTCCCAGGTATTGATGTCAGACTGATAGGACTGTAGTTTCCTGGATACATTTTTTCTCCGTTTTTCGAAGATGAGAACCACATCAGCCCTTTTCCAATCATCTGGTAGTTCCTTAAGTAGAAATCCTTCATTTTAGTTTTGGTTTTAGGTTTTCTGCAAACTTGGGCTTTTATTAAATTTTCTTGAATCACCTGTCTAACATCTCACAACTCTTTTGGCAGACTCTGAATACAAGAGTCCATTTTGGGGGCTGATGAACAAGAGCCAAATTTGGAACAGTAAGGACATCAGCCTGGCAACCAAATATAGGTTAGTCCACTCTATTGAATTCCCTGTAGCTACCTATGGACTGTTGGAGCTTATTAAAGCAAGACAAGAAGAAAATTGGCTCATTTGAACTGTGATGCTGGAGAGGGTTCCTAACAAGCAAATGTGACTAACAAGCAAGCACTCGAGTGCATAACACTAGATATGTCATTGGAAGGCAAAATCACAAAACTGCATCTCACCTATTTTGGCCACATTATTGTTGGAAAAAGCAATTAGGTTGGAAGAATTCGTGGTAACAGGAAGCCAGGCTGCCAAAAAACATGGTGGGTAAAACACTATCAAAGCAAACAGAGCACAGAAAAACTGAAAGTAATGCAAGATTGGAAGATGTGGAGAGACCTGGCCCAGAGAATCACCAAGAGGCAGATAGGAGTGATTGGACAGCATCATCATCAACATCATCATCATTGTCGTCGTCATTATCATCATCATTTTTGGGGGCTATTAGAGGTTCTTCAGTTTTTAGATGTACAATCCAAATATCTTCTTACTGTCTATTCACAGAACAGGTAAAATAGCAACATCTACATATCTAACCTCACTGATAAATAACACGAGGGAATTCAGACATGCATCTTGGCATGACCTTATTTCGTGCCCATTTTCCTTAACAATGCAAGTTTGATTAACATCTTTAACTAATCCATCAGCCTCTTCTGTTTACAAATGCTTCACTTGGACAAATTGCTACAGTTGTATGAAACGCAGTGACATAACTCTGATCTGTTAATGTCTATTCAAGATAACAGATTAATCAATGTTCTTATAATTCCAGGCAGTTTATATTATCCTCTGGGCTGCATAATCTACATTGACTTGAGTTAATAAATCTATGACCTCAAGGGGTGTTTTTTTTTCCCCCTTTATGGTGAGTTAATAAAATTCATGCTGACCCACTGGAAAGGCTACAGAGCATTATAACAGTGTTTAAAGGTGATCTTTTCAAACTAGTTTAACAATAGTATGGTTAGCATGTATTTATTGTATGCAATTTATCTTTGTCTCTGTCTGGGGAAAGGGACTCTAGGACAGGGGTCTCCAACCTGGGCAACTTTAAGACTTGTGGACTTCAATTCCCAGAATACCTCAGCCAGCAAAGCTAACACGAGTTCTGGGAGTTGAAGTCCACAAGTCTCCAAGTTGTCAAGGTTGAGACCCTCGTTTAGACAGTCTCAACCTTGGCAACTTTAAGCCTGACGGACTTCAACTCCCAGAAAGCCCCAGGCAGTAAAGCTGGCAAAGCAAAGCTGGCTGGGGCATTCTAGGAGTTGAAGACCTCTAGGTTTAAAGTTGCCAAGGTTGGAGGCCCCTACTCTAGGAGATTTACTGATATTAAAACATAAATGAAAGAAATACTGTAACAATAAGTAACACAACATTTCCTAATATAGTAAGACGTTTGACTAGCATTGGCATTGATGGATACAAAGCTAATCCCCTGAAAGAAAGAAAGAGATTTTTAACAACTTTCCAAAGCCATAAGAGTGAGCCAGGCTACAGGTTTTATGGTGATCTTGATAGCTCAGAATCTGCAACTCCAAGGGCTTAGTCTCTTAACCCATCCAGTTCCCCCAGGTTGCAATGTTGCCTTCCTAGCATGCAACATTGATGTCTATTCTCTCAGCGCAACCTCTGCTCATCTATCCCAATGCTCACTTAGATTTTCAGATAATTTTCAACTTAGCTTGAATCTTCTTTTAGACAGTAAGAGTGTATACACTTAAACTGTTTTCCACTCTTTCTTCCTCACTATGTTATCATAGTACCCTTGAATAGTAAACAATCAAAAACAATATCACAACCCCCAGAATACCAGAAAAACCCACACAGACAACCACTTGGGAATCGTCTTCTACAATTATACCTATCTTATATTTTTATCTAACTTATCTCTTTAAACACCCTCTCCCTCCCTCCCTCCCTCCCTCCAGCATGATGGTTTACTCAAGTATTTGCTCTTTCTTAATATGGCTCAGTGCTTTGTGTCCACTATAATAATGTTCTCAACATAAATGGTATTATTTGCCCTTCTCTGTTACCTCTTTTTGGTTCTTAGTTAAGAACCAGACTCATCTTGTGGGTGGAGGGAACTGCTCAGTTACAATGTCCACATGATTTCCCATCTGGGCCTTATGACTCTAATTGCTTTCTTGCCAGATCTCTGTAAGCTGTTGTGATCTCAGTTGGACCTCTGCTTTGGCTTCATTATATGTGCAAAACATTAAAGCACACATCTCTTCAATTATTTGATACGTATTGAAAATTGCTGCCTTCCATGTATCTTTATTAAAAACCTATTTTGAAGAGCATTAGGTAAGGCTTCTCCTTTGATAATTTTCTCAGACTGAATTTAGAATTCATTCCTAGATCTGCACTGACTTCATCAGGGTATAACTTGCTTGCAATTGATGCTGGCATAGAAGCCTCTTGAGATAGTGTTGGCCAATAATCCAATTCACTAAGTCTTCCTGGTGTTTGATCATACTCTTTAATTTTATGGTCTTGTCATCAAGATGAACAGCACTTGTGGTGTTATTTGCAATATATTTTGTTTCTGAAAACTTTCAGAAAGTGTAGCAAATTGTTGGGTAGCAGTCACTTAAATTCATACCTATGAGATGCTCTTTAAATTAAAAATGTCCCCTTTAACCTGCTTCCCCCCCCCCATCTTGATCCACCCTTTTCATTATCCTGCTTCCTATAATTGTTCTTTGTAGCTTGGTGTATCCTAGTAAACATAAGGTTCCTCTTCACCTACTGGTCCATAAACAAAACAAGTTATAAGGGCACACATAATGGAATAATGTTTTTGAAATCTCTAATGTAACTATTACCTTTGCTACATAATTCAAAGGCATGATGAAGAGTAGGCAGGACTGAATAAGGGAAGTCTAAGGTAAAGGTTCCCCTCGCACATACGTGCTAGTCGTTCCCGACTCTAAGGGGCAGTGCTCATCTCCGTTTCAAAGCTGAAGAGCCAGCGCTGTCCGAAGACATATCCGTGGTCATGTGGCCGACATGACTCAACGCCAAAGGAACACTGTTACCTTCCCACCAAAGGTAGTCCCTATTTTTTCTACTTGCATTTTTTATGTGCTTTCGAACTGGTAGGTTGGCAGAAGCTGGGATAAGTAACGGGAGCTCAGCCGGCAGCACCAGGGATTCAAACCACTGAACTGCCGACCTTTTGATCAACAAGCTCAGCATCCTAGCTCCTTGAGCCACTGCATCCCTAGATGTCTAGATGGAGAAATTACATGAGTTGAAAGTTGTGATGCCTTCCCACATCAGCTTTGCTGCTGCTTCATATTTAATTGGAAATAATTGCAGCAAATCCTAGCCATGTGTGGGCTGCTTATTGCTGTTCAGTATTGAGCAAATACTTAGAACTTAATGTTATCTCTCTCTTTTCTTCCCCCTACTTTGTACTGACAAGGTAAAAAAGGGGAGGGACATAATAGCAAAGTAAACTCTTTTTTTCTTTTATGATCCATATTTAGTTCAACAGAAGCAAACAGGATATAGCCTTCAGAGACACAATTGTTTAGCATATGGCTCTGTTGGCTGTAACCAATTGTCAAAAAATTTATTTCATCCACTATTAAAAGAGAAAAGTTGTACCCTGCATGAGATAATAGGAAATTATTAGAACATTGCAGTGCAGTTCTTCATTCAAAAATGTTTAGAAAATGTATATGTATGCAACATATATGCTTATAAAACACCTAATGTTTGGGAGCAAACATATTAAAATATGTATGTCTATAGGCAAATGACCACAGAATGCCCATTTTATAGAGAAAATGTATCCAATTTACACGAAATGGATTTTCTCCCCTTATATTACATTTTTCAGAAAATGGGCCAGGCCAAATTTATAATTCAACACATAAAACATAGCCACTCATCCTAGCTTGCAATATTAAAATCTTGGCACTTGAATCATTTCTGTTCTCTTGCACGATACCAACCCTTATGCAAATCAGCATTTGAAAGAGTATCTGTCATTGCCCATTACTTTCAGAACCTTCTTTGTAAGACAGCAGGTTGTAAGAGCCTGAGTTGCTTGCAGCTGTTGGAACTGTCTTCTGAACAAAGCAATTGGCCACGGCAATATATATAGCTGCATAGGGGAAGATGACCCTGAAGGTTTTGTTTAGGTATCCAAAATGGGAGGGGATACAGAATAACATTTACTAAATATTTACTAACAGAACAATTACCTCTGCATCAGTGGTGGCAAATCTTTTGGGCTCAGTTTGTCAAAAATTTTAAAAAATGCCTAACTTGACTCCACTGGCATATCACTGCACCCTCGAACAAAAAAGAAACAATTCTTATATTTTGAATAATTTTGAATATTGAATAATTAAATAATGGAAGATTATAACTTAACATAAATTTGTGTATTATTATTAGAACCAGAGGTGGGTTTCAGCAGGTTCTGACCAGTTCTGGAGAAACGGTAGTGGAAATTTTGAGTAGTTCGGAGAACCCGTAGTAAAAATTCTGACTGGCCATGCCCCCATCTATTCTCTGCCTCCTGAGTCCCAGCTGATCGGGAGGAAATGGGGATTTTGCAGTATCCTTCCCCTGGAGTGGGGAGGGAATGGAGATTTTACAATATCCTTTCCCTGCCACACCCACTAAGCCACACCCACCAAGCCACACCCACAGAACCCGTAGTAAAAATTTTTGAAACCCACCACTGTTTAGAACCATATAAGTTTGCTACATGTAACAAATATGATTAATAAAATTTTATTTGTAGTAAAAGGAATGACATGAGTCATTATGGTGATTGGCATAAAAATAACATATTGAAATACTGAATAATTAAATAATGGAAAATAATAACATAAATATGCGTACTATTACCAGAATTATATAAGCTTGTCAAATGTAGTAAATATGATGAATATTATTTCATTTGTGTTAAAATGTAAGACACTCAGGTGCCATAGTGTTCATGCATTGATATGTTTGTAAAAAAATTAAAAAAAAACTTGGGGGAAAAAAAGAGAGAAACATTTCTGATGTTCATTTATTTTTTTAAAAAAATACAATACAATCATGGGTGGTGTTTTGCATTTCATAAAAAAACTAAATTTAAAAAAATGAAATACATAAAAAGAGACTCCTCATTTTCAGAGGGTTCAGGAGCACACCCCACTCTCCTGCAACCTCTGCAGCCTCAGAAATGGTGTATGAGAATGGAGTGTGTTTTCAAAAGTAGTTGTTGAGTGTTGGTGTGTCACCCAAAATTGCACCTTTGTGAAATGTGTCACCTTTCCCATGCGTATCATCAGTTCACAATCACTGTATAGTTGCAAAGCTACCATTCACAATATTATTTTAGCATGGATGTTGAGCAAATATATCAATGAGCTTGTTCTGAAATACCCTTCTGTCCATTCCATTTGTAAACAGACCAACCAAAAAATACCAGTGAATGATGTGAAAGCATACTAACTCAGTGTAATTCTTTTTACTGAAAAAAGAAGAGATTTGCAAATCACCATTTGTGGCTCAGGCTGTAAGAAGCCTGTTATTAAAACACAGCTGCCTGCAATTACTGCAGGTTCTAGTCCCACCAGGTCCAAGGTTGACTCAGCCTTCCATCCTTTATAAGGTAGGTAAAATGAGGACCCAGATTGTTGGGGGGGCAATAAGTTGACTTTGTAAATATACAAATAGAATGAGACTATTGCCTTACACACTGTAAGCCGCCCTGAGTCTTCGGAGAAGGGCGGGATATAAATGTAAATAAAAAAAAAAGATGGAACAGGTTTTTGAACAGAAGATTCAGAAGGATCTCAACAGATTTGTACTTTGGGCCCTATCTAACATACTATTCTATTAGAATAGAATAGAATTTTTTTATTGGCCGAGTGTGATTGGACACACAAGGAATTTATCTTGGTGCATATGCTCTCAGTGTGCATAAAAGAAAAGATACATTCATCAAGAATCATAAGGTGCAACACTTAATAATAGTCATAGGGTACAAATAAGCAATCAGGAAACAATCAATATCAATACAAATCGTAAGGATACAAGCAACAAAGTTACAGTCATACAGTCATAAGTGGAAGGAGATGGTGATGGGAACGATGAGAAGATTAATAGCAGTGCAGATTTGATAAATAATTTGACAGTGTTGACAGAATTATTTGTTTAGCAGAGTGATGGCATTCGGGAAGAAATTGTTCTTGTGTCTAGTTGTTCTGTGTGCAGTGCTCTATAGCATCTTTTGAGGGTAGGAGTTGAAACAGTTTATGTCCAGGATGTGAGGAGTCTGTAAATATTTTCACAGCCCTCTTTTTGACTTGTGCAGTATACAGGTAACATACAGCTCAGTGGTGAGAAAAGTAAAATCCTGCACTTAGACAGGGGGGAAAAGCCCAAAGTGCACAAGTACAGAATAGATTTAACACTACTGTCTGTGAGAGGGAACTACACGGTAGGTGTTCTGGTGGACCATTATTTAAGTATGAGTCATAATGTGCCAAAAATACCAAAACAAAACAATGCAGCCCTAGGCTGAATCAACAGAGGGATAGCATCAAATCATGGAAAGTGATAATATCATTCTATACTGCCCTAGTGAGGCAACATTTGGAATACTGTGTCCAGTTCTAGTCACCACAATACAAAACAAAATGCTGAGACTCTAGAAATAGTGCAGAGAAGAGCAACAAAATTTATAAGAGACCTGGAGGTTAAATTGTCTGATGAATGAACAAGGGAATTAAGTATGTTTAGTCTAACAAAGAGAAAACTTAGGGAAAACCTGATAGCAGTCTTTCAAATATTTGAAGGTCTGTCACAGGGAAGGACGGGGGGTGGGGGGCATTGATTTAGGGTTGTTTGATTCTCCATAGTACCTTGAGAGCAATGGGTGGAAACTCACCAGAGGGAAATCCAATCTGGAAATGAGGAATTTCCTAATAGTGAGAATGATAGAACAGTTTGCCTCTGGGAGTTGTGGATGCTGCATTGGCTGAGGTTTTCAAAAAAAATTGGACAATCGTTTGTACAGAATGGTATAAGGACTCCTGCACTGGGCAGGGGATTGGACTAAAAGACACCTTTTCCATGATTCTTTTAAAACTATTGATGGAAGCTTCAGAGGAGAGGCCTTAGGAGTCATCACTTCATTTTATAAGGGAGCCATTTTGTTTCATGAAACAACTTTTAAGTGAAGTTTCACATAAGCCTTTGTTAAAACAATACCTACTTTGAAGATCTGCAGATCCCTAGTGTACATTTGATTACCCTTAAAATCACACTATGGATGAATGAGCTACTTGCACTTTTTTTATTTTGAGATTTGCCTATCTGTCATAAAAGAAAACGATATCTATCCTGTTGTTCAAGAATACATTATACACAGGCACACCAGTATTTTCACAATCCACAGGTATTCTGACATGCCTGATTCCCTCATTTGATTGACATATATTTGTATCCATCTACATTGCTATCAGATGCTTAAAAAGAATGCTTTCAATCAAGCTGACCCTAATTTAAAAGTCATCAAGCTCTTTCTACTCAGCCCTTTGATGTAGAACAGATGAGGAAACACAATCCACAGAAATATCAGGACTACAATGTGTTGAGATTGGCTATGATAATAACAAAAACTTATAACTCTGATTATACTTCTCCCCTCTTTCTTATTTTATAGTGAGTCAGGGAGGGAACATCCCAAATGTCAGAATTTAAGAAATTCTGTCCTTAAAGAGGCTTCTGTCCTCTTTGTTTACTAGCAGTTGCTGAATATCTGCTTCAAGGCCATCTTCCCAGCTCTCTCCATCCATCCTTCCCAAATCTACCAGCTAGCGGTGGCATAAAATGACACTATTTGATGTTAAGGAGTGAAGGTGAGAAGGAATGAGATAAAGAACCGAGCAGTATATCTTACGAACCTTTCTATAAATCCCCCAGATACTGATATTCTGTCTGATAGTTACTCTGTGGGGGAAGCCTACAAGATGATTTTTTTGTCATCTTTTCCTGAAAGATTATCCTTCACACTGTGGAAAGAATAGTTTTATTAGACAAAGTATTGGCACCAGCCTGTGTGGCTCACACAAGTAAAAATCTTTTTGCAGACTCTGTCGCAGAGTCTGAGTCACCAAAGGTGGGAGTATATCAAGTGTGTTATTATTCTCTTTCAAGTGTCTCATCTATGGTTAAGGGAGTTCTGGATTCAGGCAGCCTGCTCAGTGGATTAATTGAGCCAACAAACAAGTCCAGTCTCTTCACAGCTATGTTTAGAACTTAAAATCAGCCACCATGTAAAGTCAGCTTAACTCTTCTGTTAGTAGAGGGGCAGGGAGCGGACAACTATTGGTGAGCATGGCGTTGCATTTAACCTTTGGCAGAAGGGAAAGGACTTCAGTATTTAAACAAACAATGCAAAGTGAGTGGGGCAATGTATATGCCAGACTGGAATTTTCTGCCCACCCACTCCCAGTCCCGTCCCATCTAGGGTTATGGATATAAATCTATTCATGCTTCAAAAATGATTCAAAAGGAATGTTTCCAGTTTCATGCAAGCCCAGAAGATCTATGCTATTCATCCAAGCAGGGTTTTTTTTTTCCCAGGCTTCTGTGCAAGACAGGTGCAAATTGCTTTTATGAGGCACATTATTAATCAGCTGACTCTTTACAGCAGAAGGATCTTTTTTCATGTTCACATGGAAAAGCCTGGGGGAAAAAAATGAAGAGCTGCTTTAATGAGTAGAAGAGAGATGTTGTGCTTTAGCTGTGCAAAGATGAAGGTGAAATAACTTGTCGTTATTTTTAATTTCCTCGTCGTTGTTTTTAAGTAGGCATAACCGTATTCTCTTTTATATGAGCTGTGGTGGTGAGCCATGCTGGTGCAGTGGTTAGAGTGCAGTACTGCAGGCTACTTCTGCTGACTGCCAGCAGTTTGGCAGTTCAAGTCCCACTGGCTCAAGGTTGACTCAGCCTTCCATCCTTCCGAAGTAGGTGAAATGAGGACATGAGGCTGACTCTGTAAACTGCTTAGAGAGGGCTGTAAAGCATTGTAAAGCGGTATATAAGCCTAAATGCTATTGCTTTTGCTAAATTGAAATAATGTTAAGTCTATTATATTGTAGGACAGTTGCTACAAAAGTCTATATGTATTCCTGGTAAAATAGTGAGAAACTGTGCCATGGATTTTCTGCAATCAGAGTCATCCTTTGGTTGTTGTTTTTTTTTTAAGGTTTATGGAGTTACAAGTAGGATGCCATTCTATCCACCCCTGCTTTATAAGGTTAACTCAATTTTTGAAATGCACAATATTATTTAGCATATGGCATATTATGCAGGGACTATGAATATATATTAATACTGCTAATCCATGTGTGATATGCCATACACTAAGTAATAGTACACAATACTCAAATAATACTCAATACACAAATTGGTTCTTATAGGAAGGAAAACTACACTACAGAGATGCCTTCAAATAAACTATGTGTTGTGTCTTGCCCGCTCTCACAGCAGCCGGGGCCTTCTTATCTGCTCCCGAACATGGAGGAATGTATGCTTCCCGGCCCCAGTCCTGGCTCCATGCCCAGACAAGCTGCAGAGGAGGGAGCACCCCCCGGCCCCAGCCCTGGCTCCATGCCCAGGCAAACGGAGCAGCTAGACCCCTCCCCCTCCTCCACAGCATGTGAGCCTGAGGAAGGTTTATTTCCAACAGCTGCTGATTGGAGTGACCCTCACATCAGAAGACTGGATAGGCGGAGGCAACAGAAGGAAGGGAGGGGCAGGCCTTAATGAGTGCTGAGTCATGGAGCCACACCCCATGGCCTATATAAAGGATCTGCTTTCTGGCAGTCTCTGAGTCAGGCAAAGTCGAACTTATCTTGCTGAAGTCACTTTCTGGTCTCCTGCCTGCTCTGAGGACTTTGCTAGGACTTTGGGCAGAGCTGCAGAGGCAAGCCTGATTCGGATTTCCCTGACCCGGCCGTCAGCGGAGGAGTGGGACACGACACTATGGCTTTCAAGGATGTCCATAGAGACTGTACAAAGGATGGGTTGAAAAAGGTCAGCCACAACCATATAATCAAACCCTTCAGGCACACATAGACAAGCTTCATTCTCATGGTTTCAGCTTCCATCATGACTTTTTTTAACCTTACAAAGGAGAGTCAAGAAGATACTCTTCTTAGCCTACATGCAAAGGATCAGCCTGGAAATTTTTTTTTTTTTAATGTTATAGCTTCTCTCTGTTGTAGCAAGTGGACAGGGGGGATAGCTTTGCTAGAAATCTCAGATTAAAGAATTAGGTAGATTTAAATGACTGTGCGGTGAAGTAAGAATACAACTCTGACACATAGCATTCTTACATCACTCAGAATCAAAGGAAGATCTAAGATGTGTGTGTGCATGTGTGTGTGTGTGTTCACTCATCTTATATATACATACACATACCTACACCTATATATACATGTGTGTATATATACACACACTACTTTTTCATATATCAAATTTGTTGAGTATTTTTCTGAATCAGAGTTTCCATTCCTTTTACAAGGCAGCTATCATCACACTATGAGCAACAGAGTTTAGTGTAGAGAATGAATATAAACCAGAGCAGTTACTTCTGCTCTGTAGTTTATTTTCTTTATCGCATCTGATTGAGTCTTAGACTGACATTAGAACTATATTTGCAGTCAAGGTGTAAATAAAACCAGAGGTTATTTCATAGCCTTGAGTCCAGACTGTCAATGTGTAATACGAAGGGGAGGGCGGAATAAAAATGGATGACAGAAGACAGATTTGATAGTTGATATTCCAAAATCTCACAGCGTTTATGCTACTCTGCTGTTCTGAATCAAGACTTCAGATAGTTCAGAACAAGTCTGCCTTTAGCTATTATGGGAGTCATCTGCTTTGTTCCATTAGGTAGTTAATGTTGCAACTATATACAGCTCCAAACATTATTACTGCCTTCACTTCATCTTGAGTTTCATTGAAACTGTTCATTGTATTGAATTTGTAGCTTGAAAAATATACTCAGAGCCTGGTATCGTACAACATATTAAACCCTAAACTTGGATTAGTTAAACTATTTCATGTAAGAAAAAAAACATAGTATGACTTGAATTGATATTTTTTAGTTCGTCAACATGCCAAGACATCAGCTGAATTCCCATAGTCCTCTAAACCCCAAAGTAGCAAACCCTTTCAAACTTCAACAGAGAATATTGAGATGGTGGTAGTAGTGGTGACAGGTGTTCCTTTTGCTATGCAGGATGTTACAAAGGCCAAATTTTATGCCATGATACCTACCTCCAAATTTTTCAATGTTTTGTCTTAAAAAGGGAAATTTCATGGAATTTACTAAAACTCCCCATCTCTCTGGGCTCATCCTTACAAACCCCCCAAAATGATGTGAATATAGTCTCAAAACTGCTTTTTTATCATTTGTCCTCAGGATATGTTCATCTTATATTCCACCCACAGCTTAAAAGCTCGAGTCCCAAAGGTACTTTTTTCAAGAGGCAATTGGACTTTCTGGTTTTTCTTTGAAGATGTTGCGCTTCTCATCCAAGAAGTGGAACGTCTTCAAAGAAAAACCAGAAAGTCCAGTTGCCTCTTGAAAAAAAACACCTTTGGGACAACCATGACCTGGATGACTGAGAATCTCCATAGACATTTAAAAGCTTGAGGTTGCCTTTAACAGTTCCATTCATCATCATCATCATCATCATCATCATCATCATCATCATCATCATCATCTTATCCATTGTTTATGCACTGCAGGATGAAGGTCTCTTCTGCATGTTTCCAACCAATACAGTACTGAACTTTCACCAATTGGGCCCACAAAATGTGGTCATGTCATTGATCCATCTTGTTTTAGGTCTCTTTCATGAATGTGTTTTATCAAGTGGGATCCATTCTCTGACAGCCTTGGTCCATCTGCCATCAGTTTCTTCTTGAGAAGGCGACAATTTGCCTTAATAATCTTAAAGTGGAAATCAACATAGAATGAGGTGTATGACAAGGGAATACAATATAACCTATCCTTTTCTCAGCCTGCCTTGAAGAAGTGTTCCGCAACTAGACTGGGCAAAAGATGGAATAAAAATCAATGGCACCTATTTCAATCACTTAAGATTTGCAGATAATGTTACACAATAGCAATAGCACTTAGACTTATAAATCACTTTACAGAGCTTTACAGCCCTCTCTAAGCAGTTTACAGTCAGAATATTGCCCCCAACAATTTGGGTCCTCATTTTACCTACCTCGGAAGGATGGAAGGCTGAGTCAACTTTGAGCCTGGTGGGATTTGAACTGCCAAATCACAGGCATCCGGCAATCAGCAGAAGTAGCCTGCAATACTGCACTCTAACCACTGCACCACCAATGCACAAGACCCAGAAAAACTACAAAGGAATATACAAGAGCTGTACAAAGCAGAACCATTTGGCTTAAAAATAAACCTGAAAAAGATCCAGGTTATGTTTAGTAGATTCATCAAAGAAAAATTTCTGAGCATGGGTTTAGTGCTGTTATATATGTGTGCATAGTTAACCCAACTGTCAAATCACAGGCATGGAACACTTCTACCCAGCAACATCTGACTCATGTCAGTTGAAAAGTGGCAACGTGTCAGTCCCCCACTCCCCCAAGAACCAAGTAAGTGATGTGGAATTACTTCTGAGTAGATTCCTTTATTGATCCTCACCTATAGACAGAAATTTTGCCAAACTACAATTTTTTTTGGAGTATAAGATGCTCCAGAGTATAAGTTAGTCCTTAGTTTTTGGGGAGGAAAATAAGAAAAAAAAATCTGCCTCTGCCTACCAGCATCCATCAGTATTCATCTGGCTAGCATCTTTTCAGTGTGTGAGAGAGTTGAGAGCTGTTTGGAAACTGAAACAGCTCAGTTTCAGCAACAAGTAAGGAGACAGCAAGGAGCCTGGGTGTGGCTTAGCTCAACTGTTCTAAAGCTGCATGCTGTGCTGCTCTCTGAAACTAAAACTGAAACTCCTCTCTGCTTGTGTTTTGCTTATATTTACTACCACATTGGAAAACATACTTTTGGTATTGTATATTTACTTCATGTGTTATATTATATATAAAGAGAAGTTATTGAATCCTGCTGAATCAGTTACTTGTATGTGCTTTCTGGATATGAACGCTGCTGCAAACTCGGACAGCAAATAGCGAACAGCCAGGTCAGCTTCAGTACATTACTGCAGCCTGATTCAGCACAAGCAGCTGATTGGCAGATGGATCGGCCTCCTGGAATAGGGGAATCAGGGGAATTGGGGAATCAGCTGTTCAGGGCTGCAGGGATTGCCACAGACCATCGCCTCCTCCGTGCCTCGCGTTTTTGGCTACATTCAGTGTATAAGACACACCCAAATTTTCACCCTCTTTTGGGGAGGAAAAAGTGTGTCTTATACTCTGAAAAATACCGTAAAACAATTCTTTGCAATTGCTAGGAAGGAGCCATATTTAGCCTTTTCCTCCCTACCAAACATTCTACGCTTCATTGCCTCTTCGCTCTCCGCAATGCAGCCCCTCCTCATGGGAATTCAGACTCTGTTCCACCACATCAGACTAAACCACCTGCTTAAACTTGTCCACCTTTGCCCCATCACATATTAGGGATAAGATTCCCCCCCCTTCTACCAGTGGAGGACATTCCGTAGCAGGAGAAACAAAGCCAAATTAATCCAAGAATTACTTTTCTCAAACATTTAAGAACTTGCCAGCCTTATTACTGAGGCAGAAAAGAGATCAATTGTTGGAGCAGCAAATGTTATGCTGATATACGTTGGACGCTTGCTGAAGGACTAGTGGATTGCACTTGAATGCAGTTGTCTGGCTGAACCCTTCATCATACTAGTAGGAGTTATTTTCTCCTCTTTATGGAAAATAGGCTGCTGCTAATAGTTTGAAGCAAGCTCTGATAACAAGCACAATCCAGATGCCTCTGACAAAAATCATTCAGAGCTCATACAGTATAGAAGTAGCTATTGTATTAGAGGCAGTCTGGCTAAAAATTATCTGAACTGAAATCAGTGATTTAAAAAGTTGGGCGAGGAAGAAATAACTGAGCAATCTTTGAAAACATTTGTGTTCACACTCACAAATACTAAATTACTGCTCTTCTGAATCATACCATTTCAAACTGCAGATCCATTATTTGTGCCTACTAAAAGGGGAAAAAAACACCATGGTGATTTGTTCAATTTCAATTTTATGTTCTTATTTTTTTAACAGCAATGGCTGTTTCTGCCTATTTACAAAGTTGGGGTGGGGGAAAAGACATTCAAGAATCTTTGTGCACATTTACCGTCATACTCCTAATGTTCATTCTTACGTACGTATCTTTCCTAGTAGGTTTGTTCTTTTGCAAACAGTTTTTTTTTCATCATAAGAAAATGCATTTTTGGAACCTGCACGTACAGATATTTCTCTATACATATTTCCAAATAGATTGGTTTAGTTGCATATTTTTTTAATTGCAATTTGCAATGCAACATTCAGATATGTGGATTTTGATTTTTACCAGTGGCCAATCCAAAAAGAATTGGAGCTTTTTGAATGGTCTTTTTTTCTTTATTTCCATAGCAATTACTCCTGGAGTTTGAGGAATTGTCCCTCCAACTGAAGGGCTCCTAACAGTTTTTTTAATCAAATTCCTACTCAAAAATTTTCAACAAATCCTATCATTATCCAGCAACAGATTCTAAAGTGCATATTCCTCCCCTTGGGTTCACTAAAATCCAAGATCAGTTTCTGACTATAGACAAACAACTTTACCTTGTAACTTGCATAGAACCAATTTTAAGAAGAAACAACTCTACTTTACTACATGCTTTAAAACAATAATTATGCCGATTTACAACCGATTAATATACACATAAGAATAATTGTACACAACAGGAACAACTGAACTCAAGGAGCGAGAACCTTGGTGTTTCGGAACCTGCTCAGTTTCTCCTTCAACCAACCTAATTGTTCCTTTCCAGACCATACATTTTCAACCACATAGTATATAAACTATCACACAGGGGTGGACTGCTGGGGGTTCTCAGGGACTCAGGAGAATCTCTAGCTAAGATTCTGTGCAGTTTGGAAAACCCCCAAATCCCGCTCCTGGCTGGCCTGCTCACCTCACCCCTCCTCTCCCAGGAGTCCTCACGGGGGCCCTTTTTGGATCCAGGTAAGTGCAGGGTATGTGCAGAGGCTCAAGGAATGCAAAAAATGGGCCTACTGGAAGTTCAGGAAAGTCTGTTTCCAGCTTCCAGAAGGCCTCCGGAGCCTGGGGAGGCCATTTTTGCCCTCCGGAGGCTAGAGGAAAGCCTCTGGAGCCCAGGGAGGGCAAAAATACACCCCCACCACTGTGGTACAGGAAGCCAACTAGGTCACGCCCACCATGGCCATGCCCACCCAGCAACCGGGGGGAGAACCCCTTGCTAAAATTTTTGAAGCCTACCCCTGCTATCACATAATATATACACAACCCAGGGCAACTGTTCCAACTTTAGCAAGGATGCGCAGCCCTAGCTGCTGCAAACAAAAAGTCTCATTTTGTTAAACTGCATTCTCTTGGGCTTCCCCTTTTCTGGTTCCAAACGTGACTGCTCTGACAGTTCCACTTTGTTTTTCCAGCCATTAGACAGAGGAAGGGCCAACAAGAAAGAAAAGTTCACTTGAATGTAGTTGTTTTTCTATCACTAGTGCTCTGTCTCTTGATCAGGTAGTTTGGTTTATCTCTCTTTAATTAGAAGAAATATGATATATGTTCTGAAGAGGAAAAAAAAAAAAGAACAAGGAGTTAAGGGTTCATAAATTTCTAGTAGTTATTACCAGATTACTTTATTTACATGTTGTCTTGGCATCTATTTTTTTTCTTTCTCTCTCAAGCACCTAAATCTGTTATCTCCAGAAGGGCAGAAAGTTGTTTGCGTCTTGATTTATTATCATTGTAATTTTACCGCCAGGCAAGCTACTTGTAAGATTTTCCTGCCTTGACTGCAAAAATAATTTGCAGAATCTTGAGTGTTATCCCTATGAACTTTGGGTTGAAGAAAAAACAGTGTTTATGCAGAGTAAGTGCAGGGCATCATCAAGAGCAGAGGCCTAATTTAGCAGCTTTGTGTTATGTTGCTCAGCAATTGAACAAGTGTAAAAAATTATGTGATGAGCTTCTTATGCTTCTGCACAGAAAGTGTTGAATCTGTTCTGTATAAGCTATGTATGTCTGGGTGTTCTCCCAGCCCTTTCTAATCTATTTTCCCGATCTTTTTTAAGGAGTTTTTTTGGAAATTATTTATTACATGTTTCTTTCTTAGCTTCTGTAAAACTGCTGAACAGAGTACATCTAATCAAAACTTACCCCTACCCACTTCTTGAGATACTCTGCTTACCTAGCCAGATCTGTGTAAATGCATTTCACCATTTACAACAAATTTCAGGCAAGGGGCTAAAACTTGCTTTTCCTGTGAACTTACAGTCTGTTATAGCTTTCCTTTTTCTTTTATTGTTGCACTTGAATACTGGCACAGCTTATATTAAAGATGGTTTTTGTATCTCACTTTAGAAATGGTAACTCTGATGCTGTGCATTGTTTAACTCGTAAGGATGCTGAAGAAAAGAAATTCAAGTCTAAAAGGACATTTGTGCTTCCACCTTCTTGAATTACTTTAAAAAGCATTGCAGCAAACAAACAGTATGGCAGATAGAAAAAAATTAGGATGGATTATTCAAAAAGATGGGTGTTGATGTATATAAGTAATGCCAGATATTATTCTTCAGACTAAGGGTATGTAATCCAGGGGTGAAATCCAGCAGGTTCTGACAGGTTCTGAAGAACCGGTAGTGGAAATTTTGAGTAGTTCAGAGAACTGGCAAATACCACCTCTGGCTGGCCCCAGGAGTGGGGAGGGAATGGGGATTTTGCAGTATCCTTCCCCCAGGAGTGGGGAGGGAATGGAGATTTTGCAGTATCCTTCCCCTGCCACACCCACCAAGCTGTTGTGGTCTGTCAGCAGTCTACGGAGCTGGCAACAGAGTCGGACAGCGATGAGGCTGAGGTGAGGCCAGGGCCATCGGGAAGTGAGGTGCGGACTTCAGAGCCTCCAGAGACTGATAGTAGTGAGGCAGAGGAACAGGAGGAGCCTGTTCCTAATGCACGCATGAGAAGAGCTGCCAGAAGGCAAAAGCAGCTCAAGCAGAGAGGACAACTTGGGAGTAAGGCCAAGAGATGATTGGCCCCTCCCATAAGGCTTAAAACAGACCAGCACCAGCATTTGAGCTTTGCCAGAAAACAACATTGTAGCTGTGTCTTCTGCTTCGTATATGTCTTTGTTTTTGTGGCTTCTAGACGTTTGCCAGGAAGGGCCTTTGGCAGTTTGCCTAATTGGACTAAGGTTTGTGAGATAACTGAGGAATTTGTGTTGGGAGGCACTTGTTTTACTTTGAGTTGAACGACACTGGGAATGAATTTCCAGCTGTTCAAATAAAGTTTGTTTTTCCACGGACTAAGTTTATTACTACCTACCTGGGCCTGGGTCACAACACAAGCCAGCCCACCAAGCCACACCACACCCACCAAGCCATGCCCACAGAACCGGTAGTAAAAAAAAATTGGATTTCCCCACTGATGTAATCTTACCATGTTTGCTCATATATTCAGGAATCTTAGTGCGGATGGACCACCTATTGTGTCTACTGCAATAACTAAAGTTCTAGAGTACAGGTATTTGTATCAAATGTCTTTGTAAAGAGTTGCTGAAGTTTGGAGTGGAGGGGGTATCAATTGCCACTTTATGATTCAATAGACTTTCCTCAAGTTATTTACTTTCAGTAAGACAAGATACATACAGACATACATACATATATGTATACATATATATAAGGATGGCTCTGCTCAAAGCCTAAAAATAGTTTTTTGTTTTTTTTAAACTTGGAATCAATGATTTTGTTGAGAAACACATGAGAAGATTTTGGATCCAATTAGTTATCTTTACTATAAAGATTACATTTCTATTTTTCACACACATAGACACTCACACACATAAATATCTCACCAATGTCCCCCCCCAGCAGTTAACAATATAATAAAAAGTAACATATATACATCCCAGTAAAACCCAGCATCCCATAGAAGGCCTTGGTAAGGCCACACTTGAAATATTGCATTCAGTTTTGTCGCCACAATGTAAAAAAGATGTTGAGACTCTAGAAAGAGTGCAGAGAAGAGCAACAAAGATGATTAGGAGACTGGAGGCTAAAACATGAAGAACGGTTGCAGCAACTGAGTATGTCTAGTTTAATGAAAAGAAGGACTAGGGGAGACATGATAGCAGTGTCCCAATATCTCAGGGGTTGCCACAAAGAAGAGGGACTCAAATTATTCTCCAAAACACCTGAGGGTAGAACAAGAAGCAATGGGTGGAAACTAATCAAGGAGAGAAGCAACTTAGAACTAAGGAGAAATTTCTTGACAGAACAATTAATCAGTGGAACAACTTGCCTGCAGAAGTTGTAAATGGTCCAACACTGGAAATTTTTAAAAAAATGTTGGATAACCATTTGTCTGAAATGGTGTAGGGTTTCCTATCTGGACAGGGGGTTGGACTAGAAGGCCTCCAAGGTCCCTTCCAACTCTGTTGTTGTTGTTGTTGTTGTTGTTGTTGTTGTTGTTGTTGTTATTATTTATCTCTTTTCATCTTCATCACTCCCCAAGAAATGATCAGGAGAGATAATGTTCCATGACACAGCAGCATGGAAAGAGAAACCACATATTCTTTCTCAAACCCTCTTATCTCATTTCAGGATGGAAATCTCAACAGGCTTCCTCAGTTGAAATACTGGGTTGATTCAACTGAGATAGATTAAGTGCTTAGGAACCAAGTCAAAAAGGACTTTATACAGCCAAATTCATGTCTGATTTCTCTTCAGGAATCAAAAAACACTCAATTTCAAACATCTATTCTGTAGAGCTTTCTGAATAATATTTCTCAGTTGGTCTTACAGTAAGTTAATGTCTAGATATCAACTGTTTGATGAATATGTTTTAATGGAAAAAAGTTTTTCTACTAAAAGCAGGCACATCTTAATCTGATACAACTCCATCAAAACAAATCCATCCCATGCTTTTTATTTGATAACACTCAGAGGACCCGTCCCAAAGGGCTAAGTCAGACATTTACACAAATTCATTTTTCAGATTCTGAGCTCTCAAACATGAGATGATAGAATGGGCTGCCGATTCAGGTAAAGATGTATTTTACTCCAAGATGGAGTGGAAGGAGGGAGAACAGAGAATAAAATATTAACTGGAGAGAAATATTATCAATTAAGTTTTGGTGAAGCAAACCAAGTCAGTCTATGCAAACAGTGGACCCCTCAAAAAACAATTCACTCTCAAGTACTCTTGTGCTGTCACTGGATGACAATGATCTAACTAGCCTGACATTTGATATAAATATAGACAAGAAAGAACATAAGCAGAAACAGCAGCAATCTATCTCCATTTACTCTTCTGCTAATATACTTAGGACTTCTGTAACTGACTTGTGTGAGTGATGATTTTATAGCCAGTCCTGTCTTGCTGCTGCCCAGCTGAATGAAAATGCCTGCTTCCTCTTGAGAGGCACAAAATTTAACTTGCATCCATCAAAAAAAAGGCTGCCTATGGAGAGGGAAGGAGCAGTGAGCCATTTAGCAGTGCAGGGAAAGAAAAAAAAATCTGAGCACAATTCATGTTTCCTGTAATTTAAATCCATTACTCTCACAGTAACTAAAGAGGGAAAAGGAGATTTGAGGGGTGGGAGGTTGAGAATGTTTTAACTTAATTTATGGGACTTTAAAAAAAATAGGCAACATATTTATCATAATTTGAGGGAGGGACAAAACCTCAGCCCCTCTAGTATATCTCTACAAAAGCTTGAAAATGAATTCAACTCAATTTTCAATTTAGAATAGAGTTGGGAGGGACCTTGGAGGTCTTCTAGTCCAACCAGCTACTCAAGCAGGAGACCCTATACCCATGATGGCGAACCTATGGCATGGGTGCCAGAGGTGGCACACAGAGCCTTCTCTGTGAGCATGTGCAGTCGCCAGCTGCTCTTCTGGTTTCCGGTGGTCAGCTGGTCTTCATGGATGCTGGAGCGCCTGAAAACGGCCATTTTGGGGGCCATTTTCAGGCTGTTTTTAGGGCCGAAAACGGCTTGAAAATAGCCAAAAACAGCCAAAAAGCAGGCATGTGCACACCAGCCACTGGTTTTCAGGTTTCCAGAGTTCCCGCATGCACATATGTGCACATGTGTTTCGATTTGGGCACTCAGGGCCAAAAAGGTACGCCATCACTCAGGGCCAAAAAGGTGGCTATCCAGTCTCTTCTTAACGCCCACCCCCCATTAATGAAGCACCCACAACTTCTGAAGGCAAGCTTTTCCACTGGTTAATTGTCCTCACTGTTAGAAAGTGTCTCCTTAATACCAAGCTGCATCTTTCCTTAATTAGTTTATTTATTTTTTATTTTATTTATTTATTTTTCGTATTTTTATTCCGCCCTATCTCCCTAGGGACTCAGGGCGGTTAACAACCAGATAAAAATATACATATAAATACAAATAAAAACATCCATTAAAAAACTTATTATAATTGGCCGAATAATTAAAATGATGATAATAAAATAATAAAATCCCCATTAAAACCAATTCGAATTTAAAATCTAGTCCAGTCCTGCGCAAATAAATAGATGTGTCTTAAGCTCGCGGCGAAAGGTTCGGAGGTCAGGAAGTTGGCGAAGTCCTGGGGGAAGCTCGTTCCAGAGGGTGGGAGCCCCCACAGAGAAGGCCCTTCCCCTGGGTGTCGCCAGCTGGCACTGTTTGGCCGACGGCACCCTGAGGAGTCCCTCTCTGTGAGAGCGCACGGGTTGGTGAGAGGTATCCGGTAGCAGCAGGCGGTCCCGTAAATATCCCGGCCCTATGCCATGGAGTGCTTTGAAGATAGTCACCAAAACCTTGAAGCGCACCCGGAAGACCACAGGTAGCCAGTGCAGTCTGCGCAGGAGAGGTGTCACATGGGAGCCACGAGTTTCCATCCATTGTTTCTTGTCCTGCCCTCGAGTGCTTTGGAAAATAAATTGACCGCCTCCTCTTTCTGGCAGCATTTCAAATACTGGAATACTGCTATCATATCACTCCCCTAATCCTTTTTTCTCTAGACTAGCTATATCCGAATCCTGAAACCATTTTTCATATGTTCTAGTCTCCAGGCCTTTTATCATTTTAGTTGCTCTTCTCTGCACTTTTTCCAAAGTTTCAACTTCTTTTTTTTGTAATGTGGTGACCAAAACTGGATGCAGTATTACAAGTGTGGTCTTACTAAGGATTTACAAAGCGGTGCTAATATTATTTCCACTGTAAGAAGATTTTGGTCATTGTGATAGCATATCCGGTTATCCATAAGAAGCTAACAGGGGTATCATTTTACTTGGCAGCTTTGGTTTCTAACAAACAATACAATTAATCTTGCAGTATGTCAGTAGTGTGTTTTCACTTCCCTACTTCAGCTATAACCTATTATATTGCTTTTGGTAACTTGTATGTCACAAACTCAGAAGGGAAAACAAGGTGTTGATGGAAAAAATATCCACATCTTCCTTCAATTACCATTGTATTCTTCTTGGTTTGCTCAATGCATTGTGCTGAGTCAGAAGTACAGAACTACGTCAAATTGAGCTTGAATCCTGCCTATTTCATGGAAATGACATTTTCTTGGCAGCAAAATGGAACTGGTTGGCCATGGCCTTTCTAATGCTGTTTTTAACTTTGCCAGTTTAGCTGCGTAAGTATTAAGGGCATTCTTTTCCTGATCCAACTATTCTGTTCAGATATTTAGGAAGGCCCTTATATGTTTCAGAAATGCTAAAGCTACTGTTGAAAGGCAGGATTACTACTAAACTCTTAGGAGCTTTTGAACACTGATCCAGAAGAAATCCACCTATTATTGAAAAAAAATGAAATAAAGCTGATTGGGTCATACAGACCATAAATCTGGGTTTAAAGAAGGGTTTTTTTCAATTTTTTTTGTTTATTTATTAAATTTATTGACTGCCCATCTTACTACAGGGTAATTCTGGGAGGCTTAAAATATTAAAAGATAAAAATGAATAAATAAAATATTCCAAAAATATAATATATAATATACAACATATAATATGGAAGGTCAGGAGGGCTGGAGCTGACCTCACTCTGGAGGGTAAGATGTTCTAAACAATGAGCACAAGGACAGAGAAGGCTCTTCTGATGGACCCCACCATCTGGAATACCCTGAGCAGTGGAGCTCACAGCATGCCTCTTCTATCGGCATGGATGGGACTGGCAAATCCCAATGGGATGAGATGGCCCTTCAAGTGGCCTGGACCCATGCCATGAAGGGCTTTAAAAGTGATTACCAATAGCCTGAATTGCACTCAGAAGCAAATCAGCAGCCAATGCTGCTTGAGGACAGTGATGTTACATGGGCCACCCTTGGGGCTCCAAGAACTGTCCACTTTGCTGCTCTATTATCTGTCTGTCCGTCCATCCATCCATCTATCTATCTATCTATCTGTCTGTCTGTCTGTCTGTCTGTCTGTCTGTCTGTCTGTCTGTCTGTCTATCTATCTATCTATCTATCTATCTATCTATCCTTATACATAATCGCCTTATATAATCACTGGCACAACCTTCTCAGAACCGTTAAGATTATTTGACATAATTTCCCAGGAACTGGAGCAGGATCTTTTCAGTTTTGTCTAGCAATGCTAGATATTGAATCTAGGTCCAATTGAATGCTATGTGCTCTTTCACTGAGCAACATCTCCTGTTGTCTTACTAATATTTGAAGGCTTCATGACCACGTCTTCCATTTCTCAGATCAAGGAGTATCCATCAGTGATTCTGCCACCTTAGCAGATAAAGGTGTTTTTTCTATAATGAAAATGATGGAACCACATTTTTTCTCTCTCTACTCTGGCATTAGTTGTACAACAATGTCATACTGTTCCCATTTATATATACTCATTTTATGTGTTTATGGCTATGTTTTGCTTATTTATATCCATTTATTTGTGCCAATTTTCATGTGTCCGTGTCTATGTCTATACTGATACTTGTACTAGTTGACAAATAATTAAATAATTGAATAAATAAATAAACTTCACCAATTCTCTCAGTTTCTCCCTAGAATCCAAATGGCAGATGGAGTAAATCCAGCTCATGGATATTAAGTGATCTGCTAGTGCCTTCAGCTATTTGAAAGTATGAAATGCCTCTACTGCAATTGTATGTATAATTGGAAACGTTGTTCATTTTGTTATGTCATGGCAAAGGAAATTTAGAAGTACTTGTGATTTGCCACTTTTTCTAGATGGAGACCCTTTGTCAAATATACAGGAGAAAACTGGACATAACTTTTATGGTTTTTTTTAAAAAAAAATAAGACAAAATAATTGCATTTTCTTGACAGCTATCCACCTTGAATATTAGTCATCCTGTAAGAATTGTGCAATACAATTCTTAAAATGAATTAATCTTCAGAGGATTCCAGGACCTTTGTAGCTAGATCATAAATTCCATCCAGTGCTTTGCATGCCCTTCATAAGGAGCCTTCTGGAAAAAGAAAAAGAAATGAAATGAATTCTACCCAGCCTGTCCACTTGCTTTTTTCTTTAGTGATGCATAATTTCATTACACAGTCATGCATGTGCAATAGGCATTTTCTTTCCATCTTGTACAAAGTAGAATCACAAAGTCATAACTTCAATGGCTCTCTAGGATAATGCAGGGCTCCACTTCACAAAGAAGAAAAAAGAAAGTGGCATGTAATTTTTTTTGTAGACAGTTGGCAAAGTAAGAGATGCAAACAATTTCCAACTACTTCTACGCCAAAATTTTGGGTTTATTTGATGTGTGCTGTGAAAAACATCCATTTCAAAGGGATTTTAAAAAGTCTAAATGGAAAAAACCCTTCTCTATCTGTACTTATTTTTGCAAAGGTTTATGTATTTTTTATAATAATTGCTTATTCAACCTGGTGTTGCAGCAGTGCCACTTTCGTTGTTCTTTGAGGTAATATTTATTTTATTTATTTATTAAATTCAATTGCTACCCATCTCATATTGCAATGACTCTGGGTAGTTAATCTTGACCATAGTATATTCACTTTCTCTCTTTTTTCCTTTCAAGCTGCTAAATACATGCTGAAGATTTTCTTTTGCTCACTGTGCATTTTAAGTCAAACATAACAAACATCAGAACTCTTTCTGATCATAAGAAGTATTAGTACTGCTTTATAAAATCTTGCTAAGACCACATCTGGAATACTGCATCTAGTTTTGGTCACCAAAGTATAAAAAAGATATTGAGAATTTGTAAAAAGTGCAGAAAAGAGCAACAAAGATGATTAGGGGCAGTGGTGGGATTCAAATAATTTAACAACCGGTTCCCTGCCCTAATGATTTCTTCCAACAACCAGTTTGCCAAATTGCTCAGAAAGTAAACAACCGGTTCTCCCGAAGTGGTGTGAACTGGCTGAATCCCACCACTGATTAGGATGAGTTTTGTGTTCTTCAATGTGTGCACTTATTCTTCTGTTGGTTTGTCCATCAATGCACACACTCTCACACCATCACCCAGCACAGATCAACTCCGTAGCCAAGACACTCATCTCCAGAACAAAACGCTTAGCTGACGAACAACACCTAAAAACCGAACTCCACACTCTCACTAACGTACTAACATCCAATGGATTCCAGAGAAATAAGTTTACCAAACTAATCCAAAAAGAACCCCCCACTAAAATCCAAGACAGAGAACAAGAAAACGGCACAGCCCTCCTCCCATATATAAAAGGTACCACAGACAGAATCAGCAAGATCCTCCACAAACACAACATCAAGATAGCATTCTGCACAAACCGGAAAATATCCACCATCCTAAGAAACCCCAAAGACAAAATTGAGTTAGAAAATCAAGGAGTATACGAAATCCCATGCACCGCCTGCCCCACCACATACATTGGACAAACCAACAGAAGAATAAGTGCATGCATTGAAGAACACAAGAACTCAGTCAAAAAAGAGGAAACAACTTCTTCCCTGGTCCAACACCTTAAAACCACAGGACATGATATTGACTTTAAAAAGACCAGAACTATCACCAAAACTGAACACTTTAACAACAAAATAATCAGAGAAGACATCGAGATAGAAAAACGCCCACACAACATGAACAAACGAGATGATACCACCCGCCTACCAGCCATTTGGAAACCCGCCCTTATTGACAAATGAGTCCCTAACACGAGGAATGACACCAGACCCACACTCACGAGGTCCACACAGGATGTCACCACCACACATCCACCCAGAAAGCAGACCCAAACCCACACTGATCATGAAGCATGACCAAGGACCAGAAGCCAGACCGCAGCTGCAACATTAGCCATTTCAAACCCCTCCAATCCATACATGCAGCAGACTGACACCCACTACGAAGATGTAGCACGACCACGACCACGAAGCCAAACAGCAGCAGTGCAGCTCACCAGCTCAAATCCCCCTGCAACTCAGACTAATCTGAGCACAACCAAGCCCCCACCCAAACAGGACACACCCCCAGCCAATCAGAGCACAAAAAAACGCCATCCAATCAGAGCACAGCCAAGCTCCCTTACATTGTAAGCCGCCCTGAGTCTTCGGAGAAGGGCGGGGTATAAATGTAAACAAAAAAAAAAAAATCAGTTTAAACCCCCACTAGCAGTTAAAAAGGAAGAAACAGCTGCAATCACACATTGCTCCCAGAAGCACGAAGCTGAAGCCTGAAGATGACGAATGAGACTTCATTGAAACGTCGCCAAGACACTTCCAATTTTACGCGGGAGAAAACCCGAATAACCAAAGACCTACATACAAACACCCGCGAAAACCTCAGAAAACATATATATATATATATGTTTTCTGAGGTTTTCACGGGTGTTTGTATGAGTCTTTCATTGTTCGAGTTTTCTCCGTGTAAGTGTCTTGGTGACGTTTCGATGAAGTCTCATTCGTCATCTTCAGGCTTTGCTCCCAGAAGCTCCCAGAAGCACGAAGCCGAAGCCTGAAGATGACAAATGAGACTTCGTCGAAACGTCGCCAAGACACTTCTAATTTTACACGGGGTAAAACCCGAACAACCAAAGACCTACATATATATATATATAGGAACAGGATTTGATAGGATACTACCATTTGTTGTCTGTTTGATAGGAACGCTGTTATCCAATTGTGGAGGGGTCCGGATATATACTGTTGTGACAAATAAATGAAAAAAAGAAATAGTAGTTGAGTTTATATCCTGCCCTTCTCCGAAGACTCAGGGCGGCTTACATTGTGTTAAGCAATAGTCTTCATCCATTTGTATATTATACACAAAGTCAACTTTTATTGTCCCCAACAATCTGGGTCCTCATTTTACCTACCTTATAAAGGATGGAAGGCTGAGTCAACCTTGGGCCTGGTGGGACTTGAACTTGCAGTAATTGCAAGCAGCTGTGTTACTAACAGACAGACTTAGTCTGCTGAGCCACCAGAGGCCCCTCTGTATAGGGTTTCCTGCTTGAGCAGTGGGTTGCTAGAAGGCTTCCAAGGTCCCTTCCAACTCTATTATTCTGTCTTCCTATATGTGTGCCTTTAGAGCATCTGAAAAATATTGCTTCTTGCCAAAATTGGGGTGAGTTTTTGTTTGTGTGTATTAAGGCATGAAAATGTGCAACTCAGCCTGGGTACTTTGGATGAGTGTTGTATTATATCTTGAATCAATAAAGGACAGATTCACTTAATATTTCAAAGGTATATCATTTATTACATTTTTCCCAAGCAAGTCATTATATTTGTACCTCCGAGTATTGATTTTGTGCACAGTAATCTACATTATTTCAGGATTTTTCCATGTGTTTTGCATTTTGAAAAATGTTCCCAAAATAGGCTATTTATTCTGTTTCTATCTTGCTTTATTTTATTTTATTTATTTATTAAGAAAAGTTATATGGATGCCCAACTCACTTTCTCCTATATATCTAGTGTGTATACGAATAATTGGAAAAAATCACCCACACATATGTATATATCAGCAAAATACGAAGACATAAAAAAAAAATCTTTGTAAAAATAGCTGTCAATAAATATAGTAGGAGAAAAGTGCATGCTGGGTTTTTCCCCCCCTGCAGATTCTTTCCCAGTAGCACAAGCTGCAAATTCCAATGAAGTTAAATCTAGGAAAACAAAAACACAATAGGACCAAAATGGTCAGATTCAGCCATCCACAGACATTATTGATGTGACAGTTCCTGCTGTGTTTTTAGTGGATCAGTGTGTTGGGCTGGCACAAGACGGCAAAATTAAATCCCTCTTTGCTGATTCCGTCTGCTGTGTTTGGGTGAAGACAACATGAAAACTGCACTTCCACACCATGGAAAAATGCCTAAAGAGCTAGTTATAAATTACTGCCATTAATACTAATAGTACTTTTGATGATAATGATTATGGGGTAAAGTACTTTGAAAATATCTTAGATGTTTAATTGTTATTAGTAAATGACTGTTTGCAATGCTGCCTATGGGCAGAAGCGAAGTTAAAACATCTCCAATCCAAATTAAAGGATGGGACTAGAAAGAAAATGGCAACAGTGGCAAGCAAGAAGAATTCATTCATTAGACATTAAAAGGGGTGTCCTGATAGTAAAAGCTGTTCAACAGGTGGGGGAAAGAGACTTTACATTGAGATTGGATTGTTTCCTGCAGTTGTTATAAAGTCCTTGCCTGAACTGGGGAGAAAAAACAGAACCTCTTCTCTTCTTTCTTGCAATATCCGTCCCCAATGGACAGAATAACCACAGAATGCAATAGTATACAATCCAACAGTAGGCTTGTTGAATCAAAGCTTGACTACTGTTATACAAATGGACCTATATCAGCATGACTTTTCCAACTAAGCAGAAAGATTTTTTCTAAATTAGTCATTAGATAGTTGTTTTGCATCTAATAATAATAATAACAGAGTTGGAAGGGACCTTGGAGGTCTTCTAGTCCAACCCCCTGTATCTAGTCCAATCTTTCGGATTCCTCTCCTCTCCTCTCCTCTCCTCTCCTCTCCTCCCCTCCCCTCCCCTCCCCTCCCCTCCCCTCCTCTCCTCTCCTCTCCTCTTCTCTTGCCGTATTTCTCCTCCATCAAATTTGGCTTCTTCTACTTTTTGAGCATTAACATGTTGGTAAATGGACAGACAGCAACAAGGACTCTTTGTGTAGTTTTGCTCTATTTTCACTTGGATTGAAAAAAGTAGCAAAAATTGCTACAAGAAATCAAAGCGAGAAATTCAGATTCGCTCTCTCTCTCTCTCTTTTTTTAAGAGTTTCTGTTTTCACAATTACTATGCAAATTATTTTGTTTTCATTTTAATGTGGCTCACAGTTATGACAGGTCTAGGCACTGCATTTTGGCTTAAAATGTTGCTGCAAAGGGGTTTCTTTAATTATTAATGCTCAAATATATGTTATGTTTAGATATAGATGTGAGTTGCATGAAGGCTGGAAAATTAATTCTTACCCTGGAAAGCATTATTTCAGGCTAGGAATAAGCAAAATATTCAATTGCTAGTCATTTGTGGTTGGAAATGAAATACACATTTGGTCCAGACATGGGATCAAAACATGTGTTTCCCTATTCATAAAGCAGAGTGCTTTATGAATGGGGATAGACAGAGTTAGAAAGAAGCAATAGATCTTCCCAGCATCTGTCTTTCCCTAACATTCCTTAGATGCCATTGCCTCTGTCCTCAGCTTCAAGGATGAGACATACCAGCTCTTTCCTATCATCCTTAAGATGGGAGAGGAAAACAAAGGCGCTTGAAAGATTGAGGGTAGGTTGATATGTCATGCTTGAAACCAAGGGATAGCAGTGGTCACTAAAGGGAGGCAGGGAAGAGAATGCACTGCCGTACAGTATAGGTTGTGAAATAGAAAAGGGGAAAATGGATGATATATACCTGCTTTGTTCTATTCCAGGGTTTCAAACTCAAGGCCCATGATGTGGTTGGATCCAGCCCACAGGGCCATTCTGGAAAATGTAATGGGCTGGCCCACATCACTTCAGCCCAGTCCACCTGCGTTGCTTTGGCCTGGTCTACCCAGTGCAAAGAGGAAACATGCCAGGAGTTTGGGGAGTGGTGTCAAGCTGGCCATGCCCACCCACTTGGCCAGACCCCCCAGTCGGTCACACTCATCCAATCAGCCATGTCCATCCAGGCAGTCATGCCTTCCCAGTAAGCCACACCCAACCAGTTGGCCATGCCCACCCAGTCAGTCATGGCCTCCCAGCCCCCCGAGGTCAACCACAGCCCTGATGCAGCCATCAATGAAATTGAGTTTGACACCCCTGTTCGATAAGACAATCCTGGATTTTTTAATCCAAAATATTCTCGGTTTAGTTCTATAGAACTTCAGCTAATCTTCAGCTGATCTTGAATATTTCAGCAAAATGTCTGAGACACACTATGTGGGTTTTGAGTTTGAAACAAAACTTATGTTCTATTTTGTACCATCTGCTTCAGATAAAACTCTTTCTTTCATAGGTTTTGCACAATTTTACTTCTCTATGCCTTAAATCCCCTATAATTTGTAAAGAATTCAAGAAAAGGGCTATTGCACAGAAATGTTAAAAATGATTTCTGGAACATAGGCATTTGTTTTCAACGTCTTCCAATTAAAATTTAAAAGCCACCAAATTAATGACAGCTTTGTCATTATTCTGAAATGAAGATTACTGCAAAATTGAACTATTTACTGAAATAGGGAGATAGCAAAGGTGATTGGCAGACCTTACATAGACTGGCTATCACTCAGAAAGCTAATAGAGCTGTTCTTTGACAACTGTTGGCTGGGGTACCATCAGATGCTACCTAATTGGAAATGAAAACTTTAGAATAATATAAAGAGAAATAAAAATGTTAATTTCAAATTGGGGATTGATGTGGGGGGGGGGAAACAATACCACTTTTAAGAATAGTAGTAGAAGAGATAAGTGGAAGAGAGTAGTGGAAGAGATCATGTAGGAGGACAGCTGTTGTTTTTCAGATTGATTGATTGATTGACGTCTAGAACAGCCTTTCTCAGTATTCTATGTACAAAACAGAACGTGCATGCTTAAGATTGGTGTAATAAAATGATTATATATAGCATATATAGAATGAAACATGACTGGTTCTACTGATGCTGTCTCACATATTCTAAGATTTTATGTTATTGCTGTATTATGGCTTGTAACACTCTAAAGCAGGGGTGTCCAAACTTGGTCCCTTTAAGACTTGTGGACTTCAACTCCCAGAGTTCCTCAGCCAGCTTTGCTGGCTGAGGGACTCTGGGAGTTGAAGTCCACAAGTCTTAAAGGACCAAGTTTGGACACCCTGCTCTAAAGTTTGTAGCCTAGCCAGGACAACAGCAGCGAGAAACCTGTTTCAGCTGCTGTTAATTTTGAATGGCAATGGTGATTGGGTTGAATAAAATAAAAGGAAAACACTTGGCAAAGAAGAAGGAGAAGGACTTCCTCTTATTTCCTATGGGGAGCTTCAAGTTCACAGGGCTGGGTTGAAGTGTATTGCCTACACCTTATTTTACAAGAAAGTAATGAAAAGATGAATGTACTTGTGTTTTGTACACACAAATCCTATTGGTTCAGTGTTATTTCGATTGCTTTCTTCAGCTTTGCTGTGCATGTTTTTTGACCTTGTTGGCGTTGATATTCTGCTTAGCTTATGTGGATCTGTTTGCTGGATCTTTATTCTGTAATATATCATCTGGGCATTCAAGATACTTGTTACTGGTACCTGGGAGGAAGTTTGTCAAAGAAAACAAAAATAAAATAAAGAACAACAAGCACATAAACAACTTATTCAGCTTTGCTGAACAGGTAGTGTGTTATGTGCCTACTAAAACAAAATGTCAACAAGGCAACAAACATTAAAATATGTCTTGGGAATGGAAGAATAATTTTTATTTTGATGCCTAGCTTATTTATTTTCAGGCTAGGAATTGTGCTAATTAAAAGGATGTTAAGGTCACTTGCTATGTTATGTAGAAATTATTTAAATGACTAAGAAATGTTCTTCATATCCAGAAGACTTCTCTGATGAAAAATAAAATTTATACTACTTTATTTTTTTCATTGGGTGAGATTAGATTGCTGTTCTCATTGTTTTCCACTGGCTTTCCTCTTTTCCCCCTCTTTTTTGCACAATTTTACTTCTATGCCTTAAATCCCTATAATTTGTAAAGAATTCAAGAAAAGGGCTATTGCACAGAAATGTTAAAATGATTTCTGGAACATAGGCATTTGTTTTCAACGCCTTCCAATTAAAATTTAAAAGCCACCAAATTAATGACAGCTTTGTCATTATTCTGAAATGAAGATTACTGCAAAATTGAACTATTTACTGAAATAGGGAGATAGCAAAGGTGATTGGCAGACCTTACATAGACTGGCTATCACTCAGAAAGCTAATAGAGCTGTTCTTTGACAACTGTTGGCTGGGGTACCATCAGATGCTACCTAATTGGAAATGAAAACTTTAGAATAATATAAAGAGAAATAAAAATGTTAATTTCAAATGGGGCATTGTTGGGGGGGGGGGAAAACAATACCACTTTTAAGAATAGTAGTAGAAGAGATAAGTGGAAGAGAGTAGTGGAAGAGATCATGTAGGAGGACAGCTGTTGTTTTTCAGATTGATTGATTGATTGACGTCTAGAACAGCCTTTCTCAGTATTCTATGTACAAAACAGAACGTGCATGCTTAAGATTGGTGTAATAAAATGATTATATATAGCATATATAGAATGAAACATGACTGGTTCTACTGATGCTGTCTCACATATTCTAAGATTTTATGTTATTGCTGTATTATGGCTTGTAACACTCTAAAGCAGGGGTGTCCAAACTTGGTCCCTTTAAGACTTGTGGACTTCAACTCCCAGAGTTCCTCAGCCAGCTTTGCTGGCTGAGGGACTCTGGGAGTTGAAGTCCACAAGTCTTAAAGGGACCAAGTTTGGACACCCCTGCTCTAAAGTTTGTAGCCTAGCCAGGACAACAGCAGCGAGAAACCTGTTTCAGCTGCTGTTAATTTTGAATGGCAATGGTGATTGGGTTGAATAAATAAAAGGAAAACACTTGGCAAAGAAGAAGGAGAAGGACTTCCTCTTATTTCCTATGGGGAGCTTCAAGTTCACAGGGCTGGGTTGAAGTGTATTGCCTACACCTTATTTTACAAGAAAGTAATGAAAAGATGAATGTACTTGTGTTTTGTACACACAAATCCTATTGGTTCAGTGTTATTTCGATTGCTTTCTTCAGCTTTGCTGTGCATGTTTTTTGACCTTGTTGGCGTTGATATTCTGCTTAGCTTATGTGGATCTGTTTGCTGGATCTTTATTCTGTAATATATCATCTGGGCATTCAAGATACTTGTTACTGGTACCTGGGAGGAAGTTTGTCAAAGAAAACAAAAATAAAATAAAGAACAACAAGCACATAAACAACTTATTCAGCTTTGCTGAACAGGTAGTGTGTTATGTGCCTACTAAAACAAAATGTCAACAAGGCAACAAACATTAAAATATGTCTTGGGAATGGAAGAATAATTTTTATTTTGATGCCTAGCTTATTTATTTTCAGGCTAGGAATTGTGCTAATTAAAAGGATGTTAAGGTCACTTGCTATGTTATGTAGAAATTATTTAAATGACT
Organism: Ahaetulla prasina; assembly: GCF_028640845.1. NCBI lineage: Eukaryota > Metazoa > Chordata > Lepidosauria > Squamata > Colubridae > Ahaetulla > Ahaetulla prasina. Next base: position 89,511,796 of record NC_080539.1, on the reverse strand, counting down.
AAGAAATGTTCTTCATATCCAGAAGACTTCTCTGATGAAAAATAAAATTTATACTACTTTATTTTTTTCATTGGGTGAGATTAGATTGCTGTTCTCATTGTTTTCCACTGGCTTTCCTCTTTTCCCCCCCTCTTTTTTTCCCCAAAAAATATTTTAAAATAATAACTTTGGCTGATATTTATGTATTCTGATATCAATAGCTGTCAACATGAATGCTAAACTCTTGTGGCCTGGGATAAAAAAACCCAAGGGATTAATGAGCTTGTCCCAAATTTCTACTCTTTACTCTATGACTGAAGCCCTTGAAATATTTCAAATTGTCTTCTGTTGGAGCAAGGGTTACTCAAGATTCCTTTCCATCAGAACACAGCCAGCTAGAAATGTTGGAAGACTATCTTAGATTGAACTGTTCATCCCAAAATCAAAATGAAACATCTTTCCAATTCGTGTACGCATTTTTTTTCAATTTGCAACTTTTCTAGAAGTTGCAGTTGAAGTCATGATACTAGATATGCACAAAATAAAACAGAAGTGAAATGTGGAAGCAATTGCAACCAAGGGTTTGTTTGTTAAAGTGAAATTAATGTGACTTAAATATTTGCTTAAATCTCATCATTGGGATTCCCTATAATCACTGTTCCCTCTAAACTGCGCGCGTGCGCAAATGCGCACTGCTGACACGGTCTCCGCGCACAGAAAATCTGTGCTGCGCAGCTAATCAACGCCTGTCAAATGACGTTGATTAGCCGCGCAGCACAGATTCAGCTAACTAAAACTTTTAGCTAGATTCGCTAGCTAAAGTTTTAGCTAGTCAATCTAGCGCGCAGCTAATCAACGTCATTTGCGCAGCACAGATTCGGCTAGCTAAAACTTTTAGCTAGCCGAATCTAGCTAATAAATCATGTGACTTGAATGGATGGATTTAATAAATGAATAATAAATAATAATAATAATAATAAATAAATAAATAAATAAAATAATAATAATAAATAAATAAAATAAATGAATGGATTTAATAAATCATGTGACTTGAATGGATGCAATGCTGGCATGACCCGCACGTCTGATGTTGCTCACAGTGGTCCAAGGGACCGCTCAGGGAGTTAGTGTGCTTGCTCAGACTCGTGAAAAATTAGAGGGAACATTGCCTATAATTATTATTTCTACAAAAACAATTCAGAGCAACTACATTGAACTTTCTGTAGAAGAGGATACAGTTTATTTTTTCTTCCTGAAATTCTTTTCTTGCTAGCTCTGTATGCTTTCTTGAAATAGAAAGGCCAAAAATAGCAACAATGGTGTCAGGCATGCCTCCGTTCAAAACCCAAGAAAGAAAAACCCCAACTCCATGTTTGTAAAGAAAGGTACTTTTACTGAGTATGAACTGAATGCAATGAAAGAAAACAAGGTCTGAGGCAATCGGCGCGAAAATTATATATTGAAAGCAATCCCAATTCCCTCCCCTCAAGGAACCTGGTTCAGTGTCCAATCCACATCTCCCCAAGGTGTCATGTGGGCTCTTCTTCAGATGGGCCCCATCTCTCTGGTATGCCTGAACGGTTGATCTTGACAGATATCAGTTCCTTTCACAGCTGCTTGAAGCCTGTGAGAAGTTTCCTCCCTTAATTCGAGAAGTCTCCACCAGCTCACTTCCCCTGCACCCATATACCAGAAAAACCTCCCCCTTCCCATTACAGCCTATAGCAAAAGCAAGCAGAAAGCAAGCATCATATGCAGAAGCTGACAAATGGAGATAGTTTTCGGCTGAAAATTGCAAAGGGGAAAGAGGTTCACATCCTCCCCATGGCATGTCCTTTGTCTCTGCAGCTCCTTTTTGAGGAAAAGAGATACAATCAATATCAAGAACATGATGTAGAATAGGCTTATTTAATCTTATTTAACTTGTCCTTTCATGGATACAGATTAGGGAACTGCTGCAACTATTTTTAAGTATGGACAGGCTTACCATAAAAAGAATCATAGCATTGGAAATGGCCATTACGGGTTTATTTCCTCTTTTGTACAGAAGTACAATTTACAATATTCACAACTATTCTGTGTAAAATTCTCACATCTGTCTAAACAGTTGGTTCCACTGTTGAACTGTGGTTACTCTTTGGAATTGTAATTATAATTTAACAGAGTTGGAAGGGACCTTAGAGGTCTTCTAGTCCAAACCTCTGCTTAGGCAGGAAACCCCACACCACTTCAGACAAATGGTCTAATCTCTTCTTAAAAACTACAACTTCTGGAGGCAAGTTGTTCCACTGATTAGTTGTTCTAACTGTCAGGTAATTTCTCCTTAGTTCTAAATTGCTTCTCTCCTTGATTAGTTTCCACCCTTCTTGTTCTACCTTCAGGTGTTTTGGAGAATAGTTTGACTCTCTTCTTTGTGGCAAACCCTGAGATATTGAACACTGCTATCATGTCACCCCTAGTCCTTTTTAAGACTAGACATCTCCAGTTCCAGCAACCGTTCTTTATATGTTTTATGTTTATTTTTTTCCTAATATTAAGTAAGGGAGGAATAAATCAGATGGTTTTGTTTAAAACTTTTTTTATCACACTTTTATTTTTTTTAATAAATAACTCAAGGTTAAATAACTCCATGTGCCTAATATTCCTTCTTCTTCCTGTTTTCTCTACACCCATAACTGTGAGGTAGATTGAGTTGAGAGACCGAAATTGGCAGTTTGTGCTCCTATCTTAAACCACGCTCATATCCTGCTTTCTATCTTAGGGTAGCACAAGCACTAAGATTTAATTTTATTTTGGAAAACCATATCATTATGAAGTGGCAAGGGGAGTAATATGATTAATTCTCATTACCCTATGAAGGGCAGTCAGTTCTGAATCAGAACCAAATCCTCTATCCTTAATCTAGAAGTAAGTTACCTGATATTCTCCATTAAGCCTGGTAAAAGATTGTAGAAACTATAGTCTAAACTAGATGGGAAAAGGCTTGTGGACTATAGTCTAAACTAGATGGGAAAAGCATCGACAACTTCCTGACCTTCGGACTTTTCGCCGCGAGCTGAAGACATATTTATTCTTCCGCGCAGGACTGGCATAAGATGTTTTAGAATTTTATTATTGGGTTTTAAATTTTAATGGGTTTGGGTTTTAATTGGAGTTTTAAATTTGGGCCATATTGAATTAGTTTTTTAATTATTAATTTTAATTGTATTTATGTACTGGTTGTTTTACTTGGCTGTGAACCGCCCTGAGTCCTTCTGGAGAAGGGCGGTATAAAAATAAAATAAAATAAATAAAATAAATAATAAATTAGATTGGGTACTTCTGGCATTCACCAAGTCAGATGATTATAATCTGTGAGTAGAATGTAGTCTAGAGCAGGGGTCTCCAACCTTAGTAACTTTAAGGCTTGTGGACTTCAACTCCCAGATGTCCTGGCTGAGGAACTCTGGGATTTGAAGTCCACAAGTCTTAAAGTTGCCAAGGTTGGAGACCCCTGCTCTAGAGTCACAGGAGGAAGAGGTTCTTACACAGAAGGCAAAAAGACAGTATGGAATCTTTGGTGTGCTGGAAGAGAACAAAGGCAGACCCACCTAGTAGTTCACAGGGTATATCTAATAGTTACAAAAGTAGTTGCTTTAGTCTGGCAAGATTTTTTTAAATTTTCTATTTTATTTTACTCAAAAGTTAAAATACAAAATTCAAAAAAATGCCAGAAAAATACAAAACAATTAAGACATTTCAAAAAGTGCATTGAAAAGAAAACACATGTGCACATATTATCCCCCTTAGCTGAATACTGATTAATACATTACTACAACATTTGTTCCCACCTTTGTGAAACAGGACCTCCCAAAAATTTTAAACTGGCAAACCTATTTGCAAATTATTGACTTGTCTTCTATATACTATGTTAATGACAAAATAGTTAACAGGAAAAACAATAATAATAAAAAAGGCAAGGTTAAAGTTTTGAAAACTCTCTGTTAACAAACTATTATTTTAATCAACTCATAGAAAATTTACTATTTTAGTACTCATAGTACTAAATTTACTATGGTATCAACCCCAAATTGTCCCAAGAGTTAAGAGGAATCCATCCTGGATTAAATATTCACTTTTGTTTCTTATCAATTGTTGTCTACTTGAATATAATAAATCCAGTCTCTATAGTCAGTCTTCCTTCCCAACAAAGTCCAAATAGAAATGGTTGCCAGTGAAGTGTAATAAGTCCATTCTCCAACCTACAGTATCCCAGTCCTCCTAATAAAAAACAATTGGTCACTTCTCCATTCAGGCAGGCTTCTAGTGTTGTAAAAGAATGTAGGCTTGAACTTCAAAGTAGGCAATCAGCTTAGTTAGTTCTTCATCTCTTTTATCTGCACCTTTCAAATCAGATTCCTTTTGTGAATCTAACGTATTCAAAGCTACATGCCTCTGAATATTTTCCGTTGCCATTATCATATCATCATTTTTTTTAAAAAAAAACTATCAATTAAAGATTACATGTTACCAAAAAGTCTTTTCTCAGATTTCAGTCACCCTTGCTTGTATGTAATCTGATGCATTGTTGTTCTGTGTAACTTAATCAGGGAACAAAGAATGCTGAAGTAGAAAGAAAGAGAAAAGATATTTTCTGGATATTTCAATCCAAGATTAAAAGAAAAAATTGAAAAGAAACAAACTACAAATATTTTGTAAATACAAACGAATGCAAAAACTCTGTGATGAGAGTCCAATATTAATGCAAATCAAATGAAAGCACTTTGCCATCCAAAAACATGTGTTTCTTTATGGGGAAAATGAAAGTTATTCAAAACAACAACATAAATTAAAAGGAACAGAGGAAAAAAAGATAAGCTAGAGACCAGCAGGGATTAAAAGAAATCATCATTCAACCAGCCTGTCAATTTTTAAAGGTAAAAAGCAAAGTGGAATAGAAAAATCAAAAAGTGAAGTTAAAACCCAAGCGTGCTTAGAAAGCAATCTACCAAGAGGAAGATGGATTTGACCAGGGGCTTTCCAACCACTTTCAAAGGGAACTGGAATCTTCAGGACTTTCCTTTCCAAATGGTTCAAGGCCGTTCAAAACTCATGTTGGATCATTCCTAAGTGCTCCCATTCAAATCCAGGGAGCATCACTGGCAGAGAACCAACTTTGGCAGCAAAATCAGCGGATTGTTGGGGAAAGAGAAAAAAGCCAAGATTTCTGCAAGATTTCTGTCTATAGATAAACAACAATAAAGAAATTACTCTGAAGTAATTACTCATGTTGTTCTTGGTTCCTTGACCAGATATAGTCATTTGCTAGAGGGCATATATAATTTTTTTTAATATGGTATTTTCTCTTCTTTGAACATTTTAGGTGTCAGCTCTATAGTGATGGAGGTTCTAATCCTTACCTAAGGACTTAATACAGCCTTTTGTCCCCAACCAATATCTATTGGCTGCTACGTAATTCACACACACCTTGTAATCCCGTAAACACCTTACTCAATAATGTTTAGCTGTGGAGAAGATGGACCACTTCGGTGGACTCTGAATATATTTAAACACAAGCAAGTCACTGAGCTGGAAAATTGCAAATCTGCAATTTTATTTAAAAAGGAGGGGGGTAACCTATTCTTTTGAGACAGGATTGGAGACAGGAAGATAATTAATGGATCCCCACACAATACTGAGGAAAAAGCTGAAGCTTCAATAACCCAGTTAAATGTTGAGGAAAAGGTTGTTTCTCACAAATGGAGACAAATCCAAATAAGCTTCGTTAATTTCTATAAAATATAAAGGCTACTGAAAACCATTTATTTCAGCCAAACCCAAAGAGTCTTCAGTTTTTTGTTTTTTTAAAAAAAATAATTCTTTAGACTATGCAAATTTAAAATCAATGAAAGGAAATTACTATACTGCATTTCTGTCTGTGTCAAGGACATGTTTGGGTTGCTATCCATTAACACTAGTGGAACAGAATGGAATGAATTTACAAATTATATTTATAGAAGTCTGTGCCTGCTAGCGTATGATAAAAAAAATAACATACCTGATTGCAGTTTGTAATATTCATGTTACTGAAATTCAATCTTGTATTTTAAATTGATCTAATCCATCAACAAAGTTGCATTTAGTTTCCTGCAGAAGAAACTGCAGTTAGGAATCAGGATGAGTAAGAAAATAGTGAGTATCATTTTTTCCTGCAAAATGTTCTTCCTCACCAAATTGTCTCTTTGCTTTTCCTGTGGAATCTTCATTCTCTATACATTCTCCACTAAAAAAAAAAATGAATAAAGAAATGGGTGGGACCTAGCATGACAAGGGAAATTTTGAAAAGAAAAAGGCCTGTTTGGGAGACAAAATCCCAACCTTTCTGCAAAACTCTTTGTCCACTCCTGGCTGTACTTCAGTCTCTTTCCTTCCTTTCGTCTTTCCTTCCTTCCTTCCTTCCTTCCTTCCTTCCTTCCTTCCTTCCTTCCTTCCTTCCTTCCTTCCTTCCTTCCTTCCTTCCTTCCTTCCTTCCCTCCCTCCCTCCCTCCCTCCCTCTGTGTGTGTATGTGTGGAAAACATGTGTGTGTGTATGTATGACTTTCTGACCGCCACCCAACACCGCAGGGAGACGGAGCCGATGCGTTGGTTCCGTCCCAGGCGCCTGATGGACCCGGAGAGGTTCCGGACGGAGCTTGGGCCATTCCCTGAGGGTCTGGCTCACGGCACGTCTGAGGAACTTGTTGCGCCTGGGAACGGGCCGCGCGGGGCCTTAGATCGTGTCGTGCCTTTGCGGCCTCTGACCCGGCGCGGGTCCCAACCGCCCCTGGTTCTCCGAGGAGCTGAGGGGATGAAGCGCCGGAGAAGACGCCTAGAGAGTTCCTGGAGGTCTAGCCGCTCAGAGGCTGATCGACACTAGTGAAGTCCTATACAAGGACTTACCTAGTGGCATTGAGAAGCGGCGTTGCTCGCCTCCTCCCTCATTGCGTCGGCAGATAACCGGCCAGCCGCCCTGTTCCGGGTGACTCGTTCCCTTCTTCACCAGGGGGAGCGGGATGACCCGCTGCAGGGACGTGCTGAGGAGTTTAACGGTTATCTATACGATAAAATCGTTCAGCTTCGGGACGGGTTGGACCAAGATTGCAGTGACTCAGGTGAGGCGTCCGAGGGTGGTCTTGGTGACATTGTCTGGGATGAGTTTGACCCTGTGGCTCCGAGGACATGGACAGGTTGTTGGGTAGACTGAATGCCACCACGTGTTTACTGGACCCGTGCCCTCCTGGCTGGTGCTGGCCACTCAGGAGGTGACACGAGGCTGGCTCCAGGCGATTACGATCGCTTCTTTGGTGGAGGTGTCTTTCCGGCCGCCTTGAAAGAGGCGGTGGTGAGACCCCTCCTTAAGAAGCCTTCCTGACCCGCTGTTTTAGGTAATTATCGCCCAGTCTCCAACCCGCTCGCGAAGGTTGTAGAGAGTATGGTGGCATATCAGTTTCTGCACCTGGATGAAACCGCCTATCTAGACCTGCTCCAGTCCGGTTTCCGCCCGGTTACAGCACAGAGACGGCTTTGGTCGCGTTGGTGGATGATCTCTGGAGGGCCAGGGATAGGGTTGTTCCTCTGCCCTGGTCCTATTAGACCTCTCAGCGGCTTTCGATACCATCGACCATGGTATCCTGCTGCGCCGGCTGGAGGGATTGGGAGTGGGAGGCACCGTTTATCGGTGGTTCTCCTCCTATCTCTCCGACCGGTCGCAGTCGGTGTTGACAGGGGGGCAGAGGTCGGCCCCGGGGCGCCTCACTTGTGGGGGGGCGCAGGGGTCGGTCCTCTCGCCCCTTCTGTTTAACATCTACATGAAGCCGCTGGGTGAGATCATCAGTGGTTTTGGTGTGAGGTATCAGCTGTATGCGGATGACACCCAGCTGTACCTTTCCACACCGGACCACCCCAACGAAGCTATCGAAGTGCTGTCCCGGTGTCTGGAGGCTGTACGGGTCTGGATGGGGAGAAACAGGCTCAAGCTCAATCCCTCCAAGACAGAGTGGCTGTGGATGCCGGCATCCCGGTACAGTCAGCTAAATCCGCGGCTGACCATCGGTGGCGAGTCATTGGCCCCGATGGAGGGTGCGCAACAGGCGTCCTCCTGGATGAGCGGCTGTCTTTGGAAGATCATTTGTGGCCGTCTCCAGGAAGCGTTTACCAGGTTCGCCTGGTGCGCCAGTTGCGCCTTTCTGGACGGGATGCCCTGTGCACAGTCACCCACGCACTCGTGACGTCTCGCCTGGATTACTGCAATGCTCTCTACATGGGGCTCCCTTGAAGGGCATCCGAGGCTGCAGTTAGTCAGAATGCGGCTGCGCGGGTGATAGAGGAGCCCTCGTGGCTCCCGTATAACACCATCCTCGCAGACTGCACTGGCTGCCTGTGGCCTTCGGGTGCGCTTCAAGGTTTTGGTGACCACCTTTAAAGCGCTCCATGGCATAGGGCGGGTTATCTGGGACCGCCTGCTGCTACCGAATACCTCTCACCGACCCGTGCGCTCTCACAGAGGGACTCCTCAGGGTGCCGTCAGCGAGGCAATGTCGTCTGGCGGCGCCCAGGAAGGGCCTTCTCTGTGGGGCTCCCACCCTCTGGAATGAACTGCCCCAGGACTTCGTCAGCTTCGGACCTTGGACCTTCCGCCATGAGCTTAAAACATATCTATTTAACTGCGCAGGACTGAGTTAGATTTTAGTTTGTGGGTTTTATCTTGGGTTTTAATTTTTATATTTTTAATTAAGGCTTTTGAATAAGTTTTTTAATTGTTTTTAGAATTGTATTTATTGTATTTTTTGTTTTTTAAAATGCCTGTAAACCGCCCTGAGTCCTTTGGGAGATAGGGCGGTATATAAATATAAACAATAAATAAAAATAAATAAATGTATGTATGTATGTGTTTATATACGTATATATAAACTTAAAGGAAATACTATTTGCTTTGCTATTGCCATCTCCTTTAGATATATGTAGATAAATAGAACTTTTTATAATTTACAATAATTTTGAAAGCCATCTAGTGAGGGTGATAGTTACTCTACAGTCAGGCACAGAGAAAATGACTTTGGAGGTGAAATATAGGGTTTCATATTTCTCTTGGTGGCTTCTTTTAAGGAAGAAAACCTCAGTAAAGTAGAATAACCATATATCCTTATAATAGCCTGATGCATGCTTGTGCACATAAAAATCTCTTTGTTTTTTTCTGGGAAAGTTACTTTCTCTGCAGTTGATCACACAAGTGTGGTGGTATTTACTTAAAATGAGTCAATGAACTAAATCTCATTAGAAGCCTTCCAACAAGAGATTACTATTGAAAAGTGTTGCCCATTGGGCATGAAGGACTAGAAAGCAGAGCAGCCAACAGTTGATAGAAAATGCACACAAAATACACCTCTTGTTAAAAATGACAGAAAATGTATGCAGATGTATATTACAGCTATGAAGATCCTTAAAAGAGTGACTCTTTTTCATGGCACTTTTACTTTTTCATTTGTTTTTTATCATTCCCTGTGATTCACAATGGATTTCATACTCGAGAGACCAACTACTAAGCATCAAACAATGTTTCCTTCATGGGCAGCTTTCTGTGACTTCATCCCCCCACCACCATCTTTGCAAATGCAGAAGAGTTTCTAACACAGGAAGAAGCAACTTCTTCTGAGCAATTGATAAGCAAAAACTAATAGAAGAGACGCTGGAGGCAAAAAAGGGGTAAGCAAGCAGGAATTTTGAATAGACTAAGGAAAAGTGGGATAAAAACCCCTTTCCCTTTATGCTTTCTGACTAATTTACATTCACTTGCTAATGAAATACTTCTTTTAGATAAATGCAATTCTGATTTTTACAACTCAGCAGCTCTTTGCTTCACTGAAACCTGGCTAAATGAGTCAATTAATGATAGTAGCCTGCATATCCCAGGGTTTCAGATACGAAGAGCAGAAAGAATTGCAGAAACATCTGGTAAAAAGAAAGGGGGAGGCTTATGTTTATATATTAACAGCCACTGGTCCTGTGATATAACTATACTAAAGAAATTCTGTGATGTGGACTTAGAGACATTAATTATCAGTTGCAAACCATTCTATTTGCCATGAGAGTTCTCCTCATTTCTCCTCATTTCTGTGTATATTTCTCCACAAGCTTGTGTAACTCTATCTGACCAGATTATGTGGGCTGAAGTTAAATATCCAGATTCACTTCCAATTATTTTAGGAGATTTCAACAGATGTAACCTAAGGAAAGAGATACCAAAATATTTTCAGCATGTCAATTGTCTCACCAGAGGCCATAATACTCTAGACCACTGGCTACACAGCATTAAAATATGCTTATTGGTCTTTACCATGAGCAGCTGTGGGACACTCTGATCATTGCATGATTCACCTTGTACCTGCTTACAGACAAAGTCTTAAAACCATAAAACCAACAATTAAATCATGAGGATTTAACTGAGGAGGTCAAGCTAAAGCTACAGGCTTGCCTTGACTGCATTGATTGGAATTTTTTGAAGATTTGCAGACTTGGATAAACTCACAGATACTGCAACATCATATGTCAGTTTTTGTGAAGATCTGTGTGCCAACCAGAAACCTGCAAATATATAGTAACAATAAACCTTGGTTCAGAGCTAAACTTAAGCAGCTACGTCATACCAAAGAGGAAGCCTACAGAAAAAGTGATAGAATGCTGTACAATCAGACCAGAAATGTATTAACAAGGAAGATCAAAGCAGCAAAAAGAAGCTACTCTGAAAAGCTAAGGAATCAGTTCTCAACACATGAACCAGCAAACATGTGGAAAACTCTTAAAAATATCACCGGTTACAGTAAACCTCCTTTCCATGCTGAAGGAAATCAATAACTAGCAGATGACCTGAATGTGTTTTACTGTAGTTTGAGAGAAAACTACTGCCACCTATCTCCACAATCTCCATCTCACACACACCAACAACAGCCAAACCTCCTACATTGGGCCCACCACCTCTGATGATTACAGAAAATGAGGTGCAAGATCTATTTCACAAACAAAAGCCAGGAAAAGCACTAGGCCCAGACAAGATAAATCCTTCTTGGTTAAAAGCCTGTGCTGACCAATTGGCCCTGATCTTCATCCGCATCTTTAATAAATCACTAGAGATGTGCTATATTCCTTCTTGCTTCAAATGCTCTACTATCATCCCAGTGCCAAAGAAACCCTCCATCAGGGAACTGAACAACTTCAGCCCGGTTGCTCTAACATCTGTAGTTATGAAAACCTTTGAAAGGCTAGTGCTGGCCCACCTGAAAACCATCATGGATCTGCTGTTAGACCCCCTTACAGTTTGCCTACTGAGCAAATATATCGACAGATGATGCTGTTAATATGGCTCTGCACTACATCCTACAACATCTTGAATCTCCAAAGACCTATGCTTTATAGACTTTAGCTCAGCATTCAATACCATCATTCCAGACATTCTTCTAACTAAACTAAATCAGCTAGCTGTACCTGACCACACTTGTAAATGGATCATAAGCTTCCTAACAGACAGGCAGCAACAGGTGAAGCTAGGCAAAATCACATCAGATACCTGTACAATTAGCACAGGAGCCCCCCAGGGCTATGTGCTATCTCCACTTCTTTTCTCTCTATACACCAATGACTGCATCTCAAAAGATCCCTCTGTTAAAGTACTGAAGTTTGCAGATGATACAGTGATTGGTTTCATTCGAGACAATGACGAATCTGCATAGAGACGGAAGGTTGAACAACTAGCCTTGTGGTGCAACCAGAACAATCTTGAACTAAACACACTTAAAACTGTAGAAATGGTGGTAGATTTTAGGAGAAACCCTCCTATTCTACCACCTTTTACAATACTAGACAACACAATATCAACAATAGAGACTTTCAAGTTTCTGGGTTCTGTCATATCTCATGACTTAAAATGGACACCTAACATCACAAACATCATAAAAAAAACACAACAAAGAATGTTCTTTCTGCACCAACTCAGAAAGCTCAAACTGCCCAAAGAGCTGTTGATACAGTTCTGCACAGGAATTATTGAGTCTGTCATCTGCACCTCTATAACTGTCTGGTTTGGCTCTGCAACCCAACAAGACAGCTACAGACTTCAGAGGATAATTAGAACTGCAGGAAGAACAATTGCTACCAACCTGCCTTCCATTGAGGACCTGTATACTGCACGAGTCAAAAGAGGGCTGTAAAACAGACCCCTCACATCCTGGACATAAATTGTTTCAACTTCTACCCTCAAATGATACTATAGGGCACTGCACACCAGAACAATCTTGAACTAAACACACTTAAAACTGTAGAAATGGTGGTAGATTTTAGGAGAAACCCTCCTATTCTACCACCTTTTACAATACTAGACAACACAATATCAACAGTAGAGACTTTCAAGTTTCTGGGTTCTGTCATATCTCATGACTTAAAATGGACACCTAACATCAAAAACATCATAAAAAAAACACAACAAAGAATGTTCTTTCTGCACCAACTCAGAAAGCTCAAACTGCCCAAAGAGCTGTTGATACAGTTCTGCACAGGAATTATTGAGTCTGTCATCTGCACCTCTATAACTGTCTGGTTTGGCTCTGCAACCCAACAAGACAGATGCAGACTTCAGAGGATAATTAGAACTGCAGGAAGAACAATTGCTACCAACCTGCCTTCCATTGAGGACCTGTATACTGCACGAGTCAAAAAGAGGGCTGTAAAAACAGACCCCTCACATTCTGGACATAAATTGTTTCAACTTCTACCCTTAAATGATACTATAGGGCACTGCATACCAGAACAACTAGACACAAGGATAGTTTTTTACCAAATGTCATTATTCTGTTAAACAACTAATTCCCATAACACTGTCAAACTATTTACTAAGTCTGTATTAATATTCTTCTTCTCATCCTTCCTATTACCTATTTCCTCCCACTTATGACTATAACCTTGTTGCTTGTATCTCTACAATTTCTATTGTTTTATTTGTTTTCTAGTATGATTTGAATGCTTATTTAGTAACCTATGAGTATCACTAAGTGTTGTATTTTCTGATTCTTGATGAATGTATTTTATTTTTCTTTATGTACACTGAAAGCATTTGAACCAAAGACAAATTCCTTGTGTGTCCAATCACACTTGGCCAATAAAGAATTCTATTCTATTCTATTCTATTCTATTCTATTCTATTCTATTCTATTCTATTCTATTCTATTCTATTCTATTCTACCCTACCCTACCCTACCCTACCCTACCCTACCCTATCCTATCCTATCCTATCCTATCCTATCCTATCCTATCCTATCCTATCCTAGTCTAGTCTGACAAAGAATCTAATTGAGGTGGCCAAACGAGGAGCTCTTCACCTTAGAACAATTCAAGATGCTACACAGAAATAAATAAATAAATAGTGCATACTTTAGTAAAGAAAGTTATGTGATGAACAAACATTTAAGCTTAAATAGGAATAAAGCTCCAGGAAGTTGCATTTCACCGTTTTGCTTTGAACACATCATATGAGGTGGGGTTTATATGATTAGACAGCTACTAATTATCTATTTTCCATTGGAGTTTCATGAAACAGTTGTATTTTATATCCTTAAGACTTATTCATAAAATATGGGCTACAGCCAAGCTAATGAAAAGTATTCATTAGTTATTCGGGCTGCTGATAACAAGAGCCAGATACCAATAAAAGAGAACGTATTTAGCTCAGGGTTGAATTGTGAAGTCCTTGGTACTGTCTGAACTTGGTTGTTGAAGACATTTCATTACCCAACTAGGTAACAACATCAGTGCTAGTGAATGTGCAGTTTGCCCCCTATAAGTAGCTTACCCTGCCGGTGTTGGTAGGGGTGTGGTTTTCTGAAGTTTGGCATTTAGACAAGTCAAACATCAGTTGGCTGTTATCTCAGACACCTAGAGATAAATCATATTTACACACCCTTCAAAACAGACACTTTAAAAAATTAAGAAGGGACCAACAAGACATCTTCTCCAGCATCCTAGATAAGCAGGGATTAACTCCAGACAAATAATCAAGCAGAAAATAATATCCTATCATGGTAGAAAGCCACGCCAAACAGAAAACCATATTCCCACCAATTCTGGCAAGGTAAGCTGTATATAAACAAACCCACATTCACTAACACTGGTGATATTTTCTAGTCAGGTAATAAAATGTCTGCAAGGAAACAACCAGGCTTAAATACCAGGCCGTAATAGCTCAGGCTGTTAGAAGCCTGTTATTAGAACACAGCAGCCTGCAATTACTGCAGGTTCAAGCCCGGCCCGAGGTTGACTCAGCCTTCCATCCTTTATAAGGTAGGTAAAATGAGGACCCAGATTGTTGGGGGGGGTAATAAGTTGACTTTGTAAAATATACAAATAGAATGAGATTATTGCCTTATACACTGTAAGCCGCCCTGAGTCTTCGGAGAAGGGCGGGATATAAATGTAAATAAATAAAATAATAAATAAATAAATAGCACCAAAGACTCCACAAGAGCCAGATAAGGTAATTCAATCACAATACTTTCCTGTTACTTTTGTGATTTTCACAATTTTGTCATCTTCATCAGATTTCCCAAAGAATAAACACAAACAAAAAATAATGTGCTTTGATTCCTTTGTCCAGTGTACAGATTATCTACGGCTGTGATTGGGCTTCCCATTTTCCTATAAGAGGCAAACCAAAACAGCCAAACTCCAGAAATGTTATAGAGACAATGTCCCCTTTTGATATTTTCTGCTTGGATTATTTCCAATATAAAACTGCCCCCAATTATGGCCTGGAAGCTTTAATTGTAGTAGAAAAAATTATTTCATTTGGTGGGTGCTGATAGCAGTTGATGGACTAATTTATGTTGCATTCAATACTAGTTGCTACTCTCAGAGTTAATCTAAGATATTTCAGTGCAGGATGTAATTCCATAACTGCTGTCTCCATAAGCAAGAATTTAAAAAGCTGTGTTATAACATTTAGATATTAATCTTTCTCTTTTTCAAGCCTGCTTTACACTGCCATTTAAAGCAGCATATCCAGCCTTATGGTGCCATCTGCTGCTCTGCAGGATTGACTGGTTGGTTGCTCTCTCTGTGGTTGATGATAATGTAATAAAATATTTGCCTAATAAAAGAGGGAAATGTTACCTTTGTCCATTGGTCTACGATTGGCTCTGATATGAAATAAATTGAGCCTTTTCTTCTGTAAGTGCCAAAATATAAATGCCAGCCAATAGATTGTAAAACTGATCTTGTGGTCCACGACAGCTAAAATGTAGTAGCTCTCTTTCTTACATTGCTTCCTGTTAATTTCTACCTATTCATTTTACTAAACTGTCTGGCTGAAATTTTCCTTTTCACACATTTGCATAGGAAGCAACGTTATTCTCTTTCTTTCCTTTCTTTCTTTCTTTCTTTCTTTCTTTCTTTCTTTCTTTCTTTCTTTCTTTCTTTCTTTCTTTCTTTCTTTCCGTCCCTCCCTCCCTCCCTCCCTCCCTCCCTTTTTCCTTCCCTTTTTTCACAGGGAGAAGAAGGAGAATGCTTTCTTTTGTTCCTCATGTTTTAAGTGAAAAACATAAAAATTAGAACAGCTCCATTATGCTCCTTCTTGTATCTGGAAAACCAAATTAAATAGTCTGCAGTGGCAAGTAATTTCCAAATTACACAGAGATGTCCATGAAGTCACTAGATATTGATATCAGTTCCTCAGAGACTTTATCTTTACCCCAATTCTTACAAATCTTAATACGAGTTTGCATCAAAGGCCAACCAGCTTAAAAACTCATGAAAGAAATTAATCCTTCTTCGCTGTAGTAAACAACGTGGAATATTTATCCAAGATATTTCAAGCACATGCAGGGAACTCAATTAGCCATGGACAGACCAAAGAGAAGAAAACATAAAATTTTCTCATACAATGCTCTTAGGAAATTCAGACGGCTTGTGATATGATTGTTCTGGGCATTATATATATTCCTGAAATACATACAGTAAAGGAAATTGTTGGGGAGCCAGTACTGGTGTTCCTTTTGGAACTAATTTTGTTAAATATTCTGGGAGGCCTTCAAAGGAAATGCCTGAGTAACTGGTATGGTCGGAATTAAATGGGAAATTGCGCACCAATTTTCTATACTGCCTGAAGGAACTGGCCAACAGATGCTGCAGCATCAGTCTACTGGTGATAACATTCAGAAAATAGCATAAAGGAGGAGGAGGAGGTGAAAGAAAAATTGAGGGAAATGCTTGCACATAGTAATCAAATAGATTACATTTCCTTCCTTCCTTCCTTCCTTCCTTCCTGCCTGCCTGCCTGCCTGCCTGCCTGCCTGCCTGCCTGCCTGTTAAAACCTGCTGTCACTAATATCACTGATATTTATAGCTTGTAAAATGATGAAACTCTGATCCAATTGTGATGGACTTGAAAATACATGATTATGATTCATTGCACAGTCAGCCAGATGTACTATATTTGGCATTTTTATCCACCTATTGAGTCCTCCCCAAGGACTTTGGGTAGGGAGATGTTCTTGTCTGATGATGATAAACGTATCTTCACAGAATATAAGCCATTCCAAGTAAAGCTATCTTCTGCAATTGACTGATGGGGATTTTGTCAATGATGATGGAATTCAAGTGGTGCTCCAGTTGTTTTGGGATTGCACCCAAAACACCTTTCCCTATTGGTACTATCCTTGCTTTCTATCTATCTAGACCTTTTTTGTCTTTCTTATCGACAGTTGTTAAAGCCAGGGTATTATGTGGCAGGGACTGGTCTGTTGAATTCTAAAGTCCCAGAGTACTTTAGCTTATTCATTTTCTATTGTTTTGTTCCTTTCATGGTCCCAGTTCCTTCTCCTCCTCCCCTAGCTCCTCGTCCTCCTTCCTCCCCTTCCCCACACCTCTCCCTGTCCCTCCCCCTCGATACTGAAAATAGCAACATTTACATTATGAGGGCAATTCTTTTTGGCTAGGGTTGAATGTGGTCTCATGCAAAATCATTCAGGAATGACCATGAATAAATAAAAGAATAAACAATGATAAATATCACTCTCTTTACTCAATAGGTTTGCAAATATCTTTCTCAAAAATCTTCATCCAGTTATAAGGGGGAAGACTGAAAGACTATTGTGCAAATCTATCCACAGGGAGAAATTCCCAGGCAGCTTCCTGAAGTGAGGCACAATTTGCTTTTATTCCCCCTAATATTTTTCATATATGTTTTGTTTGTCTCTTAAGGGTGACTGCAAATGGGAGCAGCATCAACTACGGTGTGTTGTTATTACATTGCTATCTCCACAAAGCCCCCATAGCTCTGAACCTGAAAAAGGAACATGACACTTAGCTCAATTTGAAAAAAGAATCCTATTACAGGTAGTCTTTGACTTACAACAGTTTGTTTAGTGACTGTTCAAAGTTACAACAACCCTGAAAAAGTGACTTATGATTGTTTTTTACACTTATGACCATTGCAGCCATTCTCATGGTCATGTGATCAAAATTCAAACACTTGGCAACTGACTCATATTTGTAGTAACTGACTCATATTTGCAGTATCCCGGATCATGTGATCACTTTTTATGACCTTCTGACAAGCAAAGTCAATGGGGAAGCCAGATTCACTTAGTGGTCATGTTACTAACTAAACAGATGAAGTGATTCACTTAATAACTGTGACAAGCAAGGTTGTAAAATGGGGCAAAACTCATTTAACAACTACCTCATTTGGCAACAGAAATTTGTGGTCGTAAGTTGAGGACTACCTGTACCTTATTTTTGTCATTAGGGTCAATATTGCTTGCCTGAAGATGCTTATAATTCTGAGAAAATATTTAGGAAAATCAGAACTCCATGTTCAAAGTACAGTATCTAGTTTGGGACAGATAGTGACTTCCCCAAGATCCATTCTCAAGATTGATGGGACTAAGCCAATTAGATAAGTTGCTCTATCTTGTGTGAATTAAAAACCATTCTTTTGAGATATATCATCTAAAATCTGCCAAACTGTTTTCTTCATGGTACAAAATAGAGAAAGGATCATTAGTGTCCTATTTTCCATCTCTGTTCCTCTACTGTTATGTACATAAAAGATAAAAGCTGGGACAGCCAAAGGCCATTCAGGTTTGAACTATCCTCACTAATGTCAGGGCTGGAAGCCATTTTTTGCATTGGATCTTCAGGCCTTCCATAATTACTGCTGTGGGACACTGGGGGGAGGGATTGTATGGAGCAGGGGTGATATATAGTCATAATAACATTTTTTTTCTCAGAGAGTCAAGGACATCTTGCCCTACACGTGAAGGGTTATGCCTGGGAGGCTTCTCCAGTTGGGATGGTGCATTGATTGGGCCGTATGATGGACATGTGGGTGCTGGGCAGGGACTTGGACTTTTCTATGGGTGGGAAAAACCTGGAAGCTTTCAGATTTGGGTTTTCCCATATGTGCCAATATGACATCTCTAATACAATGGAAATGTGAGGAACTTCAAGCTTCGGAGTCTTTTTTCATTGGGGGTGTTACTTGGAACCCTGAAAGCTAATTCTCCACAGTTGCTACTTTTGATTACTATAAATATTTGGATAATTATCCATTGCTCTTGTCTGTTTTTCCCGATCTGTGCCTGTCTCTTATCCCATGTTTATCAATTCACCAATGTTTAAATGTTTGCTGATGTTTAATAATTAAACATCAAGATATATTTTAGCTAAGTGAACTGAGTGGCATATGTATTTACTCTGATCTAGATAGAAGAACTGATTGGGAATGTGCTGGATGCAAACTGAACTAGAAATCACCCACAGTAAATGTTAAGTTCGGGCAATGAAGAGGCAGGAGACGATACAAGTGACAACAGCTCTTTGGTTTATTGTGATCCCAGCGAAAACCAACAGGCAAAACCCCTCTTTAAATAGTAATTTGGCTGAGGCATCAGGCAATCAGCAACGTGCATTTTCCCGCCCAAATTTCCCTCCTAAAATTCAAATACATTACAGTAAATTTCCAAAACATTTCACATCAGTGTCTCGCCTTACATTTAAATCATATTTAAATTCATATTTTGTGGTGTTTAAATGTTGGCAAGAACTGTGTTACATTTCGATCCTGATCAGAAGCCCTCGATAGTTGTGGTGTTATGTTTCAAGACAGGTACATTAAAACCAACACACATTTGACATCGATAGTTTAGCACTGAAACCCATGGATGAAACAAAGCAATAAGAATACCACTCCAGGCAAATCCATTAAAAGCTTCATTTTGGAGGTCGGTATGACCTTATATTATTTTTATAAATTTGATGATTCCAATCTCCTTGGAAATCAAATGATAAACTCAACATCAATTCATTGGAAATATTTGGGAAAGATTGAGAAATGTAATCCAGCATTTTAAATCTAACAACAACAAAAGAGATGGATGGATGGATGGATGGAAGGATGGATGGAAGGAAGGAAGGAAGGAAGGAAGGAAGGAAGGAAGGAAGGAAGGAAGGAAGGAAGGAAGAAAAAAGAAAGAAAGAAAGAAAGAAAGAGAAAGATAGAAAGAAAGAAAAAAAGAAAGAAAAAAAAGAAGTCACCTTAAAATAGTCTGAATTCCTTGTGAACAGTACTCGCCTAATATGCTATTTGTAGGCACAAAAGATAAAATGGCTTTGATGCTTATGAATTGCTATTGTCAAAGCTGTACAAGCAAAATACAGTACATGGCATGTATATACACAAACACCCCAACTTCATCTTTAAAACATGGCAGAGAACTTAACAAGTGATAACTTCAGATAAAGCCACCGTTGGGTCAAAGAATGAATTAAAGAATATTGCTTTTAGTCTGGACTTGAAAGCATTCAAAGAGACAATATTCTAAATCTCTACAGGCAGAATATTCAGGGTAGCCATGGAAGAAGCACTTAAATGCAGTCTCTTTCAGCAGTAGATTTATAATGATATTCCTGTATAGCATTTGCATATCATAAAAAAAAATAATCAGGCATGGACAGCAAGGAGGTAATATCCCAGCTGGATACTCCAATCCTAAAAGGCAGATCCAAATTAGGAATACTTTCAAGCTTCACAACAAAAGCCCCAAAATGGATTGCTTATTAGGGATTCTGAAATGGTCCCAAAAAGTACCTCCCTCCATTTCCTGATGCCCGACTTTGAGTTTTCTTTTCTGTGCACGATTTATTTTCCCCATTAGTCCATGCTATTCATCTTGCCATTTCATCTGAACTCCTAAACACAGCATTTTCTTTTGTTTCAGAGTTCCATGAGGAGAGGCAGATCTTGAAGCTGATGCTTGTTCTACAGGAACACGGATCTAAGCAGTATTCTGCTCATGGAAAATATCAAAGGGACCTTGAGGTCACAAAACTGGAGATATTGCCCTAATGACAGTCTAATGTTTGCAAGAACCAAGACCTTGCTCAAAAGAATATCAAATTATGTATAGGGCATAGGGAATGTCCTTGGAGGACAAGTGGAAGAACATTATGTTATGAGTCGTGGTGGTGCAGTGCAGAGGTGGTATTATGGTTTCGACCAGTTCTGGAGAACCGATAGCAGAAATTTTGAGTAGTTCAGACAACCTGCAAATACCACCTCTGACTGCCCCCACCCCCCCAGCTATTCTCTGCCTCCCGAGTCCCAGCTGGTCCAGAGGAAATGGGGATTTTGCAGTAACCTTTCCCTGGAGTGGGGTGGGAATGGAGATTTTACAAAATCCTTCCCCTGCCATACCCACCAAGCCACACCCACCAAGCCATACCCACCAAACCATGCCATGCCCACCACGCCATGCTCACAGAACTGGTAGTAAAAAAAATTGAATCCCACCACTGGCATGGTGGTTAGAGTGCAATACTGCAGGCTACTTCTGCTGATCACCGGCTGCCAGCAGTTTGGCAGATTGAATCTCACCAGGCTCAAGGTTGACTCATCCTTCCATCCTTCCAAGGTCGGTAAAATGAGGACCCAGATTGTTGGGGGAAATATGACTCCGTAAACCGCTTAGAGAGGGCTGTAAAGCACTGTGAAGCAGTATATAAGTCTAAGTGCTATTGCTATTACCAAGGCGATGGTCAGAGAAGTGTGTTTGAGTTCAGGCCAAAAAAGTAACTTAAGAAAATGTCTCAGACAAGTCTCTTCCAAGTTCACATTAAGATAAAGTGAGGGGGGATGAAGCACATTCAGACTTACAAACTTCTGTTACTACAGCTGTTACAATAAAAGTAGTCCTAATCTATACAGCGTTGGTTTCTCAGTATGGTCTATTTGTTGGGCTCACAGATTAGATTTTTTATAAACTTTATTTTATAAATTAGATAAGATAGGTGATTTGCATATGTCACCAAATGGAGTGAATTTTTATACCCATGTAGCCATATTTTTTTAATAGAGTTGTTCCAAAAATCTGGTATTTCTACTTAGTGAAATGTAGAGCATGAGAAGAAGTGAATGCAAATATTTTGTCCATATCTCTTGGCTACATCCCTTGTCACCATCCATTGACTTTAATGAGAAAGGTGACAAAGTCTTTCTCATTATTGCCGAATATACAATTTATAGGTGCCACTGTCAATGGGAATTTGATCAGCAGACAGAGTATCACTTCCCCTCATCTTGCTACACACATTTAATAAACATATAGGATGAAAGTATCTGAAGAATCCTGTTCATTGCCCATCATTTCATGAGTGCTCTACTCATGAATCAGAAATTCTCCACACATTTTGCATTATTCAATGTACATTAAAAGTCTTGTTTTAGATATCCTGAAATATCAAAATATGTCAGAATGGCTAAAGTCACCCGGTGAAGTTTATGAGTTTTCCAAATACTAATCTGTTTCTGGTATCAGTCAATGGCCACGAGATTTATTTCTTATGCCGTGTTTCTTTATATCCTGTTCACAACCAGTCAGGACTAATATATCATGTATTAGAGATTTTCAGCTCAACTTCAGGCATATAGTCCATGAGAGAATTGTTTGGCTTTATATTTGAGAGGAAAGCAGAAGACAGATGAGAGCTACCACAACAGTATAAAGCAAGGGGAACTTTATGGCCATTGCATCATTATTTATTTATTTATTTTTAAAATTTATTTGCCACCTGTCTCCCCATAGGGCTACTCTGGGCAGCTTACCATAATAAAAACAAAGAAATGAAAAGAAATGTAAACAAAACAGAAGTAAAATAATAGAATAATAAAACAATGAAAAAGAAAACAGCAAGAATATATAAATCCAACAGCCACCTCCAACATGGAAATCCCTCATTGTGTCTCTAGGCCAGGGGTCTGCAAACTTGGCTCTTTTAAGACTTGTAGACTTCAACTCCCAGAGTTCCTCAGCCAGCTTTGCTGAGAGTTGAAGTCCACAAGTCGTAAAAGAGCCAAGTTTCAAGACCCCTGGCCTAGGCCAACCGGGAGACCCAGATCTTTAGGTTCCAAGGAAGGTCAGGGGAGATCTTATCCTGGCAAGATGTTCCAAAAGTCAGACATTGTGATAGACACGGCTCTTCTTCTGGATCCTGATAGTCAGAGTTTTTTGACAGATAGGATCTGTAATAGGCCCTCTTTGCTGGTACAAGTAGGATGGGGTTATCCTAGTGGGATGAGACAGTTTATCAGGTAGCCTGGACCTATGCCATTAAGGACTCTAAAAGTCATAATTAACACCTTGAATTTCACCTGGAAGCAGACCAGTAGCCATTGCAGTTCATGGAGTAGAGATGTAATATGGACCACTCTAGGGGCTCTAAAGAATATTCTAACTTTGTATTAGCTGAAGCTTCTGGCTGGCCCCAGAGTGGGGTAGGAATAGAGATTTTGCAATATCCTTCCCCCAGGAGTGGAGAGAGAATGGGGTTTTGCAGTAACCTTCCCCTGGAGTGGGGAGGGAATGGAGATTTTACAGTATCCTTCCCCTGCCATGCCCACCAAGCCACGCCCACCGAGCCACACCATGCCCACTAAGCCATGCCCACAGAATGGGTAGTAAAACATTTTGAATCCCACCACTGCTTACTATGACTTTGTTTTGATATTCTCTTGCGATTTTTCCTCCCAAATAGAAGTTCCTTCAATAGAGTGCTCTAATATAATGTATCCCTTTCTCTCTCTCTCACACACACACATGTATATTGTCTTCATGAACATTAATCAAATTGACCTTTGTAAGTACAGTTGTATCTCAGTACTCATTGTTAATTGGTTCCGGGAGGCATGACGGGTACTTCTACCTTGCATGCTGAGTACTGAACAAATGATGAGCACCGGGACAAAATGTGTCGAATACCAAGTACCTTGCAGAACAGTTGAGTACTGAGGTACGACTGTATTATTAGAAAATAAAAATGGTAATCAATGATTCTTTGGAATCTGCGCACATATCAAAAGAAACAGAAAAGAAGTAGAGAGAAAAAGGCATGATAAATTTAATTTGATCTTCAGGTATAAAATGGAGCTTTTCAAAAAAGGGCACACAAGGAAAAGGCTTGTCTCATGCCTAGCAGAGATGGGCATTCTTGAGACAGGGTGAAGCCTTGGTGGCAGAAGTTTGCCTATCACTTCTGAGTTTCAAATTACAAAGTAGCTGGTTATTTGTCTTTCACAGATGGCAAACCCAACTGTGTCAGCCTGTCACACTACATAAATTGGATGTTAATGAAAAAGATCACCTTCTCTTATTGTATCACACAACAGCCACAAATATGGGAAACAAATGCTTTCTATTTGTGTTATCTGGGAATATGGATATAATTCCTGAACTTTTCTATACTGGGCTCTCTCTCTCTCTCTCTCTCTCTCTCTCTCTCTCTCTCTCTCTCTCTCTCTCTCTCTCTCTCTCCCTCCCTCCCTCCCTCCCTCCCTCCCTGTTAGCTTCTGTCTTCTTGTTGCTCTGGTTAAATTATCGTAAATGCAGCAGTTAAATAATGTTGTCTCGGTTGCTAATGTGATCCTGGATGCTTGTTATTTTGGACTGGAAAACTGGTTACACTTCAATGCTTTTAATCTCAATCTATGCAGCGTCTTGAGTCGATTCCAAAGGCTAATGCTTTCTGTTCTTTCTGCTGCTACCACCACTGCTGGATTCTCAGGGCTTCCGGTGAATTTCAATGACACAACACAAAGGGGGGAAAAAAGCAACCTTTGGCTCAAAAATTTGTTGTAGCATATAAGGAAATGCCGTAAAGTGTAGTTTGTGTACCAAGGCTGCAAAAAAACACTACCACCAAACTATCGTAATGTATATATTCTCTGATTAAAAGTTGGAAACCCAGGAAAAAGGGAAGTCCAGGTTATTGGAGCAGAGGAAACATCTACAATAGAGTGTTGATTTTTGGTAACTATGTAGATTTTCTCTAGAATGATCTACTCCTGATTTGGTCCTACAGGTATTTTAATGATGCATTCATCACCACAGTAAGTCCCTGCAGCTTCCTGTTGGATAGCATCTTCTTCCCTTCCCTTCCATCTTTCCTAACTTTATTGACTTCTCAAAACATCTAGGTCTTTACATCATTCATCTAAAATATGATAATGTAAACCTAGTCACTTGTCCTTGCAAACTCTGGTTTGATTAATACTATGATTCCTTTATTTGTTTTACTCATGATCCATGGTTCTCACCTTAAATGCCAAAATTCAAAAGCATCAATATTCATCCCATCCCTCTTATTCCAAGTTCAGTTAGTAAGTTTGCCACAAGATCCAGAACATTCATGGAATTAAAATTTGTTATGTAAATTTTCCCCATCAGTTGCACCGATAAGAAAATTTTGTTGAATTTTTCCTTTCCACAAAGATCTTCTCTCTGTGTGTGTGTGTGTGTGTGTGTGTGTGTGTGTGTGTGTGTGCGCGCGCATCAGCATTGTTTGATATGCAAATAGCAATAATTTATTTATTTTATTTATTTATTTAATCATATTTATATACCGCCCTATCTCCCGAAGGACTCAGGGCGGTTCACAGGCGCTTAAAAACACATAAATACAGAATAAAAACAATTAAAAAACTTATTTTAAAGCCCGTTAATTAAAAATACAAATAAAACCCAATTAAAACCCATAAATTTAAAATCTAGCTCAGTCCTGCACAATTAAATAAGTATGTTTTAAGAGCGGAAGGTCCGAAGGTCCGGAAGCTGACGGAGTCCGGGGGGTAGTTCGTTCCAAAGGGTGGGAGCCCCCACAGAGAAGGCCCTTCCCCTGGGCGTCGCCAGACGACATTGCCTCGCTGACGGCACCCTGAGGAGACCCTCTCTGTGAGAGCGCACGGGTCGGTGAGAGGTATTCGGTAGCAGTAGGCGGTCCCATAAGTAACCCGGCCCAATGCCATGGAGCGCTTTAAAGGTGGTCACCAAAACCTTGAAGCGCACCCGGAAGGCCACAGGTAGCCAGTGCAGTCTGGCTACCTGTAATGTTAATATTCAGAAGACTTCCTATACACACACACACTTACTTTCTTTTCCTACCCTTAATTTCCAATACAAATGAGGAAGGAAAATATTTCAACAGCTCTCCAACGAAAACATCCATTTCTGTATTTGAGAAGCTATTAAAAGTTCATTCTTGATAGGTGAGCCTATGGAGGGGAGGAAGCGGGGGGACAGGATAAAGACAGAAATGCAAAAGTCAGACTTTCTTAGACTGGAGACTAAAAATTGCTGACCTTTTCACTTGATAGCTTTCTATCTCTGATGCGCTTCCTTATCATCTTGTCTCTGAAAAAAAAAATTACTGCTTTGCAAGGGGCGACAGCACCAATAAGTCAAGCAACACTTGGCTTCAGTTTTTCACTGGAGGGTGAATGTCACATGATAATTGGAGGCTTTGTACTAGTTTGACAGAAACATTTGAATACTCTGAGGGGTCAAGAGAAAGAAGAACTCTTTGTGAAGGGGGAACAGGAAAGGGATGGAATCTAGAAAAAAGGAAGTCTACTACCCTTGAAACTGCCCCATAGGAAGGGATCCTAGCTCTTTCTTTTTCATTCTTACAGCAGCATGCCTGTTTCTAATATCACCAGGAATCTACCATGACTGCCCTACAACCCCCATGATCCATCACAGTGGTTTTACTACCAGTTATGTGGGTGTGGCTTGGTGGGTATAGCGTGTCTTGGTGAGCGTGACAGGGAAAGAATACCATAAAAATCTCTATTCCCTCCCCAATTCAGGGGAAGGTTACTGCAAAATCCCCATTTCCTCCCAATCAGCTGGGACTCGGGAGGCAGAAAATAGATGGGGGTGAGGCCAATCAGAATTTTTACTACCAGTTCTCCAAACTACTCGAATAAATAAAATAAATACTCAAAATTTCCACTACCGGTTCTCCAGAACTGGTCAGAACCTGCTGAAACCCACCTCTGATCTATCATCAAGGGAATCAAAGACTTTAAGAAGATTCAAGGATTATTGTCACCTGACCTAAGCATGTTCAGCTTATCTCAGCCCCTTTTAGGAAGTTGACCTCCATTTGCCTTTTTTAGCCCTGAGTGAAAAATAGTGTTTTCCCCTCTCCATTGGCACAGGCTAAGCAACCTACATGAATTCCTCCCTTGCAAATCACTAATATATGCCATGGAAGGCACATCCTTGATCTCTACCCTCTTTGTTAGTTATAGTGGTACCTCAGTGGTCATCATTAATTGGTTCTGGGAAGTGCAATGAGTACCAAAAACAATGAGCACCAAAAAAATTATTTCTGTAAGGAATAATGTAATGAGCCACAAGGCAGCTGACACTGATAAATTCTAGCTTGTGCATTGAGTACCAAACAAATGATGAGTACTGGGACAAAATTTTTAGTCAAAATGTATTAAGTACCAAATTTGATGAGTTTCAAAGCAGTTGAGTACCATGATACCACTGTATTTCAGACTAGGGTGCTGACTGGCTGCCTTCTATGAAAGGAGGGATAGTTGCATTTGTTTATATATTTTCTAAAGGTTCAGTAGGGAAATGCAGGACATTTTTTTTTCTTTTTTAATTGTGTGAGCCTAACAGTTGAAAGGCTCATTAATCAGAGTCTGAGCTGAGGACAAGTTCATGCAGTAATTTTCAGGTAATCAAAGGAACTGCCAATACAAAGGGCTTGCACCTGAGAGAATAAAAATGAGAGACACAATTATATGGGAGATCTTCTTTGGCAGTGGTACATGTGGAAGGAATTTGACTATTCTAGTAGATCCCAAACTGAACATGAGCCAAGGATGTGCTGCAACTGGTAAAATGCTTGGTCCTTAATTGAAAAACTGTGTCCAGTTTTAAGTACCAAAGTTTACAAAGGACATCAACAAATGGAACCAGCTACATGGCTCAGAACCTGAACTACTTGGCTATCTTCAGATTTGCCTTCTCCTATTGCTTCTGCTTGTCCAATAAGATTAGACAGAACATGATCCCTCTGGGCTCTTCTTTTAAGGAATAACATCTGTAGGGACTCTGGGGATAGCTTTTTTTTTTTGATACTGCCCCTCCCTTCAATAAAATAGCATCTCCCCAAAATCCATATGACCACCAATTTTTTTTAAATCAAGTTTTTTTATTTTTGTATAGTTTATACATATCATTATGTGAATGGTGTGGTATCCGAGTATCATACTATTCAATACAAATAAACATATTCATAATTATTACATTCCATTTTCCTTATTCCATATTATTAATACATTGCTTTACCCCCTTCCATTCTAAGCTTTCTTAACATTTCCCCCCTTCACATTATTATATTCAAAGACATGATAATCTATTTTATTATTCATATTCCCATTATTTAATTCTTCCTCTCTCTATATATTAAAGTTCCTTTCTTTCTTTCTTCCATTATTTAATATCTCAATAGTGACTTCTAATATCAATCACAATCATTTAAAGCATTCAACATATTCCTATTCTATCTTTTTTTTAATTTTCTCATTCAAACTCTAGTATTCTTGTTGCATATAATTCTATTATTACGCATAGCTATATCTTCTCATTTCCAGTTAATAGTAAATTCTCATTTATAATTTTTCCATAGTTACATATCCATTTATAGTAAAATGTTTATCCTAATATTTATTATATTACATACCAAATAATTATCCAGACTATATCATTCTAATATTAATACAATTATTAAAATATGATCATAACGTATCTATAACTCTTTTTCTCCCCTTAACCATTATCTCTTGTCCACATCCAATCTTTTAATCCTACCTTTTTTTTATTTGTCTTCCATATTTTCCTCTTAAGTCTTTTATTCCATCTACTTCGAGGTTTATAGTCTGCCCTTTCCCACTGTTTAATTAGAAAGCTTTCTGTTCTAAATCCTATCTTCTCCCCAAGCCTCTTCCTGTTTCTCCCATTTCTTTTTTAAATCTTTTGAAGTATTTTCCCCCAGTTTTAGTTTTTCAATCCTTATTAATTTTAAAAGTGTTTCCTCCTTGTTATTTTATTTTTGCTAGTTTCTCAGTTCTAATTCTCCTTCTATTCCAACTGTTAATTCAATGCTTTCCTTCTTGTCCTAGTCTTTGCTCCTTGTCTCTTGTAAACAATTTTCCCATTTTCTATATGATCTTCTAACAATTTTCTATACGATCAAATACTTCCACCATGACCTTGTGTAGTTGCAGTATAAGGTCCTTAATGCTTTGAATCATTGACTCCATTCCGTTTAAATCTTCCCAATCGTCAGTTCAGAAACCAAGCCTCCAAATCAAGTTTCAATATTCAATCAATGTTCAATCAAATCAGTTAGTTACTTCAGGAATCCTCCACTCCTCAAGTCATTTTTATATATCCAATAATATTCAGGGGTCTCCAAATGCAAAATCTTATTTAATATTCCAGTCTCCAGTGGTTAAAGGGAAAATATGTATAGTTCAATAGTTATTTTAATTTATTTCAATGTTTACTCCCAAGTTGTAAAAATTAACTTTCATCTACAGATGGCGCTTTTTGCTTCAGTCTGCTGCCTCTCTGCTTTTATTTTGACAAGTCTGATTTATTTATCTTGTTGGTTTTAACTTATAAATCCAATACTTAAAGCAAATTATTTGAAGAAAAGGTGGGGTTATGGTTCTAGAATCTTAATATGCCTTCTTAATATCACACCTTTTTTTCTGAGGATTCAATTTCCAGCTTAATTTTTTTTTAAACAAATATTTAATTTTTAAATTTCCAATATGTTTTTTCACAATAATTGCATGCTGCTGTAACAAATCATTTTAAAATATATTCCCCTTGAATTTTTTTCAAGTCAAGCTTCAGCAATAAATCTTTTCTCACCCACAGAACACATCATTCACCATTTCTCTCCTCCTGCACAAACTTATGGTTTCTGGCTGTTCCCCAGCTTCATGGCAGCTATCTTGACTGCCGCTACTCCTAGATGAGGGGTTTTTCCAAGTCAGGAAGTGGAGATGCATTTTCCCTCAACCTTCAAGGAGGTCCCCCTTTGCTTCACCACCCCTCCAGGGTGGCTATGGCTTTGAATAAAGCCCCTGACAGGGAAAGCTTGGAATGGAGCCATGGAGCTCATGGTCCTCACTTCCGAAGGCTCCAGAAGTTCAACCGGAAGTCCATATGACCACCAATTTGTTGCGTTTTAGAAAGACTATTAAGGCATGGCTTTTCCAACAGGATTTGGGGTGGATTTTGCTCCAGCTTGAAGATAAAGTTCATTTAATGGGATTTTTTAATGAGACTTCTTAGAGCTTGGGATAATTGAAGCCTAGTCATTCATATAACCAAAACTTTAACCAACTTTAAAGTTTTGGTTAAAACTTTAACCAACTTTAAAGTTTTGGTTAAAACTTTAACCAAAAACTGTCTACTATTGACCTCACCCCATTCCTAAGAGTTAGGGGCGTGCATAAGAGCACAAACGTGCCTACCGTTCCTGTCCTATTGTTTCCTTTCATTAATATAGTTGTTGCATACTTATACTTATATATATATGCTTATATGTTACATAGTTACTTTCATGCTTATGCTTATATATACTGTTGTGACAAAATAAATAAATAATAAAAATTTATATATATATATATATATGTATGTATGTATGTATGTTTTGGTATATTTGGGTCTTTTCCCGTGTAAGAAAAAGAAATAGAAATATATACAAATATATGTATTTTGGTTGTTCGGGTTTTCTCCCGTGTAAAATTGGAAATGTTGCTCCCAGAAGCACGAAGCTGAAGCCTGAAGATGACGAATGAGACTTCGTCGAAACGTCGCCAAGACACTTCCAATTTTACGCGGGAGAAAACCCGAATAACCAAAGATCTACATACAAACACCCGTGAAAACCTCAGAAAACAAATATATATATATATGTATATGTATATATACATATATATATATATATATATATATATATATATATATATATATATAGGGAGCAATGTGTGATCGCAGCTGTTTCTTCCTTTTAACTTCCTTTTAACAGCTGCGATCACACATTGCTCCCAGAAGCACGAAGCTGAAGCCTGAAGATGACGAATGAGACTTCGTCGAAACGTCGCCAAGACACTTCCAATTTTACACGGGAGAAACCCAACAACCAAAGACCTACATATACATATACATATACATACATACATATATATATATATATATATATATATATATATATATATATATATATATATATATATATATGTATATGTATATGTATGTATATGTGCGTGTGTGTGTGTGTACACACACATATATACATATATACATACACACACACACACACACACATACATACAGAGAGAGAGAGAAAAAGAGAGAGAGAGAGAGAGAGACAGACAGACAGAGACACAGAGAGAGACAGAGACAGAGACAGAGACAGAGACAGAGAGACAGAGACAGAGAGAGACAGAGAGACATTTATATATATGTGTGTGAGAGAGATAATGATGGAGAGAGAGAGAGGGAGAGAAAGAGAGGGAGGGAGGGAGAGGGAGAGGGAGGGAGGGAGCACAAACTGGAGTTTACCAAGGTGACAAAGAGATTGAAAACTAAGATATTTGAGCAATGGCTAAAGGAACTGAATTCCTTTACTTCACAAGACTGAAGAAGATATAATAACAGATTTAAGATATTTAATGGGATTGTCATATAGAGGACAAAGTGTTCTCTATTGCCCTGGAGCAAAGGATCAGAACCATGGGCTGAATCTATAGGACTGTTAGATTCAGATCAGACATTCAGAGGAATATCCTGGTGATAAGAGCTACCAAACAGTAGAAAATGTTGCTGATAAAGTGATGTGTTCCCCTTCAATAAATCTTAAATAGAGGCTAAATATCTATATGAAGTGCTTTAGTAGAAATCTTGGACTAGATGACCTTTGAAGTCCCTTCCAAAGTTATAATTGTGTCATTCAGTGAATATAGTTGGCTTATATTCAATTGTTCTCCAAGACAACTGGTTATCCTCATAAAGTTGCTTAGGAATTGATGTCTGGATACAAGCAGATAAAACTATGTAGGAGAAGATATTGATTGTCACAATGCCTCTGGGTTTCTACAATTTCTCCTTGAGTGAAAGGAATATGAGATACAATAAGTAACATTAGCTACCTTTTTTTAAAAAAAAGAGCAAAGTTCCCCCACCTTCTCCTCAGCGTTGCTTTAACAGATTGCTTTAAAAGGTTACATTTACATGCTCCATGCCTTTGGGGTGTACCTGACTTTTTTGAACTTGTAAATTCTTAGCCCAGTTGATTGTTCAGGAACCCCAGCATTATTCTGTAAATTATGCTCTCATTTTAGAAAGTTCTACTCAACTGTGGCAATCACAAATTTATGAAGAATAAGAGGTTAAAGAAATCAACCATTGAGTATTGCATCATTAAGCTGGACCTGAAAACTGCACCTAAGAAAGCAGGGATACAAGATTAGAACATCGACTCACAATAATTTCCAATGATTTTAAATGATTTAACAAAATAAAATTGTAATGTATTACTGTAAGTTTTGGCGGGAGTTTTAGGCGGGAAATATCTCGTTTCTGATTGGATGCAGCCTCAGGCTGAAGTGTATATAAGGAGAGGTTTTTCTCCAGAGTTTTGCTGGGTCACACTATATTAAAGAGCTGTTGTCACTAACCTGGTCTCCTGCCTCGTCAATACCCAAACATAACATTGGCGACGAGGATGGGATATTGAGGCAGAGCACCAGAACAGAGCTGAACTCACTACGAGAATCAAACCCAGCAAGGTGACGGCGACTGCAGCGATGACCGGCTACACGCCACCCACTCCGTTTGACCCTGCCCAGGAGACATGGGGAATATATATGACCCGTTTCGAAAGTTTCCTGGAGGCAAACGAGCTACAGGGAGTCTCCGACAACCGCAAACGGGCTTACTTCATAAGCCACTGTGGGTCAGCAGTCATCGCCGTCGCAGAAGCCCTAGCGGAGCCAACACCGCTACACTCCGTATCGTGGCAGACCCTTCAGACCCTCCTGAAGAATCACTACGCACCAGCCCGTCCAAATACGCTCGACGGCACGAGTTTGGGGCGCAGGCAACAAGAAGGCGAGTCTATCAGCGACTACATGGCAGCCCTGAGACAAGCCTCCAAGCATTGCGAGTACCGCGACCTGGACGAAGAGCTGCTGGAACAACTTATACGGGGGGTCAGAGACATCCGTTTGAGGAGACGGTTGCTAGCCAAGAGCAACCTGACATTGGCAAACGCTCTGGACGAAGCCAGAGCCCATGAGATGTCCAACCATGCAGCAGACACCTTACAAAAGCGACTCACGCCGATGGCGGGCGCAAAGCCGAGCACAGTCCACCACGAAGAAACCTATCGTGAGTCAACCAGCGAAGAGGAGGAAGAAGTCCACTACACCGGAAAATCGACAAGGAAGACCCGGAGGAATGCGGAAGTTGCGGGCGACATCAGCGCCAAAGATGTAAGTTCAGGGCGCCATTTGCGGCGGTGTGAAAGGAAGGGCACCTGGCTCAAGTCTGCCGAGCACCCCAACCTTCCGCCGAAAATTCAAATCGGCCAATCAGAGCGGCTCTGAGTCAGAGATGCAAACCCCACATTCCCGAAATTTCAAACCAGCCAATCAGAGCGCGAGATCGGCGAGGCGACCGCGATTGGCCAGGAAAGAAAGAGCGCGAAGTCAAACCGAATGACTGTTACCATAGACCACGCAGCTACCCGCATCGAAGAAAAGATCTTCACAAACCCGACAATTGAAGGCGTACCGTGCCGACTGGAAGTAGACACAGGATCAGCTATCACAATCATGTCCTGGGACACTTTTGTGAAAGCCTTGCCGACATCGCAAAGCGCAAGCTACAGAAACAACGGCTCCGGGTGCAGGATTACCAGGGCAACCGCATCCCTGTTCGAGGGACAACGACCGTCGAGGTCAAGTACGGGACATACGAAAAGACCCTGCCCATCACGTTAGTCGAGGAACCTTGCCAAGCTTGCTGGGGCTAGACTGGTGCCGGGCGTTGGGAATGGGGGTGACTGGCGCCCACCGGAGCGGATGCAACCTGCAAAACGCCCTAATGGAGGAATTCGCAGACGTATTCGAGGACCGTTTAGGCAAGTACAAGGGGACCCCTATCTCCTTCAATTTAGACCCCCAAATAGCTCCCATTAGGTTAAAGGCAAGGAGGGTTCCCTTTGCACTCCAACCTAAAATCGACAAAGAGTTAGATAAATTAGTCAGCCAGGGGATACTAGTGCCAGTTGACCATGCCAAATGGGAGACGCCAATCGTCACCCCTATAAAACCAGACGGGTCCATAAGAATTTGCGCTGATTACAAGGCTACCTTAAACAAAGCATTGCAAAAGAGCGCCTACCCAGTTCCAGTAGTGCAACACTTATTGCACTCACTAGGGCACGGACAAGTTTTCGCCAAATTAGACTTGGCACAAGCGTACCAACAGCTACCCGTAGATGCTAGCACAGCTGAAGCCCAGACCATTGTAACGCACTGGGTGCCTTTAAGTGCACCCGGTTACAGTTCGGGGTGAGTGTGGCCCGGGCTATTCCAAAATTTGATGGAGCGGCTCCTACAAGGGTTACCGAGTCGTACCCTATTTCGATGATGTGTTGGTATCAGGGAAGATTTAAGAGAACTGGGGAAGCGATTAAGGAAAGTTTTGGCCATTTTAGGTCGGCAGGATTAAAAGTCAAAGCAAGCAAGTGTCAGATAGGGGTCGAATCTGTTGAATTTTGGGCTATAGAATAGACAAAAAGGATTCACCCACTGAGAGCAAAGTCAAGGCGATAAAGAGAGCCCCAGCACCCAAAAACAAGACAGAACTCCAGGCTTTCCTGGGTCTGGTAAACTTTACGCCGTGTTTTTAAAAGACAAGGCAACCGTTGCTGAACCGCTGCATAAATTGCTTGGAAAAACACTGCTTGGTCGTGGGGAAGTCAGAGAATAGGGCATTTGAGGCAGTAAAAGTTTGCTATCAAGCGATAGCCTGTTAATACAATACAACAACAGACTGCCGTTAGTATTGGTTTGTGATCGTCCCCTATGGAGTAGGAGCTGTACTTAGCCACAGACTCCCAAACGGCACTGAAGCCCCTATAGCGTTCTATTCACGAGCGATGTCCCGGCTGAGAGGAATTACAGCCAGCTAGATAGGGAGGCTCTCGCAATAGTGTCAGGGTGAAAAATTTCACGAATACGTTTTGGGCGAGATTTGAAATTGTCACTGATCACAGACCGCTATTGGGGTTGCTGGCTGGCGACCGCCCAACGCCAGTAGCACTCTCACCTAGACTGACCAGATGGACTATTTTTTTGACCGCATACTCCTACAAGCTGCAGCATCGGCCTGGAAAGGAGCTGGGGCATGCGGACGCATTGAGCAGATGCCCATTGCCAGGGGAAATCGAGGACCCCACCCCGGGCACACCCGTTCTACTAATTGACTCTTCGGACTCGGGGCCAGTCACATCGCAGGAAGTGGCTCGGGCCTCCTACCGGGACGTTGTTTTAAGAACTGTAATCAGTTGGGTTCAAGGGATGGCCGCTGCCGCTTCGAGCGTTCAAGGAATTTGTAAAGAAAAAAGGGAATTGTCTGTGCAAGGGGGGTGCCTGCTCTGGGGGGATAGGGTGGTAGCCCCAGAGAAACTGAGGAAAAAAGTTCTGGAACTCCTGCATGAGGGTCACCCAGGAATTGTGAGGATGAAGGGTTTGGCTAGGAGCTATGTCTGGTGGCCCCTAATGGACAGGGAAATCAGTGACAGGGTTGGCCGATGCCAAGTATGTCAGGAATCCAGACCACTACCACCCACGGCCCCAGTGTTGGAGTGGGAGAAACCCCAAGGCCCTTGGTCCCGCATACACATTGATTTTGCGGCCCTTCCACGGCCAAACATTTCTAATTGTGTTGGATGCATTCTCCAAATGGCTGGAGATCATCCTAATGAAATCCACAACCGCGGGAGCTGTCATCTCAGCACTAAAACACCTTTTCGCCACGCACGGGCTACCGGACACCCTCGTGTCCGATAACGGCCCACAGTTCACCGCAGCATTATTTGAAGGGTACCTGGCTGAAGAGGGCATCCGACATGCCCTCTCAGCGCCGTTCCACCCTGCGCCGAACGGCCTTGCTGAACGCTTTGTCCGGAGTGCGAAGAAGCGCTATCACGGCGGCCCCGGCGATTGGCAGGCACAAATCGACGATTCCTAACCGTCCAACACAGGACCCCTGTGTGGCCACCGCCGCAGCCCAGCCGAGCTATTAATGGGCGGAAGCTACGGTGCCCGCTAGACCGGCTACACCGAACTACGTACAGGACGGGTTCAAAACAAAACCAGATAGAATCCGAGAGTTAAACATAGGAGACTCGGTGTGGGCACATAATTACAGCGACGGCCCTAACTGGAAGAGGGGATAGTCATAGACAAACGGGCCCCAAATCTTATCTAGTGGAACTAGACGATGGCAGAATCTGGAGGCGCCACATAGATCAATTAAGAAACAGATTGAGCGATAAGGCAGAATTAGGCGAGAACAGCCCTGACTATGATTTAATTAACCCCACAGCTGACGGCGCCAAGAACAAACAGAAAGCGTAAGCAAAGAACCAAACAGAGACTTATCTGAGTCAGGCGAGGTCCAGCGACACCCTCCGGTCCCTCTAGAGGACAGCAGGTCCGAGCCGGCGAATAATCCAGGGCCGGATGGCCGGGAGGAGGAGCTCAGAGGAACGAAAAGTCCCTCCGGCAAGCTCGACTCAACTCCAGAAAGTGAACTGCGCAGGTCCGGGAGAGTCAGGAGACGCCCCACGTACCTGCAGGACTACGTAGAGAAGTAATATGCAAATATTGGCAAAGTGCCTTCTGGGAGGGAAGGAGTGTAATGTATTACTGTAAGTTTTGGCGGGAGTTTTAGGCGGGAAATATCTCGTTTCTGATTGGATGCAGCCTCAGGCTGAAGTGTATATAAGGAGAGGTTTTTCTCCAGAGTTTTGCTGGGTCACACTATATTAAAGAGCTGTTGTCACTAACCTGGTCTCCTGCCTCGTCAATACCCAAACATAACAAAAATGTAAGAGTCAATCATAATGTGGGAAATTCATATCCTCAATACTGCTGACTTCTAGCAAGAACATGCCAGGAGAAGCTGTGAGTACTAAAGTAGTGCTGTATTTGGTAACAGATTGGAGGGTCTTATTGGCTGGAAGGGGGAAGCCACTCAATATAGCAAAGACTTATTTTTATTTATTTATTTATTTATTTATAATTCATATTTATATACCGCCCTATCTCCCAAAGGACTCAGGGCGGTTTACAGGCATTAAAAAAACAGATAAATACAGTCTAAAAACAATTAAAAAACTTATTCTAAAAGCCTAATAATTAAAAATATAAGAATAAAACCCAATTAAAACCCGTAAATTAAAATCTAGCTCAGTCCTGCGCAATTAAATAAGTATGTTTTAAGCTCGCGGTGGAAGGTCCGAAGGTCCGGAAGCTGACGAAGTTTTTTTTCAAGAAAGTCACTTCTCATTTAACATATACAGTATAATTGGAATTCCAACAAGATCATAAATATTCTGATTGTTCAGTGGGACTTCATGGAAGCTTTTCTACTTGACTGGAACTTATGTGATCTCATGCCATAAGGCTATGTTTCAGTGGTGAAATCCAAATTTTTTTACTACCAGTTCTGTAAGCATGGCTTGGTGGGTGTGGTGTGGCTTGGTGGGCATGGCTTGGTGTGCGTTGCAGAGGAAGGATACTGCAAAATCCCCATTCCCTCCCCACTGCTGGGGGAAGGATATTGCAAAATCTCCAATCCCACCCCACTCTGGGACCAGCCAGAGGTGGTATTTGCCAGTTCTCCGAACTACTCAAAATTTCCACTACCAGTTCTCCAGAACTGTCAGAACGTGCTGGATTTCACCCCTGCTATGCTTTGTAGTACATATAGAGAAAATGTTTCATTTGCTTTAGTCTGGGAAGAGCCACACTTCTCAATAATAAAGAAGGATTTAATCACTGGGCAACTTCAGTTTCAACAACCAGGTAACAGATTTAGTATTCTAAAAGATTTTCAAAGGGTGTTTCTGACAATGTTGATTAATAATAACAATAGTTTAGCCTTCTCCAACTTGGTGACTTTCAGATGTATGGTGTTACTATTTTCATACTTATTAGGCAAGATATGAATTGGAATCTGGTACATCTGGAGGGCGTATGATTCAGGATCCAGTATATTGGATATCTTTCATTTCTGCTACATGCATAGCACTGGCACAATTCATTCTAGTTAGGCACCACAGAATCATTTTTCTGATTCTGCACCAGTAGCTCCTACATAGTTTTGTGTATACTGTAAGTAGAACACTTCCATTCAGCACATACCCTCCTCTCGATAGCTTCATCTTCTTTCCTTGTTGCTTTGATACGTGTCGCCAGTGGGCATTCTATTGCCAGTGAACATTCTTTTATATATGTAGAGCTCCCATCTTTCTAGCCATCTGGAAGACATTAAAAGGTGATTTTTCCCCCTAAGCATTGGACTAGGATTAGGCTTGAGCCCAGTAAATGCAATTTGAGAATATTGTTGCATGGCACTGGGAATTTCTTTTTTTTAGTACTAGTTTTTGTCTGGTGCAACTTTATGATGCAAGCTTTTGTGCATGCATATGTAACTGACACATGTACAAAATAGGAAAAGCTTAAAGTATATTGTTGTGCCCACCATCTTGGCAAGGTAGTGAAGTGTTATCACTGATATGCATGAGCTTACATGGACTTAGAGTAGCAGTTACTGGCAGACAACTCTAAAAAATGATAAGAAAGAGTCCGAAGTAACTGAACAAAACAACAATATGGGCCAAGGACAGATCATGAGGACATCACACACAGAGACACACACATACAGACACACACACACACACACACACACACACACACACACACACACAGGTTTCCAGGCCATGGTTAAATTTAACGGGGAAAAAAGACTCTTAGCCCTCCAAATTCCATTTCATTAAATATGTTTCAGTTTGGGGGGAAAACGGTCCTTGTAGAATTAATTTCTTCTTAGCTGTACACAAGCAACTTCAAAGTCTCTTCCATTTCACATTAGCAGTCACAGAAGCATTATTCCCGATACAATGCTGAATTCATATCTCAGTTTTTCAAAACCAACACATGGTTAAAATCTCCCTCCTTTCCTTTCCCCATTTCTAATGGTACGTATGTCAAAGTTCTCACACATCTTCAGTTAAATTTTATTGGTTAGCCTCCCAAGAGGCCTTATTGAAGATTACATCTCTCCAATTTATTATTTCCTGTTTGTTTCTCTTTTGCAGAATAGCTAAACCCGTGAATACATTATCAAAAGGGATTTGGGGGAGAGATATTTAATCTTCAAGAGATTAAAAAGACATGATATGGGTGACACACAATTATTATTTTTATTCCAGAGCTGTCATAAATATCAAAGTATCCAGAGGAAAAATGTATCACATAAGTCAATACAGTAGGGAGTATTTCAAACCACATAGCAAGTTTTTCCTTCCTTTGCAATGTCTTAAATATTGCCCAAAAGTAAAGCAAAGGAACTAGAGATAATAAAGAAAGATTATTATGTCTCTTCAATGCACAGTGCACTTGGAAAAATATACTGAAGCTAATATACAAGCTCATTTACTTTTCAATTAGTACCTGAGATTTAATCATAGCCAATCTAACACAAAAATTAAAATAATTTAAGGAACTAGGAAGATGGATGTTGAGATGAGTTACTGCTAATGTAATAAAATATATTTATAAGCATGAAGTAATTATACCATTTATTTACAAGCTAGGAGAAGAACATATCAAATGGTTCTTTAACCTAAATTTCCCGTATAAAGATAGTATGTGTGTACATAGGATAAAATAGGAATAATATATCCAAATCAAATTAAACAATACATAGAATATTTAACATAAGCCATAGATCACCTTAAGAGCATTTCATTTTCAAATGTATCTTATAATTATTCTTTATCCTGTATGCAAGCCATACAGGTTTGAAACAGCTTTCAGACATCCTATTCATGAGATAATTCTGAATAGATAGGTAGGAAATTGATGGCAACAATATAGTGGACATGGCAGTACCTTGAGACTGCAGAATAGAAAAAAAGGAACTGAAGAAGATAACAAAATACAAAGACGAGCAAATAGAAGTAGAAAGCAAAGATAATTCTAATAGTAATATGTGCTTTGGGTACAATTCAGGGGTGAAATCCAGCAGGTTCTGGAGAACCCATAGCAGAAATTTTGAGTAGTTCAGAGAACTGGCTA
The DNA here is from genome assembly GCF_028640845.1 of Ahaetulla prasina. Lineage (NCBI taxonomy): Eukaryota > Metazoa > Chordata > Lepidosauria > Squamata > Colubridae > Ahaetulla > Ahaetulla prasina. The sequence goes on along the minus strand of NC_080539.1, from coordinate 89,472,009 downwards.
ATACCACCTCCGGCTGGCCCCAGAGTGGGGTAGGAATGGGGATTTTGCAGTATCCTTCCCCTGCCACACCCATGAAACTATGCCCATTAAGCCACACCATGCCCACCAAACCATGTCCACATAACTGGTAGTAAAAAAATTGGATTTCACCACTGGTACAATTCCAAAATAACTGGAGCACCACTTGAACACCATCGGCATTGACAAATTCACCATCAGTCAATTGCAAAAGGCAACTTTACTTTGAACGGCATATATTTTGTGATGGTACCTCTAACACCATAAAACATCAACATCCGCTTATCCCAGATCCTTAGGAAGGGCAAAATACGTGGGAAAAAATGCCAAATCCAGTCTGAACATCTGGCTGACTGTAATGTACCACAATATAATAATATACAGCAGTTAGCAATTGTAGTGAATGGTTATACAGCTTCAGCTGCATTTTAACTGTTTTGTTTCTTTAATTCTCGTATCAAAACCAAAGATGTTAACTATTTTTATCTACCTCTGTCTTCTTCATCCCTTACCACCAGTGGTGGGATTCAAATAATTTAACAACCGGTTCTCTGCCTTAATAACTGACTGGGTGGGTGTGGCCAGGGGGTGTGACAGGCAGCACTCACCCTTCTGTATCCCCCTGGGAGCAAAAACAATCTGCGGGGGGAGGGGGGGCAGGCAACGCCCTCCCACACCCCAATTTGGGCCTAGGAAGTTCCCTGAAGCCTCCTGGTAGCAAAAACAGGCCATGAGGATGGTGCCGCACCCTCCCTGTGCCTCATTTTGGGCCTAGGAGGCCTCCCTGCACTTACGGTAAGAAAAGTGATATCAAAATCATCTATTTTTTTAATATAAAGAATTACCTCTGCTGTTTCTCAAAGATATCTGTCAATTCCAGGTCCCAAATATTTATTCAACACAATGCCAAACACATTTCTGATCTATGGTTCATGAAGATAACATGGGGAAAATGTGGGATGGATTTAAAGTGCATTGAAAATAATAAGTACACAGAGTAGTTGGTAGTGTGGTAGTATCATATTGAAAAATCTAGCAAGTGTTTCTTAGTCATAATAAATGTCTGTGGAGATTCTCAGTCATCCAGGTCATGATTGTCCTAAAGGTGCTTTTTAAACAGGCAACTGGACTTTCTGAATTTTCTTTGAGGATGTTTTGCTTCTCATACAAGAAGCTTCTTCAGCAACTTCAGCAAAACTTAGTCACAGTAGACAGTGAAAATCAATAAAGATGTGATCTCTGCAGAATCTGAGACATTGTTTTAAAATAAATATTAATTTCTCTTTTTTTCCCCAGAAGGTAAGTTTGTTCTGCAATAAAAACAATACACAAGATACTTACCCTCCCTTGAAATCTGCAAGTCTACCAAGCAAATCTATCTTAGTTATTTTTAGATTGATTATTGGGTTTATTAAAGCCCCCAACGTTAAAAGGAGGTTTATAATATGTGCAATTCTTAAGTTAAAAACACACTTTCAAGCAAAACACACTTTCAATATTTGCCAGGTGGGTGACTTTGGGCCAGTCTTTCTCTGTCTCAGTCCAACTAACCTCTCAGGGTAGTTGTTATGGAGAAAATAGGAGGAGGAGGGTATGTTGAATATGTTCTTTGCCTTGAATTATTTGTAAAAATAATGAAGGCAGACTTAATAAATAATAAAACAAAACAAAACACTGAAAAATACAATAGGGCTCCACAAGGACTCTAACCCCATTAGTGGGAATAGAACCAGGTCAAAAAAGACTTCTAGAACATTTCTAGAGTTTATGATTAAATATTTTCACTTATTTTAGAACTACTTAGACATTAAGAAATCTTGATGCACACTTTGAAAAATTATCTCAAGAACACATCAAATATGGCAAGTCATTAAAAAGGCAACATAACAGGGGTGAAATCCAGCAGGTTCTGACAGATTCTGGAGAACCAGTAGCGGAAATTTTGATTAGTTCGGAGAACCGGTAGCAGAAATTTTGAGTAGTTTGGAGAACTGGCAAATACCACCTCTGGCTGGCCCCAGAGTGGGGTGGGAATGGAGATTTTGCAGTATCCTTTCCCTGCCATGCCCACCAAGCCATGCCCACCAAGCCACACCACACCCACCAAGCCACACCCACAGAACCGGTAGTAAAAAAAATTGGATTTCACTATTGCAACATAGTCTTTCTAATCTTGAGTTCTCCAGATTTGGGTTACACCATGGATAGCAGCACAGATCATAATTCCCATCCCATTAAGAAGAGTGTGGATAACTTGAACTATTCAGGAGAGTACTTTTATTTTTTCTATTCAGCCTGTGTCTGGAGATAATCCTAGAATGCAGATGTTGGTGAAATGAGAAAACTTTCTACTTCTTATTCTTTATTTTTATTTTTAAAAAATTGCTGCTCTCCTGCTCTGAACAAGGTACTTATTTTTTGACTTCAAAATTTCAAGTGGAAGATTAAACCATTTCAAAAGGAGCTCTGTGTTTAGGCAACCTTGAAAGTCAACTGTGCATCTTTGTTTCTCTCTATCAGAAACATAACTTGGTAGGACTAAAATTTCCTGATGCTGATGGCTGTTTGCTTAATCCATCTTGAAACCTAGAAGATAGAGGAGAGATCGAACTGATTTTCTGTTTATGGTGCAGGAGACTGTTCAACATTTGCCTGCTGGGAAATCATGAAAGTGAATTTACTTCTTCTCAACATCATTCAAATCTCCCAGGCGTTGCTATTTAAACAATAATTCAGTTGGCCAAATTAGGAAGTAATCAATTAAATATCCATCCTATTCTAGTTTATTTCATTTAAGTATGAGAGAGAGGGAGAGAAGAGGGGGGGAGGGAGAGAAAATCTCCTGTTCCACTTAAACAAGTTTTCATCAAAATCAGATTCAGAGAGAAATTTTAAATTTGTCACTGAGCTGCTCATCCTAGTAGCCATTGTAAGCTAGTTAGCAAAACGCCTCCTCATAACCAGAGTTGTTATCATTGTTTCTTTTATTCTGATATGAAATTGGAAAGCATGGGCACTTTTGTATTTTTCCCCAAATTGAGATTCTCTCCTCCCACAAAGTTTAATTATGCTAAATTCTGTAATAAAATACCATAGCCCTCTTTAGTTCTCCTTCTACCTGATCCATATACAGTTAGATTAGGGCATGATTTTGAGATATGTTTTTTAAGCAGGGATACAAGAATCAGTCCCTGGGAATCCTGAATGGAATTACAAAAATTCCATTTCAATTTACTACAAAATTAACTCCATTCCTGGAAAGATTTTCAATTAATTCTGCCCACTGATGTAATGGCTTCCTCAGTGCAACTAGAAAGTGGATGCTGGAGAGACCAGAGGAGGACAATTTTCACTGCACCAATCCTAGGGATGCTATCAAATCCTAAAATGTTAAATTTGGGTTACTCAGTTCTGGGATTATATCTGGAACTCATAAAATATTATATATATATATATATTGGAGAACAATGTAGCATTATTGCTCACTCTAAGTAGGAAAATCTGTTTCAGGTCTGGCAAAATGTTTACGGCATCTGATGAGATACACTCTGTTCTCCAGTGTATCACTAGGGCCTCCAACCATCTACCACTTTGAAACAACTGCCTTATTTCTAATGGATCTGATTATTAGGAAAATTGATTAAATTATCTGGAAGACTCTGGGAACACAGAGGAAGAAGCTAGACAATTAAAATAGGGAGGGAACATGACAGAAAATCCCTTTAGTCCATTGGATGTGGACATCCTGCACCTGTTAATAGCAGTGTACCCCCAAGGAAGCATTCTAGGACCAACACTCTTCATACTAATGACCTTTCTTCATGCAAATGACCTTTATTTAAATGACCTGATCATATTATAAGTAACTGCATTCTCTTCTCTGATGATGTTAAACTATTTAACACTACCAACAATGCTGCTACCCTTCAAAAAGACCTTGACTTTATGTCGGAATGGTCAAAAAATTGACAACTCCAAATCTCAACTAGCAAATGTTATTGACCTCACCCCATTCTGTAAGGGCCGTGCATAAGAGCACCAGCATGCCTACCGTCCCTGACCTAATGTTCCCTTTGATTGTATTCATTTTATGTATTCAATTCATGCTTATTCTTGTATATATTATCTAATATGTACTTGACAAAATAAATAAATAAAAATAAAATAAATAAAGTAGGAGAAAGAGACTCAGAGGAACTCTACTTTAATTACCCTAAGTTGAGCAGAAGAATTGCTTTGATGGGATTTCAAGATTGAGTTACCCTGCTAGCAATAGAGCTCTTTCAGACGTTTGCCTGCCCTGTGGCAAAATATCTATTTCATAATTCTAACAAACATTATAGTCCTGTGATCAGACTGTGTTGAAGAAGATGAAATAAATGACACCGAAATTAAATTTCAATTGTTTTGCAATACACTCCACAAGTTGTATAGTTCCATTCATAAACTGAGTTATCATTTCTACAAATATTTTTAAAATGCATGGGTTTTTTTAAACAATTGCAATTATAATTGTAGCTTATTTGAGCTAGAGGTTAAGGCACCAGGCTAGAGATCAGGAGACTGTGAGTTCTAGTCTCTCTTTAGGAATTCATACCCGTTTTCCTGAAAATAAGATCTATCCCCAAAATAAACCTTAGCATGTTTTTACATGTGCACCTAATATAAGTCCTACCCCCAAAATAAGCCCTACTTAAGAGCCTGTGCATCTGGCTCCCTGCCCGTTCTGTCTGGTTGCATGCAGTGCTGTGGCCATTAGGCAAGGTGGTGGAGCTGCCCCATGCACCCCTCAATGACTTACTTCAGGGCCTCCACAACCAGGCCATCCATGCCCTGACAGTTGCCTCGTGGTGACAGTACCAGCAGCCATGTGCAGCAGGAGCTCATGTGGCCACCGGCCCACTTCTTCTGCTTGCTCATAGCCGCAATGGAGCAGGAGGCTGTGAGGTGAGGCAGATGTCAGGGTATGGATGACCTGGCTGTGAGGGCCCTGAGGGGCAAATGGGGCAGTTCCACCCCATCGCCTCACCTCATAGTCATGGCACTAACACTTGAGTTGCTCAGCCTCTTGCTCCATTGCGGCCACAAGCAAACAGAAGAAATGGGCCAGCAGCCACATGCTGGATGGGGCTACTGGAACTGCTGCTATGAGGCAAGGTGTCGGGGCATGGGTGGCCTGGCTGCTGGGGCACTGAGGTAAGCAGGTGCAGAGCGCATGAGGCAGCTCCACCACTACCCTACCTCGCAGCAGTAGCACTGGCACACCACATGGCCTCCTGCCCCTCTCCAAGCAAGCAGATGAAGTGGGCCTCCCATATTTGGGAAAAACGTAGACACCCCCCGCCCCCCAAAAATAAACCTGTGCTTATTTTGAGGCTCAAAAGAAAATAAGACTCAGCCTTATTTTGGGGAAAACACGGATATTAGTTGGGTGACTTTGGACCAATCATTTCTCTCAGCCCAATTCACCTCACAGGGTTGTTATGGGAAAACTAGGGGAGGAAATAGTATTAGACATATTCAGTGACTTAAGTCATTTATAAAAATAATAAAGATGACATAAAAAATAGTTTAAAAAATCTAAATCTAAATTATTCTTAATATGCACTTACTTTTTCACTTTTCTCCAACATCCCCAATGCATTAATTAGTAAATGAAAACTACATTTGTCATTAATCTCAGCCCTTCACACTTCTGTTTGTGAACTAGCTCTGTATATTAAACTGAAATTGTGCTTATGCCCCAGTTTTAACACACACACAAACATACACACAATTGAATGAACATTTACTCAGAGCAAGCAGATTGTAATAATCTGTCAGATTCATTATCTCTACTCCCACTATTGCATAATTATTTGTCAAGTTACTGTATTTGAGAAAATTCTGTGTTGCCTTTTCCAATAAGGCAGCCAGAAAGGCTTTAAGTACCAAATATTTGACACAATTAATGCCATTTAGACATCTTGAAGAGATCATTAAAAATTGAATTAGTTACTGAATGATGGCACAAATGTAAAACTGGGAGGAACTTTGTATTTTCTTAGCTTATCTTACGCTCTGGTGAAGTTCATTAACTTATCGGTACTGCAAGATGGGACTTGTGAGGAACTCAAATTAAGATTTTTGCATGCTTATTTACATGCGGATTATTACAAAGAAATTGAATTAAATTAACAGTTGCACAGAGAATTTAAATTTGGTTCCATTTTCTTTATGAATACGGGGCAGAAAAGCCATAAGAGAGAATGAGAATCAGGGAACCTGGAGATTAATATAGACAGAAAATAGTGTACATTTTTAGCCTGTACAGAAATATATAGAAATTCATCTGTAAATTTTCAAAGGTTTCTTGCCTTCATTTTCCAGGATTATTTATCATTATTCATGCATGTTAAGATTGCTTGGAGTTGTGGACCAATAATATCTGGAGAACTCCAGCTCACATCTGAGCCCAGGAGGAAGGAGAACCACACAACAATCTTCTATAAAATAGCTTCTCAGTGTAATTCAGAGCAGAATCTTTCCTTTTTGTGAGAAAAGTGAGGGATAACGTTATAGCTTGTCTATGGTTTATCACTATTTGTTTAAGTGCTGAATGAGTGGTACTGACAACAAGTCCTTGAGGTTCTGGCTATTGCACCATCCCATAGTCACATGATCCTGAACCAGGTGCCCAGCTCAAGATTACATCACAGTGAGCCACAGTCACATGAAATATTCCCTGCTAGCTTCTTACAAGCAATGGGGAAGATAGCAAGAATTTGGACTTCACATAGTCACATAGTCCTCGCTTAGCAATCTGTGGAGTTCTTGCTTAACAATGGCAACTGGGACTGCCAGGATTGGCATCACTAAGCAATGTGGTCATATGACATTGCACTTTATGACTTCATTGATTAGTGATAGCGATGGCAGTTCCAGTCCCAATTGCCAAAATAAGATAAGGACTACTTATACCAATTGTTCAGTTGTAACCATTTTGGAAAAGGCAATTGGTTGTACTTATTTCTGGTGTGGAATTTCACTCATTTGCCAAATTTATTTATTGCTGGCCTTTCATTTGGAAGAAACTAGAGACTTTTCCCTTTCTTTGTATCATCTGGAAAAATGTCAATATTTTGGATGAAACACCCTCCCCCTCCCCCCTTTTTTTTTTTTAGAAAGGAGCTTCCTTTTCAGTTAGCTTTTCAGATGGATAATGAAAAACAAGTTTCATATAAATTCCATAATTAACTGCAGGTTGTGTGGATTGCCTTTGTCTTGTCAATGTCACTAGTCCGCATATTCTATCATTGAACATTGAAGTTTTACATCTTTCTGTGAATTAAATGACAATAACATCCCTGTCTCCTCTTATTTTGCAATCTTCTACATAAGACTGTTTTGTAAACATATTCAACTTTTTCTAAACACACATTTTGTGAGCAGCTTCCGTTATTTTTAACTAAAATTACCGTATTTTTCAGAATAAAAGACACACTCTGAAGTATAAGACACACATTAGTTTTTGGGGAAGAAAACAAGAAAAAAAATTCTACCTCTGCCTACCAGCATCCATCGGTATGCATCTGGCTAGCATCCTTGCAGCAAACAGCAAACAGCCTGGTCAGCTTCCGCATGTTATTGCAGCCTGCTTCAGCATGAGCAGTTGATTGGCGTTGGATCAGCCTCCCATAATACTGCCAATCAGCTGTTCCAGGCTGCTGGGATTGTCACAGCCCATCGCTGCCTCCACGCATTGTGTTTTTGGTCTCAGTACATCATACTATTGGCCTCCACGCATCGCATTTTCATCCTCTGCATGCTCCATTTTAGACCTGCCCCAGGCTGCTGTGATCACCATGACAGATCGCTGCTGATCACCGCCTCCACGTGTCACATTTTCAGCCTCCACACACCTCTGCATGTCATATTTTTGTTTGTTCCAGGCAGCGGGGATTGGCGCTGCCACTGCTAATCCTTGCTGCCTGGAACTGGTCGAAAATATGATACGCAGAGGCCAAAAACAGGACGTGCGGACGCTGAAAACACAATGCATGGAGGCCAATTGGCAGCAATGTTCTGTGGCGATCCCCACAGCCTGGAATGAGTCTAAAATGGGGCATGTGGAGGCCAAAAATGCAATGCAGAGGCCAAAAATGTGATGCACGGAGGTGGCGATCAGTGGCAATGTGCTGTGCCAATCCCTGCAGTTTTCCAACCCCCCAAAAAAATTTCAAATCACAATCATGTGACCATAGGATGCTCCAACCAGTTGTAAATGCAATGCAGCTGCCAAAGCACCTGAATTGCAATCATATGACCATAGGGGATAGTGCAACGGTTTCTAACAGTCATAGGTGTGAAGTTAGGTTGTCAGTTATTCAGAAGCTGCCATAATTTTGAACCTTCATTAAACAAATGGTCATAATCAAGAGCTATCTGTATATGACAGTGAGGAAATGCAGAAAATTCTCCTTGTTGCTATCATGCTATCCATATCCAGATATGGAAGCTTGGGGATTCTGAGCATACTGTTTTAGATATGAACAAAAGTTCCAGTTTGCTAGAGAAATAAAATCAAAACATGTTAATCACCCTCACGTCACAACTTGGGATATATAACTACTTCAAAACTGGAATTCAAAGTAAAGAAAACTGTGGCCCAAATAGGAACAAGTATCAATTTGGTTAAATTAAAAAAACAAAACTCTAGGGAAGTGGAATTCAAAATGAAATTCAAATGTATTGCTTGAATATATTAATCATGAATATATGTTAAAAAGGTATTGGAATTTTAGGTGCTATTTAAACACATTCATACAACACTTACATTCATACAACTAAAGAACGATAACTATAACACTATAATCCTTGTGCCATTTCTAGCTTCATTTTAGCTATTCTGACTGGCAGTGAGCTATAGAGAACATATTTGCATTTAGAAGTTCCTAGCTTTGGATCTTTTGGAGACTTACTGCAGGTTTGGGCTGTCCCCGTAGTCCAGGATCAAATGGAAATGCTAATGACTGGACACTGACTTTCAGAATGCAAAATGCCTGCTCTTTCACTGAGTTATGGCACTTTAAAGCTCCATATCTAAACCTGAAACAAAAGAGCTCCATTCACGGATGGCATCTCTCATCCAAGATTCATTTGAGTGGGAACACACACTAGGCAGTAGAAGTAGAACTTGGTTCATCTACGCCTCCATAAACACCTGCTCCATAACAGGCAACTCAGCTGAGTTATTTTTTAAAAAAATGATGGACATGAAGATGGCCCTTTCTTATCTATCTGTCAATCTATTTCATATTTTACTCATTTGTTATGAGAAATATATAATCTACAGTGGATTTAGGATTGGCAGGTTGATGGATTTAGAGGTACAGATAGAGATAATAGAGCTAGAGAAGATAGTAATAGAGATAAATTTAGAGAGAGAGATGAGAGAGAGAGACAGATGAGAGAGAGAGATGAGAGAGAGAGGTGAGAGAGAGAGATGAGAAAAAGACAGATGAGAGAGAGAGATGTCATCAGTTACCAGGATCTTATTATCATGTCGGGGTAGTCAACTTTTTTATACCTATTGCCCACTTTTGTATCCCTGTATGTAGTAAAATTTTCTAACGCATCATGGATTAGGGTGGGGGGGGGGCGCCGGCTACCAGCTCTGCTTGTCTGTTACATCTGGGTGGTGTGGGGGGAGATGCGTGAGCTATTCTGGGATGAGGCTCTTTTGCTTGCGGTTGCACTATATCGCCATTTAGTTTCACTTACGTAATGTGAACTAAACTCATGCGTGGGCGATACAAATAGTATATTTTCAGAAATTTAAATTGTCACGGGGAATTTTATGAAAACCTAATGAAAATGTTTTTAAATGCTATGAAAACATTTTTAAAAGTCAATTAAATTAAAAAAAAGGAAAGTGCTTCAGTATCGGACAAAACCCCTACCGCCCACCATGAAAGCTGGAACGCCTACTAGTGGGCAGTAGGGACCAGGTTGACTACCACTGTCATATGTGGTGGACATGTCCGGAAACCAAAAACTATTGGGAGAAAATGAAGGGTTGGTTAGAAGAAATGACCCAACAACATATTGATTCAAAATCGGAGTTGTTTTTATTGGGGATCCTACCAGAGAAAATTAGTAAAGAAAATATTTATTTGATTATACATGTAATTACAGCAGCAAGAATTGTTTTTGCGCAAAATTGGAAAGCAGAGAAAATACCCCTGGAAGGAGAAATTATTAGAAAAATCTTAGACTATGCAGAAATGAACAGATTAACTTTGATGATTAAAGAAAGAGAGGATTCAGTATATTTTAAGATATGGGATAAATTTTATCATTGGTCAGAAGAAAGGTATAGATGAGCAATGGAATTATGTAAGAAAATGATAATAATGTACCTGTGGAAAAATGGTAATAGTTTAAAGTGGAGTGAAGAAAGAAGAAACAACAAAAGATGGAGCCAGGAAGAAAAAACCGAGACGTCACACGGAAGGAATTACTGATGTTTTAAATGTATGTTTGTCTATAAAATAAAAAAAAATTAAGAGAGAGAGAGAGAGAGAGATGAGAGAGGGAGAGGGAGAGCGAGAGAGATGGGAGCGAGAGTAAGAGAGAGATATGAGAGAGAGGGGGGGGGAGGGAGGGACGGAGGGAGGAACGGGGAGAGAGAGAGAGAGAGAGAGAGTAAAAACCAAAGGAAGCTAGCACTGCCAGTACACAAAGAGAAAAGTAATAGCAACTATATTTTCAATACTTGAGGCAAACAGTGTAACAAAAAGTGAAGGATATAGATATAGTGTGCTGAAAACAAAAAGTAAGCAGTCTAGCTAAGGACAGAACAGCAGGAAAAGAAGATTAAACTCTCTTATGATTGCCCATGAAGGAAAAGAATTTAAAATATAAAGTTCATGGATAATGTTCCTTTAAATCCAGCAGTTGTTTATGGAATTAAATCCACAGGTAGCCTTTATCGGAGGAAGACTGTTATGCCGCATAATGAAGCTGTGTGTATTTTCACTTAGGAGGAAAAGAGCATTTACCAACATAAAAAGAAATAGCTTGTAGTGACCCAGGGGAGCTGCCAATGTTTCCTGGATCAGGGCAATTAACTAAAACAATATTGCTAATTTTGTTACCGGTTCTAAATGATCTAGAAGGCAGAATAGCAATGCCAGTTTAATAGAATCAACTGGTAGGCTGCAAGATCAGGGCATTTAAGCAATATCACTTAGTGTTTAGCATTTTGAGATGCCAGGGTAATTAATGGGAAAAAAACCCCATAAGTTTCATAAGTTGGTTATGAAAAGTCTGGGCCTCTGTGGCTCAGACTGGTAAGACAGTCTGTTATTAACACAGCTGCCTGCAATTACTGCAGGTTCTAGTCCCACCAGGCCCAAGGTTGACTCAGCCTTCCATCTTTTATAACAGGGGTGTCCAAACTTGGTCCCTTTAAGACTTGTGGACTTCAATTCCCAGAGTTCCTCAGCCAGCTTTGCTGGCTGAGGGACTCTGGGAGTTGAAGTCCATAAGTCTTAAAGGACCAAGTTGACTCAGCCTTCCATCCTTTATAAGGTAGGTAAAATGAGGACCCAAATTGTTGGGGGCAATAAGTTGACTTTGTATATAAATATACAAATAGGATGAAGACTATTGCTAACATAGTGTAAGCCGCCCTGAGTCTTCAGAGAAGGGCGGGATATAAATGCAAATAAAAAAAAAGAGCTTTGCATCAAAATGTATGTGCTGACTTTGTTATGTCATTATAACACTTTACAAAATGTTTTTACATTTCATGATTTCAAACTTATAGCTTCCAATCATGTCCTGAGAGTCTGGTCCCTCTCTCCCTTCTTATTTAGTAAATTAGTCTTTTTTTCTCATTAACTTTTCCAAGCTGTACTACAAATCTAAACTTCCATCACCTTGGAAAACAGATTTAACAGATTAACAGAGTTGGAAGGGACCTTATAGGTCAGGGGTCTCCAACCTTGGTCCCTTTAAGACTTGTGGACTTCAACTCCAAGAGTTCCTCAACCAGCATTGCTGGCTGAGGGACTCTGAGAGTTGAAGTCCACAAGTCTTAAAGGGGCCAAGGTTGGAGACCCCTGTTATAGGTCATCTAGTCCAACCACCCCCACTCAAGCAGGAGACCCTACACAATTTCTAACAAATGGCAGTCCAATCTTGAAAATCTCAAGTGATGGAGCTCCCACAACTTCTGAAGGCAAGCTGTTCCATTGGTTGATTGTTCTCACTGTCAGAAAGTTCCTCCTCATTTCTAGGTTGAATCTCTCCTCTATCCGTTATTCCTTGTCTGGTCTTCAGGTGCTTTGGAAAACAGCTTGATCCCCTCCTCTCTGTGGCAGCCCCTCAAATATTGGAACACTGCTCTCATGTCCCCTGGTCTTTCTCTTCACTAGGCTAGCCATGGTCGGTTCCTGTAACTCTTCTTCATATGTTTTAGTCTCCAGTCCCCTAATCATCTTGGTTGCTCTCCTCTGCACTTTTTCTAGAGTCTCAACATCTTTGTTATAGTGTGGTGACCAAAACTGGATGCAGCTCTTATTAAGACTTTATAGAATGGTATTAGTACCTCACTTGATCTTAATTGTATCCCTCTGTTAATCCAATTTAGGATTGCATTGGCTTTTTTGGCTGCCTCTGCACACTGCTGGTTCATATTTAGTTGATTGTCCACTAAGACTCCAAGATCTCTCTCACAGTCACTGCTATTAAACCTGGTTTTACCCCATCTATATGTGTACTTTTGGTTTTTCTTACCTAAGTGTAGGACTTTACTTTTCTCTACAATGAAATTCATTTTGTTAGATAGGACCCAGTGTTCAATCCATCTTGACAGATATTGAAGAGTACTGGACCTAAGATGGAACCTTGTGGCACCCCACTGCTTACTTCTCTCCATGTAGACTTAGACCCATTAAGGACTATAAGATAATAAGAAGAGCTATGAGGAAGAGGATCCTGTTTTACCACAATTGTCACCATAACTGGGACTTTTGTTTTGGGAAACCTAAAAATAGAATACAAGGAAACAGTATTTCTGTCCTCCAGAATTTCTTTTTCCCCCCACCAAGGTTATTTAATAAAGCTGTGAGATTAAGGAGAAAGAAAGCAAGTAAAGTATTTACTCACTCCTTACACAATGGGACTATGGAAATTGGTCACCAACAGGTATATTGAGGGTCAACAGTGCTAATTTCAAAAGTCACTGACACAAATTAATGAAAGATAATGCCTGCAGTGGCCATGATATATTACTTCTAGTGTCAGGCAATATGCCTTCAATATCACTTGGTACTGGAGATGACCAAAGGAACATTACTATCTTCATCTACTTGGAGTTTTTCAGAGACCTCTTGCTGATGACTGATGAACTAAATCTTTTGAGATTACATTATAAACTGTTTTATCTTCAGCCGTTTTCCTAGTAATCCCTAGTATGACATTTTTCTTTCTCATAGTCAAACTTTGGGTCAATATTTTGTCAATCAATAATCAATAGAAGAGAATATGTGTAGTTCAGGGTTGAACTGTGGAATCCTTGGTGCTCTCTGAGGAGCTCAAGAAAAACCAAACTCTTACTAACCCCGACAGAGCATTTATATACATAAAGAAAGAACCCCTCCCACTTCTAGCACTGAAGATGTTATCTAGTTGGGTAACAACATGTCTGCAAGCAAACAACCAGGTTCAAAGAGCACTAAGGACTCCACATTCCTAATAACACCAAGATCCTCTTTTTTCAATAGATTGCCTGTTCAGATCCATCAGCCTTTATGAGAACGTAGGGTGTTATATGTTTGTTTGTCCCTGGTTTCTTGCAGTAAATCGTATCTTTTTTTTTTCCCATGTCAACCTCCTTTAGTCATCTTGTTTTGGAGTTCATCACAACCAAGAAGTCTAGTCCTTCTAAATTATTTCTCAAGCAGAAGCCAGGATATTGTCTGCCTCCAAGCAAAAGAACAAAGATAGTAGAAAGTATAATCTGCCTTCCTGAGCCATGGTGGCTTAACGATTATAATGCGGTATTGCAGGCTAACTCTACCCACAGCCTAGAGTTCAACCCTGAGTGGCTCAAGGTTGACTCAGCCTTCCATCCTTCCAAGGTTGGTAAAATAAGAAGTCAGATTGTTGGGGGCAATATGATGACACTGTAAACTGCTCAGAGAATGCTGTAAAGCACTACGGCGCAGGAACAGTATTTAAATCTAAGTGCTATTGCTATTCCTTTCCACACTACAGTGTCAATGAAACCACTGAGACCAACAGTGCAGAATAGAACAGAACAAACAGAGCTGGAAGGGACCTTGGAGGTAACAGTAACAGAGTTGGAAGGGACCTTGGAGGTCACCTAGTCCAACCTCCTGCTCACGTAGGAGACCTGTATTAGGGATTCGAACTGCCAAACTGCTGACCTTTCTGATTGATAAACTCAGTGTCTTAGCCACTGAGCCACCTAGTCAGGTCTTCTAGTCCAGCCCCCTGCTTAAGCAGGAAAACCTATGCTATTTCAGATAAGTGGCTGTCTAGTTTATTCTTAACTTTGAAGGAAATGAATAATAAGTTACTCTTTTATAAAGTGTAATGTATTAAAAAGCTATGATGTTTTTACTGTTGTAAAATGACTACATTTTGTATTGTATTCAGTGAAACAGTATGTGATGACTTACTAAAAATCTTTCTTGGAAGACAGGAACATACATCCAAGGCAAGGCCACAATTCAGTTAGATAGGCACATCTGCCCAGGACGAAGCTAGTAGTAAACAAGATAAGATATCTGTTCCTCCAGAGAAATTGTCATGATGACCCTTTAGAAGATGAAATGACTTAAAGAAATGACTTAGTAGAATAAGGGGGTTGGGGGGGGGAGTTTCTTAGGCGTAGCGTGCATTGTGTAGGAGTATAAAATGTGTAGCTTGAAAACTGCTTCTTGCGCTCTTTGAAATCAATCCCTTTGGCAAGGGTCTAAGACAGGGGTCTCCAACCTTAGTAACTTTAAGGTTTGCGGCTGGTTGAGGAACTCTGGGATTTGAAGTCCACAATAAAATAAAATAAAATAAAATAATAAAATATAATATTTGTGCAGCTTTCTGAGATTTGGTGTGTTTCTGTAGTGT
Source organism: Ahaetulla prasina (assembly GCF_028640845.1). NCBI lineage: Eukaryota > Metazoa > Chordata > Lepidosauria > Squamata > Colubridae > Ahaetulla > Ahaetulla prasina. Next base: position 89,456,850 of record NC_080539.1, on the reverse strand, counting down.
TTCACTCTAATTACACAAACACACAAAATCTCAGAAAGCTGTATGTGGCGTATTGTGTGTGTGTGTGTGTGTGTGTGTGTGTTAGTTGTGTGTGTGTAAAGTGTGAAAGTTGGTTTTTGAGTTTTTTGTGGCTGTGTGAAGTGTGAAGTGCAGCTGCTTTTACATTGTGTGTGAGTCAGTTGTGTTGTGTTGTGTTGTGTGTGTGTAAAGTGTGAAAGTTGGTTTTTGAGCTTTTTGTGGCTATATGAAGTGTGAAGTGCAGCTGCTTTTACATTGTGTGTGAGTCAGTTGTGTTGTGTTGTGTGTGTGTAAAGTATAAAAGTTGGTTTTTGGTACCTCTTATTGTTTTTTTATGCTTTGTTTATTATTTTTATTATTTATTGTTATTGGCCACGCCCACCAAGCCATCTGACCACCAAGCCACACGCACCAATTAAGCCATGCCCACCAATTAAGCCACGCCCACAGAACCAGTAGGGAAAATTTTTAGATTTCACCCCTGATTAAAATATTTGGGTCTTATATCTCACAACTTTATACTTTAATTGCAACTTCAGGAAGCAACTCCTTCTTTTCCTGCTCCATTTTCTGCACAACAGCAGAGCACAAAAAGGAGTGACTTGTGGCCTACGCAATGCTGGAGGCAATATGTACCCAACTTCATTACAAAACCACTCTCAAAGATTGGCAAGAGAAAACCCATCCCACATTTTGTGTATGGGGCTGTGAAATCAGGGCAAGTCTTTCTGCCTAGCCATTCTACTATCCAGAGATTTTAATTCACTCTGTTATCCACGGCAGGCAATTTGCTTTATGATAGCAATTTAAAATTTGGAAGAGCAAGGCCACTTCTCTCTTTGGAATCTTGTAAAAAAAGTTTTGTTTCACTCTCGGTTTTTTCCCTACTCCATATAAATTTGCTGACTGTCTCTTGCCATTCTTGTAAAGTTCTCTCTGAAATTCTAATTTGTGCAATTTGAAATAAAACAGCTTAGGAAGTGTAATCAAGTTTGATAAACTTATGGAATTCCACAAAGAGAATAATTAGCCCAACAATGTGCTCCTTCTTCAAATGCTTTTTATGTTTCATATAATTACAGTCAAAAATTAATTTCATATGCAGATATGGTTCACTCTGACTTTACCAGAACATTAAAAATACAGTAAGAACTACTTAGTGATGTCTGGAATATATCATGGCCAATGTGAATCTCATCCCTAGTACCAGCTCTTCAAAGTAGACTAGATTAGGAAGCAAAAATTATAATTTTTCTCCTCTCTCCCTTTATACTTGTGAGAACTAGGGAGGGTCAAGTCTGAGACACCTTCTCAAATTATATTTCTGCCCCACAGTCACATTTCTGAGAGCATATGCATGAAGACAAATTCCTTGTGTGTCCAATCACACTTGGCCAATAAAAAATTCTATTCTATTCTATTCTATTCTATTCTATTCTATTCTATTCTATTCTATTCTATTCTATTCTATTCTATTCTATTCTCTAACCACTGTATTGGTTGCAGTTCTTCCTCCTGTTCCTCCTGCCCATTACAGTGTCAGGCCCATTATCTATATTTATATGTCTGACACATCTCATGTTTTTGATCACAATTTACAAGACTCTGAGTAACACAGCCAGTCCATAGGAGAAGAGTAGCCTTGACCTGCTTGCCTTTCTCTTGTAACAAACACAAAGGATTTTTGAAGGGTAGGAATGGAGTGTTCATCAATGGCAAACGTTGGGAAAACTTCCCTAGACTTTCTCGATAGTAATGTTTTTCCAATAAGATGACACTATCAAATCTTATCCCCCACAGATTAAGTTAGGTAAAACCCTCTTAACTTCTTTTATTTATCAAGCAATTGATGTGCGCTGACAAAATATAACATCAGAAAATTGATTTATATAAAAAAATATGTGCAAGGTCAGATGGATTGATAGTGCAATCCATGTGACCAATCTAGACTTGTGAGTGACCGGTAAGAAATGACTATATTCTATAGGCAAAAAGGTTGTGCAAATGTACCTCAGGGAACTGGTACCATATTTCTTATAATATTACTGTGACTTCTATGCTTCTTTTGCCTCCCAGGTGGCCTAAAAATTGGAAATGTGCTTTCTTTTTCTCATTTGAAAGATACTGTATTGAAGCAATTGAAGAATGAAACAAAGGAAATAGCTATTAAATGAAAAGACAAGGAAGGCTCTGGATTTTCTTATTTTCTTTACAGGGCACATTAAAAAAACTTGCTTATGGGGACATAGCAGCAGTGATTGGTATGAGCTGTAGAAAATTGAGGAGTGGTCCAGAGGTGGGTTTCAGCACGTTCTTACCAGTTCTGGAGAACCGGTAGCGTAAATTTTGAGTAGTTCGGAGAACTGGTAGTAAGAATTCAGACTGGCCCCGCCCCCATCTATTCTCTGCCTCCCAAGACCCAGCTGATTGGGAGAAAATGGGGATTTTGCAGTATCCTTCCCCTGCCACGCCCACCAAGCCACGCCCACCAAGCCACACCCACAGAACCTGTAGTAAAAAAATTTAAAACCCACCACTGGAGTGGTCATAACTCATACAGGAGCTCCAGATCAAAAAGCAGTAACTGTGAGTGGTATCATGAAGTCTTAGTGGATGATCACTTAAATATGAGCCATTCTGGCTGAGGGACTCTGGGAGTTGAAGTCCACAGGTCTTAAAGGGACCAAGGTTGGAGACCCCTGCTATAGATCATCATTTTTAAAAGTGTCTGTATTTTTAACAAAATTAAATTTCTTCTCATCCATTCTGAGTATAATTTGAATCTGCTCCTATGTCAGATAGTGAAATCAGCAACATTTTAAATAGATTGGTCAAGTTGTTCACACAATATCTGAATAATAATATAAAAACACAATGAATTAATCAGATTATTCTTTTCAGCACCCACCTGAAATCTTAACTAAATGGTATATTCCATTTTTCTGTGCTGATTACCAGCTGGCATAGATTCTTGCATGTTACTCACCCCTTAAACCAATTTCTCTTTAAATTTTTATTTTGGGCTGAGAATTATTTGTAAAGTTTCAATGGTTCTTTTTCACAAGCAGTCAGAGATATTTTCAGAATGTTCTGTCGTATTCTGAAATAGCTGCAGGTATTGACAGTTTTTATTAAGGACATCAAATAGCCAAAATTGTATGAAAATCCATTGTCTTATTGCCAAGAATTTAAAATGCAAGCTGTGCTAGAAGCAAGAAACAGGATTAGTTTTCTTTGAAATTAAAAGGTACATAATGGCTACCGATTGACTGCTGAATATTTTTAGTAAACATTATTTTCCCTGCTGCAAATACCAAACTTCTGTAATTGAAAATTCAGTTAAAATGTTGTTTTGTTTTGTTTTTTGCTTTGGATACTATAACTGTCAAATCAGTGAATTTGTTCTCTGCATTTCAGCCTTCTGTAAAGTAAAGCCTGGTACTTTAATGGATTTCTCTCTCCCCCCCCCCCCAAAAAAAAAACCAAAACAAAATCGGTTTATGGATGAATCAGTTATAGAATAGAATAGAATATAATTTTTTATTGGCCAAGTGTGATTGGACACACAAGGAATTTGTCTTGGTGCATGTGTTAGCTGTATCTTTTAAAGACATGTATGAAACTGTTCAGGGTGATCATCCATAATCTGGGAATTTGGTATCAATGCTTCTTATTTCATTGCCTAGGGATCCATGGCCACAAAACCCTTTTTGAGGCACTGAAAGTAGGATAAAGCTTTTTAATAGCTTATCTTTATCATTATTCATTTGGTCTTGTGGAACTTAATTTTACTCAGTGACAGCAACTGCACTCAGCAATTGTCTCCTATCAGCCATTTTATTTTTTGAGAATGCCTTAGTCATTTCCTATTTCCAGAATATTCTGAGGGAAGTTGGCTATTAGCAACTTTTTTTTAAATGTGCCAGAACAACACATGCAGGCATTATGGGAAAATAAAATGACAGCCCCTGTAAGCAATGGATGAAACCAACTCTTATGGACATTTCTCCCCTCTAAATGAATAAATGGTACATAGCGATTCACTGATTTATTACGTGCCATCAAGTCAGGATCAATTCTTAACAAGTGCATAGTTAGATTTTTCTTTAAGACTCTCATAGAACATAATAGAAAAAGTAGATGAATTTATACCTATAAAAATAAATTCACATTCACTGAACAAAACTCTAGGCTACCTATGGTATATGGATCCATTCCTATAGCTAGATTGGAAAGTAATTTCCACATTCCAGAATTGGGAGGGGTGGATTTCCCCTTCCAAATCTTAATCAGAGCCAATCCTATTTAGTCTTATGGATCAGCAAAAATCAATTAGATGCTGCTACTCTGAGGTGATACCTGAAAATGTTCCATGGCATACATTCATAACAATAAACATTAGTTCAAATAGATTCTATGTCAGCTTTGGAAGCCATACTAGGACGGAAGCTTCTGTGCTGCCACTTTCTCATGTGGGGGAAAGTAGGAGGCAGGATTTAGTAGAGGGGTTGCTTTTAGACAAAATAGGATTCTTCCTGTCGATCAAGGTCAGGCCGATCCCGCATCTGGAGAAGGAGTGGTCGGAGTGCTGTCTCGAGATGAGACAGTTAGCAATTGGAGCATGTAATCAACTGCGGAGTGGATGGTTTGGGGTTTTTTGATTTACTGAGGGGAAAACCCGGACCTCTCAGATTCAGATTTTCGCAGATGTGCCAGTTTATCTATCCTAGTAAATAGAAACTTTGAAAGATACTTGCTTTGGAATTTTTACTTGGAGGTGGGGGGTGTTTCTGGAACGCTGACATTCTATTCACGTCAGTGTTCCATTCCTTACACAATAAATTCATATCTTTACATTATAGATCTGGAAAGACCCTATTCAGAATTAAAATACAACTTGGTGGGTGTCTGAAAAGACAAAGTTGTGATAGATAGTAGCTTTGGTGTACATTCATGTTATATTAGAGTAGTTAGGTTGCTACTTCCCAGTCTAAATTCCATAATGCTTCAGTAATATGAAGGACAAGATCACAGGAGGATCTATATCAGAGCTTAAGACAGCCAATAGTATGGAATTGACTTTGGAGATGCTACTTGAATCCCTTCTCTAGATCCACACTACAAAATCAGATGGATAAGTGGCTGTCATATTACTCTAATAACAGAAAAGTTCCTGTAACAGATGTAACAGTAACAGAGTTGGAAGGGACCTTGGAGGTCATCTAATCCAATCCCCTGCTCACTCAGGAAACCTGTACTAGGGATTCAAACTGCCGAACTGCCAATCTTTCTGATCAACAAGCTCAGTATCTTAGCCACTGAACCACCTACTCAGGCGTAAGAGCTTCCTACGCCATTGCCATCCCCAAAGCTATTCAGAGAGAATGACACTTGAAAGCTGATACAATAGAGTTGTTCCACTATACAAGTAAACTTCAAAAATCTCTGGAAATGGGTATGTATGCTGCTGGCCCATGCTTCAAAAGAACAGGTCTTATGTAAGATCAAACTCAGACGGAAACAATAGCTTGTGTCATACAGATCCCTCTGCTTTCCTGTGGAATCCCTCAAATCCCACACTTCAGAATGAATGCTTGATATTGATCTTGGCTGTAAATGAAATCGCATCACTGCACACTGGGTAGCAAATAGAGAAAGGAAAGAGCCACCTGGTGCTTCTGTCAGGAGGTAGAGACTGTGCAAAGGTGAGGATTTGTGGGCTTCTTGTAGAAAAAAGAAAACAGGCATTGGGTAAGGAGGGGAAAATTGTAGTTGGATATATTTTTTCAAAAAAGAAAAGGAATTTGGTACACCATGAGAAAGTTGCATCATAGATTAATATTGTACCTAAAAATCACATTTTGTAGCTAGGGAAAGGGATTATATTTTGAATAATAATTGAACATATGTGTGTGCATGCGTGCATCTATGTATACACATCCCACGGTCAATACACACACACACACACACACAGACTCATGAGTATACACATAGTGTATACATGAGTATACATGAGTATACACATAGAATAGGAATGCAGGTCACTGTTCAATAAGTAACCTTTATTATTATTTATTTATTTATTAATTAAATTTCTAGACCGCCCTTCTCCTGAAGGACTCAGGGCGGTGTACAGCCTTATTAAAATACATAGATAGACAATAAATTTAAAATAATTTTAAAATGAAATATTTAACCGGCCAATTTAACTAAAAATAACAAAACCAATTAAAATCAGTACAAAATTTAAAATTTAAAATTTAAAAAACTAAAAAATCTAATCCAGTCCTGCGCACCTGAATAAGTGTGTTTTAAGTTCACGACGGAAGGTTCTAAGGTCCGAGAGTTGGCGAAGTCCTGGGGGGAGCTCGTTCCAGAGGGCGGAGCCCCAGAGAAGGCCCTTCCTGGGTGTCGCCAGACGACACTGCCTAGCTGACGGCACCCTGAGGAGTCCCTCTCTGTGAGAGCGCACGGGTCGGTGAGAGGTATTCGCAGCAGAAGGCGGTCCCATAAATAACCCGGCCCTATGCCATGGAGCGCTTTAAAGGTGATCACCAACACCTTGAAGCGCACCCGAAGGCCACAGGTAGCCAGTGCAGTCTGCGAGGATAGGTGTCACCCGGGAGCCACGAGGGCTCCTTCTATCACCCGCAGCCGCATTCTGGACTAACTGCAGTCTCCGGATGCCCTTCAAGGGGAGCCCCATGTAGAGAGCATTGCAGTAGTCTAGGCGAGACGTCACGAGGGCGTGAGTGACCGTGCATAGGGCATCCCGGTCTAGAAAGGGGCGCAACTGGCGCACCAGGCGAACCTGGTAAAAAGCTCTCCTGGAGACGGCCGCCAAATGATCTCCAAAGGACAGCCGTCCACCCAGGAGGACGCCCAAGTTGCGCCCCCCCTCCATCGGGGCCAATGACTCGCCCCCAACAGTCAGCCGCGGCTGCAGCTGACTGTACCGGGATGCCGGCATCCACAGCCACTCTGTCTTGGAGGGATTGAGCTTGAGCCTGTTTCTCCCCATCCAGACCCGTCGGCCTCCAGACACCGGGACAGCACTTGATAGCTTCATTGGGGTGGCCCGGTGTGGAAAAGTACAGCTGGGTGTCATCAGCGTACAGCTGGTACCTCACACGAAGCCACTGATGATCTCACCCAGCGGCTTCATATAGATTAATATTGTACCTAAAAATCACATTTTGTAGCTAGGGAAAGGGATTATATTTTGAATAATAATTGAACATATGTGTGTGCATGCGTGCATCTATGTATACACATCCCATGGTCAATACACACACACACACACAGACTCATGAGTATACACATAGTGTATACATGAGTATACATGAGTATACACATAGAATAGGAATGCAGGTCACTGTTCAATAAGTAACCTTGAGCCAAAAATTAAACATTAAGAATGGAATAGGGGGAAAAATACAAGGGAAAATGCAACAACACTACAAATTCAACACTGACTTGGAAAGCTGTTTGCAGTGTCTATTATTTTAAGTTCAAGAATCGATTATGAATTTGGAAACAGGTCAGGGAAGAGAAATTACTGTTTTTAAAAAAACTGTATGAAAGGAAGCTGAAAAACTTGATATTCTGAGCAGCTAGCTAAGACAACAAGATCAAATATATTTAATAATAAATGAAAAGGGAGAAGCTAACTCTCAAAGAACAACAAGACAATCAATGAAATTAAAATTCTGACAGCTACTGAAATCTCACTTTTTCTGCAATCTTAGTACTATAGAAGTCCCTGAAATGGAATTCCTTCAGGATATCTATCCCAATTCTGGTCACAGCTACTTGGAAGCAAAACCCACTGAGCACAATAGGTCTCATTTCCTGAGGAACACTTTCCTAGTGAAATTCTTAAGTTGCACATGGGAATGGCTAATGAGTAGCAGGAGTATTCAAGTGCAACAGAAAGATTTTGCTAATGTGTTTTCTGTAGAAAGAAAGGTAAGAGGCGACCTGGCTCTGTAGTGAAACTGATGCAAATGTTTATGAAATTATTGATGATATGTATTTCAGAGACTTTATAGCAGACTTTATAGCTGCCAGCACATGATCTGCCAAGCAGAGGAAATTGAAAAGCAAGGGGGAAAATGAAATCCAAATGAAGGATAAAAGGATGGAAAAAGAAATATTCCTTAGGATGCTATGGAGTCACAGTAATGAAATTCACTAAAATTCTCTTGAGTGGAATGTAGAACTCCTGCACAGATTTTAAATATGAGCAGGCTGTGTTTTTGAATGCCATCTTTCTTATAAAATTAGCTGTTGTTGCAGCCTGGCTGCACAAAAAAGAAGTGAAGACTTCACTGAACATTTTCCACTCAAGAAGTAGAAGCCTCTCATGTGTAGGTGATTTAGAGTTGCTACATGGGCATGCATGTAGCAAAGTCAGAATCTTTGTAATTAAAAATGCATATTTTCTTGGGATTCAGGAATGACAACTATGCAAAGCCAGTGAGAAGTGCCATTTCTTTAAGCAGCTGCTCTCAGCTGATTGGTGAGCATCTCATATGCTCCAAATGACTTTCCCCCCTTGAATCTACTTAGCTGTATAATCTTCCTAGGTAGACTACCATGTAAGAGAAAGAAAAATAAGTAAGCAATATCTTCTCTCTTGGGAACAATAAATTAAGCTAAAAGTATCTAAAGTATGTGGTAAGAAAAGACAAGCTTCTTGGTGGGTGGGAAGGAAAAAAAGAACAGGACTGTGCTAATACCTAGGCAAAGTTACACAAAGTTGTCCAGAAATAATGCTCAAGAAGTAGCTCCTAAGAATGGTTTAACTAAAGCTTAACTCCTAAAATCAAGATTTTCCAGTTCAGTTCCACTTGAACATTAAAGACACTGTAGCAAATCTGAGAGATAATATGGTATAATGGGTATAGAAATTGTGAAAGCAATTAGAGGAAAAGTGCTATGTTCAATAAGTTGTAGATATGTGAGGATTGAGAAAGACACTCGTGTTCTATGCTTCATAGTAAGCAGTGTAAGAATGATTCAAGACAGTTAGTTGCACAACTTCTGATCCTTCAGCAGTTACAGGATACCAATTTCCAGCAAACCTAGTCACCATGTTGAAATTTGTTGATAGAATAGAATTTTATTGGCCAAGTGTGATTGGACACACAAGGAATTTGTCTTGGTGCATATGCTCTCAGTGTACATAAAATAGCTATAGATAGCTATAGATCTACCATCATTGGAGGACCATAGGTTGAACAGTCCCATAATAAATGGATACTGATAGAGAATAGAGAAACAGGACACAGTTGGGTTTTAACTTACATTTTATCTATATACAATTTTTCTATCAATAAAATTCTTCATGTACCAATAGAACTTTATTGGTCTCCCCAAGGGACTATGGAAAATGTAGGAGGAAAAAAATGCTGTAACTTTCTGTATATACTAACAAATCAGTTGAGAAAGCATCAACTTTGCCTGTTCTGGTTGATGTTCCTGAAAAGTGAATGGCTGCAGTATCCAAACATTTCCATTATCTGAAATAGATCTTCAAAGAGGTGCTTATGCTCCATTAAGTTTTGACTGAAATTTTGATGATGTGAAGCAGTGTCCTGCTTCTAAATATTGGTATGCTTGCTTTTCAAAACACAACAGTGAAGGGTAGAAACGCCATTCATCATTCTAAGTCGGTTGATCAAATAAATAAGATGGCACCAAGTGAAGAGAATACACTACTTTATACACAATAATCAAAGACTCTGAATCCTGAATATTAGGTCATTTTGGATAACCAGCACACAAAATATTTTCTTTAAGATTTTTACCCATCACAGACTTCTCCGTGATTCTAGCACTTGGGATGGTACTAAATCCCTCAGGTTTTATCTTTTTTAAAAACTAGTGTTTTGAAATTGCTTATTGTCACATGTTTCATTTTCTGCTTACTGAACAGAGAGTGAAAATAGATGGTTTCACCTAGTCCATCACCCAGCAAAGTCAAAAGAGGAGAGCCCAGATTTAGACATGGTGAAGGGTTTTTTTTCCTCCTCTTTACAGATTTAAGTTAAGGAAAAGAACTAGGGTCTTCTATATTTGAAGCTAGGCCTCCTCTGCCATTTTCCTTCCTTTCTTCTGGATCTCTCTGTAGATAAATGATCTTTTTGGCAGCATTGGTAGCACTGAAAGTTGAATTCAATGTTACTCTGGTTTCTAATTCCACTCCTTGAATATTAGGCCTATGCATGCTTTAGAAATGTTTCAAAGGGAGGGCTTTGAATCTCCACCAAACTCTGGGCCATTCTACTGTTCATTAAAACACCCAGTTTTTCTCAAGCTTCCTCCCACACTTGGAAAAGCAAAACCATGATACTGCTTTAAGAGCTTTACTAGATAATAATAATATCAGAGTTGGAAGGGACCTTGGAGGTCTTATAGTCCAACCCCCTGCCCAGGCAGGAAACCCTACACCATTTCGGACAAATGGCTATTCAACATTTTCTTAAAAATTTCCAGTGTTGGAGCATTTACAACTTCTGCAGGCAAGTTGTTCTACTGATTAATTGTTCTAACTGTCAGGAAATTTCTCCTTAGTTCTAGGTTGCTTCTCTCCTTGATTAGTTTCCACCCATTGCTTCTTGTTCTACCCTCAGGTGCTTTGGAGGATAGTTTGACTCCCTCTTCTTTGTGGCAACCCCTGAGATGTTGGAAAACTGCTATCATGTCTCCCATAGTCCTTCTTTTCATTAAACTAGGCATACCGAGTTCTTGCAAACTTTCTTCATATGTTTTAGCCTCCAGTCCCCTAATCACCTTTGTTGTTCTTCTCTGCACTCTTTCTAGAGTCTCAACATCCTTTTTACATCGTGGCGACCAAAACTGAATGCAGTATTCCAAGTGCGGCCTTACCAAGGCATTATAAAGTGGTATTAACACTTCACGTGATCTTGATTCTATCCCTCTGTTTATGCAGCCCAGAACTATGTTGGCTTTTTTGGCAGCTGCTGCCCACTGCTGGCTCATATCTAAATGGTTGTCCACTAGGACTCCAAGATCCCTCTCACAGTTACTACTATTGAGGAAGGTACCACATATCCGGTACCTGTGCATTTTGTTTTTTTGGCCTAAATGTAGAACCTTACTTTTTTCACTGTTGAATTTCATTTTGTTAGATAGTGCCCAATGTTCAAGTCTGTCAAGATCTTTCTGTATCTTGAGCCTATCTTCTGGAGAGTTGGCTATTCCTGCCAGCTTGGTGTCATCTGCAAATTTGATGAGTTCTGCATCTATCTCCTCATCCAAGTCATTGATGAAGATGTTGAAGAGTACTGGGCCTAAAACAGAGCCTTGGGGTACTCCACTGCATACTCTTTCCACTGTACTCTTTAAAGTCAATGCTTCTTTTAAACCAGCCATAGCATTTGCTTTTCACAATTGCATGGAAGAAAGAGGCTCTGCTTTAATGAAAGCAAAGAAGGGCTTGATTCATTCAAATCCAAAGAATTACTTCTGAATCATTCTGAAGTGTGTAAAACCCTGCCAAATATCCTCAGAAGCTCAAAGGTGAGCAATTGCAGCAATAGAAAGCATCTGAACACAGGAGTAAATTTATGTGCCTAATTTGAAAATGTCTGTCTTGTGAAGACATTTTCATAAAGACATTTATCAGGCAAAAATCAGCTACTTATCTTGAGACTGTTTTTTTTTTAAAAAAAAAATCCCTGACAGGTACGGTAATTTACATACATAGAAAAAAATGATTAAACACTGGAGTCAATTGAAAGCAGGCTATTTAAACATCGTGGAAACTAGCTGAATAACTTTTCTAGTAAATCATGACCCTAATGGAGAACATGGTGTTGGATCCATCATATTAATATATTTAATCCATAAAATCTTAGTCAAATGTATAAGGTTACCAACGCTCATGCATGAGTTTCAGAGTGGAGTGAAATACCCATGCAATTGCCCTTTCTGTCAAGTGAAGCAGCTGTCACTAAAAATATTACAGTTTATGCTATTGTACCAATAAATATATAAATAAAGTCAAAGGAGCAGGTATATTGAAGTACAAGCAGCATTCACTACATATTTTTTGTTGAGCTTGTTAATGGAATTTTGTTGATGCATTGATTTCCTATGATATCTATAAATATTCATTGTTCACAGAGATATTATTATCTAAGTTAGGCAATTGGTTCTAATATTAAAGCAGTTAATAATCTACTTTGATGTTTACGATGCATATCAAGGCTTTTTTTTAAAAAAGAAACTTTATTTCTTTAAGATCTGCATTCAAAGCCATCTGGCCAGGATTAAAGCAAATTGCCTAATTTCACTTTCCTTTCCTTCCAAGCACAGTATTTCCAAGACTGTACAGCCACTTGAGGCAGCCTGAATATGCTGGCTTCCTGTCGAGATTTCATCCTCCTTCAAGAATGAAAAGAGATGCTGCATCTGCCTAAAGCAGATCTACATGCACACATCCCCAGGACCCAACAAGTTCAAATGAAGGAAAGAGGAACACATAAGTGTCAGAAATATCATTTATTTAGATTGGTGTCCATATATCAGTTTTCTATAAGAGCTATATATGGTATATATAGTGGTATATATAGTGCTTGCTCCTATTTTCCCCTTTAAGAACAATCTTATAAAGTAGCAATAGCAACAACACTTCACAGTGCTTTACAGCCCTCTCTAAGCAGTTTACTGAGTCAGCATATTGTCCCCAACAATCTCGGTCCTCATTTTACCCACCTCAGAAGGATGGAAGGCTGAGTCAACTTTGAGCCTGGTGAGATTCGACTTGCCAAATTGTAGGCAGCCAGCAGTCAGTAGAAATAGCCTGCAATTCTGCATTCTAACCACTGTGCTACTACAGCTCAGTACATTAGACTGAGAGAGGTGAAATATCCAAAATCACCTGAGAGTGGTCGAGGACCAATCACCCCATTGATGAGCCATGGTGGCACAGTGGTTAGAGTGCAGTACTCCTGCAGTTTGGCAGTTCAAATCTCACCAGGCTCAAGGTTCACTCAGCTTTCCATTCTTCCAAGGTGGATAAAATGAAGACACAATTTTTTTTGGGGGGGTGCAATATATTGACTGTAATTACCATATGTCAGAATTGTTTCCTGCTTGAGCAGGGGGTTGGATTGAAAGACCTTTAAGGTCCCTTCCAACTCTGTTATTCTAGTTGAACACCACACTGGCTATTAATTTATTAATGAAGTAAGTAATATCCCTTAGCATGTTTTAATATTATACATCAATGATTTCGGATCCCATTACACTAAAAAAAGCAACTATCCATCAAACAAGTGTTATGAACGCTTGTTTGGACGCCCTTCTGTTTGAGATTTTGTGCAGAAGGGAGAGTTTGTGTAGATAGGTTGCTCAGAATCACTGCAACAGTGGGAAAAGGGCAAGGGTGGGATTCAGCCAGTTCGCACCACTTCGGGAGAACCGGTTGTTAACTTTCTGAGCGCTTTGGTGAACTGGTTGTTGGAAGAACTCATTAGGGCAGAGAACCGGTTGTTAAATTATTTAAATCCCACCACTGGAAAAGGGGAAGCAATAGAAGGGAGAGTGGATATAAACCATCAAGAGGCAGAAAGCATGTCCCTTGGCAGCTTATCTTTTAAATGTAAATCCAGCCAGCAAGTTATCTAAGAAGCAAGTTTTTCAAAGGCCTGCCTTAATGAACTCACTATGAATGAAGCTGCAAAATTCCTCTTGCAATATCCCAAATTCTGACTTTATGCCAAGGGTCAGTACTCAAGATATAAGGGCCGTAATAGCTCAGGCTGTTAGAAGCCTGTTATTAGAACACAGCAGCCTGCAATTACTGCAGGTTCAAGCCCGGCCCGAGGTTGACTCAGCCTTCCATCCTTTATAAGGTAGGTAAAATGAGGACCCAGATTGTTGGGGGGGCAATAAGTTGACTTTGTAAAATATACAAATAGAATGAGACTATTGCCTTATACACTGTAAGCCGCCCTGAGTCTTCAGAGAAGGGCGGGATATAAATGTAAATAAATAAAAAAAAAGATACCTTACTGAAGTTTGTGTAGTTCTTTGCTTCCTTGATTTTGTCAATGTGTGATTGACAAATGTGTGATTTGGATATGCGTTGTCCAGATATGCACACACATAAGATGTTTTAGAAAGCAAACTATGAGTAGATTTGGATAGGCCTGGTAGAACTTCAGATGGGCTGGTGGTGAAAAGTACAAAGCAGATGAAATACATGCCTTATGAATGGGAAAGGGACAAAGAAAAGAGAGCCAAGAAGGAAAAAAATAACTCTAGTTAGAAAATTCTGTGTATTAAAGGAAAAGGAAGCCTTCCTCTGGAAATGGCACCATCAAAAGCCAGCTTCTCTTCTCCTCCCCTTCCCTTATTTTCTATAGAACTCAACACACATGCCTCATTTTTAATGCCACTTGTTAACCATGGAGTTCAAGAACAGAATCTGATTTTCGCGGTGACAATCTAATATATTACAATGTATATGTTATGCTTTATGTGCAGTCATTCAAATCAGATATCTGTACTTGGCAAATGTGCTACTACGCAGGATTAATCTGATGTACTTCTTTCCTTATACTCTTGCCAAATGTTAAAATAGTCAGTTGTATCGTGTAAAACAGATTTCTTTCAAGCTGGATTGTCAAAGAATGGCGTTTTCAGTCTATTAATTTAACAAAAATTAGTCCAATGAGTTTGGAGTTTTAAGATATCAAGCCCAGAAAGTTGGGATAATAAATGTCATCTGTGCCGTAAATTATAAAGAATATCAAGAGTTCTCAGGAAAGGGACTATAAGCACAAGATTTTGCTCATCTGTCAGCCCTCCTGGCAATTTTGACTCTGGTTGTTCTATTTGAATGCAAATTCACTTTCAGCTGCTTGCTTGATACCACAGAGGAAAAGCAAGTCAGGTTCCTTGTCTGCTTCATGCATCATTAGCAAAATTGCCAGCTAAAGTCCTGCCTGTAGTTTTGTTATTAGTAGTGATAATGCAAGAAGCAGAAGGAAACACAGCTTGACTTTCATCTCCCAGGTGGAGGTTTCATTTAGAAAAAAATTACCCCTTTATTCATAAAATAAGTGGATCCACTATGAAGTTGTCAATATGATATGAATCTCTGTGTGTGTATCTATATCTATTATATGCATCTATATCTATATGAATACATATATGCATACACAAACACACACAAACTTATATCCACAAATAAATGCTGTGGCCTAGTAATTAAAAGCATTTTAGCTGTCCATCATTATTTGGAAAGGGAATATTTCCAAAAGATTTTTTAAAAAGTTTTTCAATGTGCCATAAATCCTCCCCCAAGTGTGATACATGCAATCAGTTTTTATTGGGGTGATAAATTTTATTATGGGTTGAAATTTGGGTGCTAGTTTTAGTTTGATGTAGTTTTCTGAAAGCAGCATGCATGGCTATATATATTTTATTTTGAAAGACTTGTATACCTGCCCATGTTGTAACAACTCCTCCTGGATGGTTCACCAACAACAAAAACCATAAGCCGTCCTCTTCCCCCAACATTCAGAATAAAAACCCATGCTGTCCCAGAGCAATACTCTTCCATACATCCACATACCGTCTTGTCATGCCTCCAGCTTTAACCTATCCCAATACTTATGGGAACTTCCAGCTCTTCAAAGCCTTTTGGAAAGCAAGGAGGGTGGGGGCCTCCTGCTTCTCTGGGGGAAGGGTGTTCCTCAGGGCAGGGGCAGCTATGGAGAAGGCATACTTCTTAGTTCTCATGAGACAACAACATATAAGAGAAGGAACGTGACACATGCTCATACTATCTGAAAGGTACATATACCTAGAGCCACAGTGGCGCAGTGGTTAGAGTGCGGTACTGCAGGCTACTTTTTTTTTCTTTCTTTTCTTTTTATTTGAATTTATATCCCGCCCTTCTCTGAAGACTCAGGGCGGCTTACATTGTGTTAAGCAATAGTCTCATCCATTTGTATATTATATACAAAGTCAACTTTTATTGCCCCCAACAATCTGGGTCCTCATTTTACCTACCTTATAAAGGATGGAAGGCTGAGTCAACCGTGGGGCTGGTGGGACTTGAACTTGCAGTAATTGCAAGCAGCTGTGTTAATAACAGACTGCATTAGTCTGTTGAGCCACCAGAGGCCCTTTTTTACTTCTTTACTTTACTTTACTTTACCCTTTACTTCTGCTGACTGCTGATTGCCAGCAGTTTGGCAGTTCAAACTGCTGGCACCAGTTCGGTGGGCAGTTCCCACCGGCTCAAGGTTGACTCAGCCTTCCATCCTTCCAAGGTAGATAAAATGAGGATCCAGATTGTTGGGGACAATATGCGGACTCTGTAAACCAGGGGTCTCCAACCTTGGTCCCTTTAAGACTTGTGAACTTCAACTTCCAGAGTTCCTCAGCCAGCTTTGCTGGCTGAGCGACTCTGGGAGTTGAAGTCCACAAGTCTTAAAGGGACCAAGGTTGGAGCCCCCTGCTGTAAACCAGTTAGAGAGGGATGTAAAGCATTGTGAAACAATATATAAGTCTAAGTGCTAGTGCTATAGTGCTATACTCAGGGTGAAATTGTACTGAAAGTAACCTGATCTCATGACACTGTGGTCTTTAAAGGTAATAACCAGCATCTTGAGTTGAACTGGGAAAGAAACTGGAAGTAATATGGACAAACTGTGAAGTATCCAGAATTGTATGCACTACTACATTCTGCACCAGTTGTAATTTCTGAATTTCAGAAGAAGGCAATGGAAGATTATTTCTGTGTTGATTTAAAAAAAAAGCATAATCCATGAAATCACTAGAATTGGAAGAACTGTAAGAATATTTTGCTTTATTCTCAAATCATGGGGCAAACTACATTTAAAATTTTGTGTAAGTTTTGGGAATGTGATATAAAAATTTTCTTTTAATTAATATATTTAAAACATTTTTTTAAAAAAAATAAAGCTGCAGGATGTGTTAATTGTTAGTGGATTCAAAGCAAACATGAAAGGAGTTGTAAAACAAACAAACAAAAAAATCCCTCTCATTTTCACCAATGGAAAATCCTTTTTCTGAAACAAATGTTTGCAGCGGTACATTTTTTACCTAATGTTGCCAATGAGAGAAGAATTGAAAACCTTTTTAGGTCAATCTTCCTTCCCATCATATGCAAGATAAGGGCAAAGAAACATAAATATACATATGTTTTTCCTTTGTAGGAAATTATGATTAAGGTGGAAATGTGTGCTTCTCTATTTTTCTGGCCTTTCTCACTCAGATGTAATGGACAACAAATGTATGGTGTCTTTGTTTATCCACTGATTCCATGCCAGATGCTGTGGGTAGTTTTGGCAGTGTGCCATAACATTCAGAGTGCCTATGAAGAAGGGAGCACAGAACCATAATAGTGTCAGACCATTAAGTTCTGGTAGTCTGCCATAAGCTTGCTTCTGTTGGTCTTATTCTGTTACCCAGTTTGTTTTAGAATTTTGGAAGTAATAAGTTTCTACTGGTAGGAAACAATGACAGGTTGCTTTACTGGTGAGCACACAGGTAGTCCTCGACTTACGACCACCATTGGGGCCAGAATTTTGGTCACAAATAATTATGATCATAGATTGAGGCAACTGTGTGACCAGACTTGATTTTTCAACATTCAGTCATTAAGTGAATCACACAGTCATAAATCCAAACCATGTGGGTGTTAAGCACATCATGAAGCCATTAAGAGAATCTACTCTCCCAAATGGTGTTTTTTCCAGATATTTGGTGGGGAAAAATGAAAAGTGGGGAAAAAAGACACAAGTCACAGTCACAGACACTGCAACCAGTCAAAAATGTGATCCAGTTATCAAGCACCTGAAATACTGTCATGTGACCATGGCAGGGAAGCATGACTTTTACGACAGCCAGAAGTACTTTATGGCTGCAAAGCACCCTTTGTGTGGCGAGACTACCTTTGAATGGTCATTAAATGACCAGTCGTAAGAAAAGAACTATCTGTATGTCTCAGATATCATTGTGTAGCCCCTGATGAAGGACAATGTCACTAGCCAACTAATGAACTTTTAATAACTTTGCATCCTGAGGGAATCTCAGTTTATAAATGTAGAGTCCATTTCTGAACATACTGAGGTTCTCTTTGCCCAATAATACATTTTATGGCATTTTTGGCAATCATTTGAATAATGACCACTGACTCTTTATTTTGCCACACTTAATAAAACCAAAGGGATCAGAACAGGTGCTAATTATGTAGCCTTCAGGTCAAAATGGGAGCATAAAAACACATGTTCTCTCTCTCTCTTTCATCTTTTTTCCTACTGATTTTCTGATAAGCATTTACATCATTCAGATCTCTTATGCTCCATCTAGCCTCTCACCATATAAGGCCATTTTTTTTCCTCTGGAAAAAAAACAATCCTGCCTGAAGTATTCATTCACTCACCACTGGGGAATTACCGGAAATGGGCATCATCTTAATTTTCACCAAGCTGTCTCTAGTATGGACAGAGCCAAATTATGTATCTCATCTTATCTTCGCTGGCTCTGTAAAACCATTACAAAGCAATAAAGATCATGAATTTAGATCGGTGTCCTGCCTCTTTGGTTTAAGGCATCCTAAGGGAGCTTTATATTAACAAATCATATTGAGTAGCTATTTAGTTCAAGGTTGCAAAGCCAGAGAAGGCATCCTCTGTTAAAGCCGTAAATACAGTGAAGTCACTGAACAGGAAGATTTTTACTGGCAATTAGTCTGGGAAGGATACAATCGCTTCTCTTTCTCTCTTTCTGTCTTTGCTCCTGAGCTCTTCCTGTACAGTACTTTCCCTTTGCCTGAGATATAACAGGTGTTCAGAAGAATAAACTGGTCAACTTTCTAATCTTTAAAATAACTTAACCCAGAGGTGGGCTTTCGCATAATTTAACAACCGGTTCATCCCAGCACCAAAAATGTGAGAGAGTGTGTGTGCGCAAGCGAAGTGAGCCTTGCGCGTGTGCACACACCCTTCTGTATATGTGTTTTGCTCACATGCATGCTTGCACACATGTTAGAATTAGAATTAGAATTAGAATTTTATTGGCCAAGTGTGATTGGACACACAAGGAATTTGTCTTGGTGCATATGCTCTCAGTGTACATAAAAGAAAAGATACGTTCATCAAGGTACAACATTTACAACACAATTGATGATCAATATATCAATATAAATCATAAGGATGGCCAGCAACAAGTTATAGTTATACAGTCATAAGTGGAAAGAGATTGGTGATGGGAACTATGAAACGATTAATAGTAGTGCAGATTCAGTAAATAGTCTGACAGTGTTGAGGGAATTATTTGTTTAGCAGAGTGATGGCCTTCGGGAAAAAACTGTTCTTGTGTCTAGTTGTTCTGGTGTGCAGTGCTCTATAGCGTCGTTTTGAGGGTAGGAGTTGAAACAGTTTATGTCCTGGATGCGAGGGATCTGCAAATATTTTCACGGCCCTCTTCTTGATTCGTGCAATATACAGGTCCTCAATGGAAGGCAGGTTGGTAGCAATTATTTTTTCTGCAGTGTGTGACTTTTAAAAAGCAGCTAAATAGGACGGCATAGCACCGGGGCAGATGAGTAGGCCACCCACAGCTCACAACTACCAGTTTGCTCGAACCAGTCCGAACCGACTGAATCCCACCCCTGACTTAAGCCTAACTCTTGATTGCTCACTTGGTTATTTCCTTGGCTGTCAGACACTATTCATAATAATTATGATAAATTATGTTTTAAATTTTGTATTGATGCATTGCATTATTGTTTTTCTGATAAGCAGCTTTTGAGAAAATACTACATCAGCATAATACAAGTAACATTAGGATGGTCAGAGATTAAGGCTGTGAATACAATATCCTAAATGAAGGCTTTCGAAATGTAATATCAGGGAACAATTGAAACAAGAGAATGTTACATAGGCACAAAAGTGTGGCACTTTGGTCACAAAGATGTGACATCTACTTTGTCAGTTTGGTGTTAGTATTGAATCCTACCTGCAGATGAAATGCCTCCAATTCAGTGGTGGGTTGCTACCGCTTTGCCCCAGTTCGGGCAAACTGGTAGCAGCGGTGGCAGGAGGCTCCACCCACCCACCCCGACATCATCAAATATGATCTGCACATGCACAGAAGCTTCTGTACATGTGCAGAAGTGGTGTGTAGGCGAGTAAAGCGAGCACAGCGAGCAGCGAACTGGTAGCAAAGGTAAGTGAAACTCACCCTGCTCCAGTTATTCAAGAAATCCTCTTTGCTGATGACTGGGTACTCCTGGCAGGGCTCTTTGGGCACTTTAACCAGCCTATGCCAAATACTAAGCCAGTAGAACAAAACAACAAAAAATTACTGTTGATGATACTCAGATGAGAAATGTGAACAGTTGCCACTTGTGAAGCATCATCTTGAGCAATGGGTATTTGGACAAAGAAATTGACTCCAGGCTCAACAAGACCAGCCAGGTATTGGGGCAGCTGTTGCAATTTAGTTTTCCCACTCCATGTCTCCCAAGAATTCTGTCCCAGTTGCCACTATCTTAATAATAATAATAATAATAATAATAATAATATTTTAATTTGTATACCGCCCTTCTCCCGAAGGACTCAGGGCGGTGAACAAGCAGATAAAATATACATACACACAATAATTAAAAACATCCCTTAAAAAACTAATTTAAATGCCCAAAATATTAAAAAACGTACTTCCCCGTAAAATCACAGAATTTTAAAAACCCATCCAATAAAAATAAGAATCAGGCTAGTCCAGCCATACGGAATAAATAAGTTTTAAGTTCGCGGCGAAACTTCCACACTCTAGTGCTGAACTTGCCCAGAATGATGAATTTGTCTCTGATAGGTATTATTTGAATAATCTGTTTTAAGTGGAACAGCCATTGCACAGGGGCAGTCTAACTCTTTCAATAGAAGAGATCAAAATCCAGTAGACCGGAGAACCACTGCAGCTGGAGAACCCTCTTGTTGCAGTGAACAACCAAGATGTCAAAATGTCTTGTCATACATTTAGTGAGCCACAATGCCTGCTGGGCCTACCTTCTTAACCATTAAAACTGTTGATGAGACTCCTCTGTCAATCTGCCAAGGCCAGACTTCACACTCTGGGAACGATGAATCCCTATCACACCAAGAGTCAAAGACTCATTGGCTATCCATACCTGGTTTAACACATCTGCCAAGATGGTGTGGCTTCTGCATGTATTACATCTACTTGGAGCCACAGATTAAAGCTGAGCACCAAGTGAGAACTAGTGGTGAAATCCAATTTTTTTTACGACCGGTTCTGTGAGCGTGGCTTGGTGGGTGTGGCGTGGTTTGGTGGGTGTGGCAAGGGAAGGATACTGCCAAATCTCCATTCCCACCCTACTCCAGGCGAAGAATAGTGCAAAATCCCCACTCTGGGGCCAGCCAGAGGTGGTATTTGCTGGTTCTCTGAACTACTCAAAATTTCTGGAACCGATTCTCCAAACTGCTTAAAATTTCCACTACTGGTTCTGCAGAACCTGTCAGAACCTGCTGGATTTCACCCCTGGTGAGAACCAAAGGTGAATGACCAACCATAGAAAGGGAACAGCAGGCCCCCCTGCCAGAGGTGTACTACCATCCCTTAACAATATTAGGGTCATTTTCTCCTTTCTAAGGATTTATTGGGCTGAGCTTTTATTGTCCTCATGCCCAAATGTTGATGATCCCTATATATTTATCTTGGTCAGTGTAGGAATTGAATAGGCTTTGACTAAAGCTTTCACTTTCTCCCATCTTTGAGTGATTGTGGAGACCATTTTGAAAGAAAACCTCCAAGTTCAGATAAAAAAGCTCTCGGGTCAAGGGACAAAATCAATTTTGATAACTGGTATTTTGAAAAGTTGTTTCTATTTTATATAGGAAGAATGAATCTGGAGCTTTCATTGTGTCTGCCATTCACCTGTGGAGGTTCAAGATCTGATTTAACTTGTTGCCTGTAAATTGGGTCATGTACGGCACATTACTTGTTCCAGTAAATGATAAGATAAGAAAGCATCTGGTGAGATCTTTCACATTTTTGGGGTGTGTGTGTGTGTGTGTGTGTTTTGAATCATGTGCACAAGTTGAATTAGGTGGCAATCAAACTTTTAGTCCTACAGAAATACCTAATTCACCCCCAAACATTGATTTACAAGAAAATAAGCACAATACCGTGCCTATTTCCCTATAGTGTTGACACCTTGGATGTTTTTTTCTAAAAAAAAAGCTCCAGTGAGCTTACCTTCTAATCAGTGCCAACAATATGAACCAATGATTATATTACCTCAGTACTTCAAAATTAGCTCTTGGTTTCCCTTTCCCCTTCTTTAGATATTTATATGCAGAATTATATGCAGAATTAAAATCACAGTAGGGCATCTCTAACTTGGTTGCTCATGTTTAGAATTATTTCCCCACTCCTTTTTGAAAGATGCATGTAGAACAATGTAAGCAGGATATTAAAAAGCCTGTTTTTCCCTTTTTTAAATATTTGCCCTTTTTAAAGAATTGCAAACCATTTGCTCTTTTGTATTCTTTTATTAGCTTCCAGCATGCTTTGTTAAGCATAACATAGCAATACAATTTAAAACTGGAAAAGAGTGGCCATGATTAATGTGTTTTTAAGAAAAGGCTAATCCACCATTTAGTTTAGTTTCCCTTTCTTATAATAGCTTTAAAGAAAAACAGTCAAAAACCATAATGTCTTTGGTAGTTCCTACAAAAACAACAATTAAAAGGGCACGAACTCACCTTGCTCCTGTAGTAAAATCATTGAAAGGGCTCAGCTAACTTGTTTGTGCTAAAAGTAGGTACATTTCAATCTTCTAACCCCAACAAACCTGAAGAAAGCAATCTAGTAGAACTCTTGCCCTCTTTCTTTCGCATTTTTGGATACAAAACCTTTATTAGGAGAACCAATAAATCAACTTCAGGAGTGCTTTTTTTTTGTTTGTTTGTTTACATTTATACCCCGCCCTTCTCCGAAGACTCAGGGCAGCTTACAATGTATAAGGCAATAGTCTCATTCTATTTGTATATTTACAAAGTCAACTTATTGCCCCCCCCAACAATCTGGGTCCTCATTTTACCTACCTTATAAAGGATGGAAGGCTGAGTCAACCTTGGGCCGGGCTCGAACCTGCAGTAATTGCAGGCTTTTGTGTTCTAATAACAGGCTTCTCTATTGCCTGAGCTATCCCGGTGCTGATGAGAAAGAAAGGCAAAATAAGTCCTCCCATAACAAATCTGGCAGACATTACCCAAATGTAGCTGCTCTGAAGATTTATTTGTTTGGTTGATAGTTTCTCATGTGTGCAGGCTTATAATACATTTTGTATACACGTGAAATGTCAAAATTGTGCCTTGACCAGGGTTGTGAGATCTGAATGGCAAACACTGGGATAACCATAAGATGTCAGCAAAGAGATGAAGAATAGCCTGATTCTCTGTTATCATTCTAATTCATGGGTGTCAAACTCAATTGCGTCATGTGACATATTGTGACCTATCATGACTTTTTTTGCCTTTGCGGAGCTGGGGTGGGTGTGGCCTGCACATGATGCATCTGGCCCATGGCTCACCAATTTGACAGACCTGCCATTGCTCTCTGGATTTCTTTTACTCCAGCGTTGATGGCCCTGTCCTTGACTCTAATCAAGTCCATTGATTTTTCTAGCACCCATATTATCTTCCATATCCTAAGTTCCCATAAAAAAGAAATCATAAGTTGGTTTGTTTTGGCTTAGTGTACTATGGAAATAACCATGACTATCATTAATGTTGTACCTTATGATTCTTGATGAATGTATCTTTTCTTTTATGTACGCTGAGAGCATATGCACCAAGACAAATTCCTTGTGTGTCAAGTCACACTTGGCCAATAAAAAATTCTATTCTATTCTACTCTACTCTACTCTACTCTACTCTACTCTACTCTATTCTATTCTAAAAATCCAGCCACTGTGGTCAGAAGAGTGACAATACTCTTATTTTGGACCTAGAAAAGAAATGGGTTATGAAGGAGCTCCTGAGAAAATATAAAGAGAGAATGAAAAGAAATAAACTTTTGGGGCACTATTTAAGAGGAATAAACCTTAAGACCTTTTAAAAGCAAAAAAAAAAAAATCTCCAGTAGCTTTTAATGGATTTTTCTTGGCCAGGACTGAAATACAATGCTAGATAAAATAGAGGAAGAAGAGGTTTTGTTGTTGTTGTATTTATAGAGAAATAGATAAGCTAATATGTGATGAAGAGATTGTTTTTTATTTACATTTATATCCCGCCCTTCTCCGAAGACTCAGGGCGGCTTACATTGTGTAAGGCAATAGTCTCATCCTATTTGTATATTTATATACAAAGTCAACTTATTGCCCCCCCAACAATCTGGGTTCTCATTTTACCTTCCTTATAAAGGATGGAAGGCTGAGTCAACCTTGGGCCTGGTGGGACTCGAGCCTGCAGTAATTGCAGGCAGCTGTGTTTAATAACAGGCTATCTTACAGCCTGAGCCACACCGCGGCCCAAGATTTTTGATGAAATGTTCATGTCCAAAAGTGTGCATATAATTTCTGGATATCTTTTTTTTTTTTTTGCTAAATTTATATGTGCCTTGCTTTAGCATTTCATAATTAATGTATATTTTGAAGAAAGGGAAAGAACATATATTTTATTAGAAAAAAGTGTCCTTTACAAAACAATATATTTATCTTACTGGAAAAATTATAGCATATTTGTATTATTCTTTCATGAATGCACCTTTAAATGTAAATTTACTGACACTTTAAATTGCTTAGAAACGAATGGCAAAGAGATAATAGAGGACATATCACATATATCAATATATAATACTAATTTATAAATAGCATTTTTAAAGCTTTGGATAATACAAACTGCATAGAAACTCATGGTAAGTACACAATAGGTTACAGATTTAAAAAAATACAGATGTAGTGCAGGGTTCAATTTTTGAATATTTTGTCTAAAACTAATAGAAGGCCATTTGGTTTACAATCTAAATATGTAACTATGACATGATAATGCTGAGCAAATATGGGGGAAAAGTTTATTAACACTCAAAAGAGTTAAGTTGTTCTTAATTACACATGGAGAGAGACGAACAATTTGCTGGACAAAACCGAGGGAGTAATTTGTTAATGAGAAGAAAAACTCAGATAATCACACTCTTTATAATATAGCTTAATTGTCCAAGCTTGATTTTTTTAAAAAAAATCTTAGCGTAGAAATAAAAGCTGGATGGAGAGAATAAGTATATGCATGGGCCAAAGGAGCAAGGTTTCCATTATAATTCTCTACTTGTGAGCTTTGTTGCTGGACTGTCAAAATAAAAGCAAAGGTGGGCAGGAAAAGACTGTTTTGCTACTACCATACTGCTTATTCCACTCGACTCTTAGACTAGTTTGCAATGGTTATTTGAAGTCACCCATTACTTATGAAGTTGCAGTCACATCTTCCCTTAATTTAAATGCCTGGCAGCATAAATCACATGTTAACATTTTTGATTGCACATTACCAATGTAGTCTTTTGCCATATCCATCTCTCTCTATATAATTTTTTTTTAAAAAGGAAAAAAGGAGACATCCTGATTGGCTTCCCTAAGTATAATCTTTCCTGTTCTCCCTGCTTTTCTACGAATAAGTATCTGTTACCATGGCTTATCAGTACAGCTTGTAGCTTGCATTATTGAAGGACCACTCAGTGTTTTCTACAGCAGCATTGACAATGTTGTCATAACAATTATTCCCAACTGAAGCGCCACATTTCAGTTTTGATCAAAGACAGGCCTTGAGTGCATGGCCTACGCCTGCATTAGCAGAAAATCCTTCTGTTGTGACAACATGAACCTAGCAATGCATCACTGAGGCATGTAGCACTTTCTCCTCTTCTAGTAAAAGCAAAACCAAGTTTGGGTCTTTAATTTCAGGTCACCCCATTTTTTTCCCCTGTAAATGTTTGAAGGACCCTTGTAGATCTGGAACTGTCTAACCAATTCAGAGAAATAATGTTTTGGCGAGTGACGCTCACAACTGCTAGCGTGATTAAAAAAGGAGGAAAAATTGGTTCTATAGAAATATATATCATTTCCATATGAGGGTGCTCTCTTCCCCATTTCCACAAATTTTAAGAGGGACTTTAGGCAAATATTTTATTAGTGAATATCCCCTTTCCCCTCTTGGTGAATTATTCATGATTTGTTGTCATAGCAATTCTTTTTCCCTTAGTAACTTCTGTGAAATCCAAAGCTGATATGGAACCCAGTTGCTTTCCCCTCAGATTTCACAAAGGACACAAATTAAAAACCTGGTGGAACCATAGCTATAGTTTTGTTCAGTGCCTCTAAGTGTGTTAATTTATAAGCAGTTTTCAGCTGAAGACCTTAAACCCTACCTCCAGGGGTGGTATGTCTGTCCTATATATCTGCCTGTTCTAGGTAACTGATTGAGGGTCAGTAAACCATTGCTATGGATTTCAATTTTTTTTAAAAATCCACTTAAATATTTCCCCAGTGGAACCTGGAAATGGCATTCGATGGGAATTCCATTTATCACATTAAATGTATAAGGTGACAGAAGATTAGTATCTTCCTTAAAAAATAAATGTAAAATTTTTTGTGTTGTGATCTTTGCAGTTTCTTTCCTGCCATTGGCTGGGCTGGTATGGATCATTGAACTTCAACTAGACTTAATAGTAGACTTCACAAAACGTCAGCAAAGGTTGCAGGGATAACAACGAAATATGTACTTTCTCATGAAAAATATGTACAAAAGTCCCTTTTCTAACAACAGTGCTCTAAAACATGGTTCAAACTTTATTTTTTATTTTTTTTGTATGCATTGTGGAGGTTACACATGATTCCACCTGAAGCTTGATCAGTTATGCTTAGTCAATTCAAAGTTAAACATTTGGGAGCTGAAATGAAGAGAAGTGCATACAGCATGGATCCAGTGGTGGGATTCAGCCAGTTCGCACCACTTCAGGAGAACCGGTTGTTAACTTTCTAAGCAGTTTGGCAAACTGGTTGTTGGAAGAAATCATTAGGGGAGAGAACAGGTTGTTAAATTACTTGAATCCCACCACTGCATGGATCTGATAGGTATATGATGTCATAGGCAATATCCTAAAAGCGAATAATAGTTGCATATTTATACTAGAGGTGAATAAAAGTATAGCTTCAGATCTGAAATCAAAAGGTAGGAAGATTCAAGTATATTTTAAAGTTTACAAATCAAAAACAATATTTAGTTGGAACTAATTTGTACATTGATGAAACGTTTAACTGCACATTATAATGGGAAATATTACTGCTTTATTTGAGGGGAATACATGCAAAGACTGAGCTTTAGTAATTTTACTCCAATACGACTCAAAATATTTCTTCTGGATTTTTTTTATAGCAAAGATAACAGAAATGAGGAAAGGATACCATAATCATTTCCAAATTGCTTTGCAAAGATACTTAAAACATTTCCTCAATCAATGCACCTCAACTTAAAAACTTGTTTCATTTGTCCAGAAATCAAGATCAATTCAAGTGAATAGTAACTTTGCCTAATATAAATAAAATTCAATTAAAGTTCCCCTCCTACAGCCAAATCATCTTAATCAGCGCATCATTCTTGAACATGACAACTTGGAAATATACATCATTTTAAATAAAAGTTAACTGTACTTCTTAGTTCTGATAGACAAATACCAAAAAATTCTCTCACAGATTCATGCATATTGTTGTCTCTTGTTTTTCTACGTAAAGATTGTATACAACTTAATAAAACTCTTGCAATTCTTAGAAATCACCAGAAGAGAAATAGCCAGAACTTTAAAGCCAGCCTTAAGGCTGTCTCATCTAGCTCATGCAGCTTCAAATGGAACTCCTCCTCCCTTAGGATATTTCCCTTATATCAACAGGCAGCAATAGCGATACATGACAGTTCTTCATCAAAGGAGAAAAGCTGAAGATCTGTCTTTTGGTTTTCACCCAAGATCTTCACCAAAGAGGAAATATCTATACAAAGTCAAGCAGTTCTTTTCCGAGCAGCTCTGTCCAAAAGAACAGAATAGATGGTTAAAGCTGGAGTTTTCCTACTTTTTCGGCACCTACCAGATTGGCTCAACTTACTATTTTCCATTTCCAAAGAAAGAGCAGATGCAGTCAGACCAAAGTTACATCTACCATAAATCTCAACATTATTCCTTTTCCTAACAGATGCTGAATGCCATTTCTTCTGCATAAGTGATGTCAGGGGTTGGGATTTTGAGTCGAGTTGACCTCTAAAAATCCCCATTGCTGAAAGTCACCCATCTTGATAAAGAAGGATTCAGAATTTGGTCCGCAGAACAAATTCATCTCCTGAACTCTGATGTAGAATTTGGATGAGTGTGTGTGTGTGTGTGTGTGTGTGTGTGTGTGTGTGTGTGTGTGTGTGTGTGAGAGAGAGAGAGAGAGAGAGAGAGAGAGAGAGAGAGAGAGAGAGAGAGAGAGAGAGAGAGAGAGATGAATTCATTCAAATAGTGATTTTCTAAATTTCTTATTCTGACCAATAACAGGAATTGAAGGGAAAAGCAGATGTCATTTTTTGGGAACATATGTCCATTTATATACATTATGCTTGATTCTGTCAAGTTTGATTTGTGTGTGCCCCTCTTCTCTAAATTTAAACTGATTAGGATCCATTTCCACAGTAAATTGCATTTTTTTCCCAAAAGGCAGCAAAATCGGTATGCACATTTAAGAATATTTGGCTAATAAGTACATTTTCAGATACATTATTAATATGGGTTTTCTTTACATTATTGGGATTGCAATTTTTTAAAAAAAGGACAGATACTATTTGTATAATGGTATTTCAATTCACATACACTTTCGTAGTGCAAATTAAATCGATTTCTGCTCAGATGAAAATAAAGCACATTTCTCCTCCATTCCTTCTCCATTTTTGTTTTACATGATAATTTTAGCTGCTTTTTCCATGTGGAGACATGTTTTGTTTACATTTTATTGATTTCCTACCTGCCCACAATTCAAAAATCAGTGTGGAATACAACATATTACCACAATGTTTGTCAAGCTTGGCAACTTTCAGATATGTGGACTTCAACTCCCAGAATTCCCTAGCGCTGGCTGGGGAATTCTGGGAGTTGACAACCACACATCAGAAAGTTGCCAAGGTTGAGAAATACTGAATTACTATTGTCATAAAAAATGTCTGGAGGCTATACCTTACTCTTTACCCATCAATTATACTTGTAGAAACTACTGTTCTGTTTACACTAAACATCTGCAATAAATATCAGCTGAAGGCATCCCTATATTCCAGCCATTTTGAAGATACAGTGGCCTCATTATATCTATTCATCTTTGGGAAGTTTAGTTCAGTGTACATTTTTATTTAATAGGGCAGCTGTTCGGCTTTTCCCATAGACCTGGCAATATCTTGGAAATAAATGAGAGCAATGTCCTCTCTCTTCCTTTACAGAGAATTCAAGGCATATTTCTCAATAAATTGGCTCTACATTCCGTCTCGTGGAGCAGCTTCACAAGCAGAAAGTTGAATGAAGTGTGAAAAATCAATACACTCATATTTTTTTTGCAGTTTATAGAAACGTGAAATGTAGAGCCACAAAAGGGCATGTTTGTATTCTTTTTTTCTTCAATAGCACAAAGAGATCTCTCTTCTCCCCTCCCCCCTCCCCCCTCCTCTCGATGATCATGTGATAGACAGGAGAGACCATATTTCCTATAAATTATTTGTAATTCTTGGAGCATCTTTAAAGAACTGAAAGCTTGACAATAACCTCACAGAACAGTCTTAGTGCTTGTATTTTAGTGGGTAAGGTAGTATTATAGATAGAGATGTCCATTTAATTTGGGGATTCTGCCCCTTCTCTGCCCATGAAAAAAAATCACAAACTTATTTTCTCACCTGTATCTGGTAAACTTTTTTCTCCCCTTTTTCTCTTTTTTTTATTTTGTTCATATTCAGGATGCAAAGAATGTAGGCCAACAGCTGAGAGAACCTCAGATTTGCTGCTGTTGGAATCTATACCCAACCCTCATTTCACTGTCTAACCTTGGCTTTCTTTCTGATAAACCCAAAGTTGCCTTGCTTGATTGTTCTCTAAAAGAGGATAGATAGATAGATAGATAGATAGATAGATAGATAGATAGATAGATAGATAGATAGATGATAGATAGATAGATAGATAGATAGATAGATAGATAGATAGATAGATAGATAGATAGATAGATAGACGGACGGACAGACAGACATTAAGTGCTGAGTTGACTGGCAAATTTGCTCTTTCAAGTCACCAGTATTAATGTCTTGATTGGTCCCTGCTCTTGTTCCCAGACCAAATCTGCAGTCTGATCAACATGACAGATGAGATCATACCTAGCAGCAATCAGGTGAGAAGCTATATTTGATTGAAAGTGACTAAGAAGAGAATATTACACAATCTATGTCAGTGGTAAAATTCAGCTGGCTCTATCTGGATCACGCGATCCGGTAGCACTGGCGGTGGGAGGCTCCATCTACCTGCCCAAGCATCATTATGTCCTGTTTTTGACACTCTGCGCATGCACGGAAGGCTCTGTGCATATGTGGAGGAGGCAAGCACACTCACATTTGCAAACCGATAGCGAAGGTAAGCGAATACCACCCCTGATCTATGTGCTTATTAAAATAAAACAAGATCCTCCTTTGGGTATTTGCCTGGAAATATGAAGATGGGTACTTCTATTATGTAACACATGCTAACTTTAGGGTAAATTGATGTGGTTGCCCATGCTACCTGCCTTAGGTAGCCTTAGATGTTTTCTCTCCACTTTACCTTGTTCTTGTCTTTTCATCCATTTCCTTCTAAAATGTATGCCTTATATGCATTCTCCTTCTATAATAATGTACAGCTATCACCTTGAAAAGCCAGAGATCTAGTATACAGCTCTAAGTCCAAACCCTGCCACCCAGAACCATTCTGAAGAGAAATGAGATCAAAACTTCATAGTGGCATAAAAATTATTTGTAATGGTCTTATTGTACACATAGATTTACTCTTAGCTGTGTAAATCAGTAGCTAATGATCTGTGAATCTGCTGCCTTGGTCTTTTGATTACTTTTGCCATTACAAAGACAATCAAATTATGATTATTTTCATTGCAAAATAAATATAGACTGATATAAAATATAAATATAGGTTTTCACATTTTTTTAAAAACTGTATCATAACAATTCACCTTCTCCATGAATTTGGCTCTAGAAGAAAACCCAGCAAATTTCAGGAATGCATATCTTGCAGAAAGGTTCTGCCCATAGAGGGGTTTTACTCTGTTTGACTTAAGGCCAATTGCATATGCATAATTCTTTAATTATCACATATGGTAGTTTTTCACTTTAGCTTAATCTCTAGAAATATAGCATACATTTGCTGAGACCAACACAACACTTTACAGATAATGCAGTGTGTGGAAAGCTGCCAGCTTCACTAGACCTGCTGAGTTTCTTCCTTTGTAAGCAATTTCATCTGCCTTCGAGAAGTATTTCATTTGGTTCTATTCCTGGTTGGGAATGACTTAGGTGAGGAAGGAGTAGATGGAAGGTAATCTCTGACAGGATGTTGTTTCCCCTTTTGCCCTTTGTAGTAAGTAGATAGGCTTCTTGGCTGTAGTGTAGAGTAAGTATTACTACAGTTTTTTTTGAATGTGCAAGCAATTGTTCTTTTGCTTTGTAACAAAACAATACAACCTATCTCTCCCAATACAATTTACTGTTTTGAAATGTGTGATAGGGAGGAGCTTATGGCCTAAGGAATTGTCTTTAATTATAATCCTATTAATTTGCAAAATCTATCAGTTTCACAGAGAAATCGACACACTGAACTTTAGTATTGGATGTCAAAAAGTTTAACAATTCCATTGTCAGCTTTGGAAGCCATATTAGGCCGGAAGCTTTCATGCTGCCACTTTCTCATATGTGGGAAAGTAGGAGGGGGGAATTTAGTAGAGGGGTTGTCTTTAGACATAATAGCATTCTTCCTGTCAGTCAAGGTCAAGCCGATACTGCATCTGGAGAAGGAGTGGTTGGAGTGCTGTCTCGAGATGGGATGGTTGGTGATTGGAGCATGTGATCGACTGCGGAGTCAGGGGATGGTTTTGGGGTTTTTTGATTTACTGAGGGGAAAACCCGGACCTCCAGATTCAAGTTTTCCCAGATGTGCCAGTTTACCTATCCTAGTAAATAGAACTTTGAAAGATGCTTGCTTCGGAGTTTTTACTTAGAGTTGGGGGTTTTTCTGGAACACTGACATCCATATCTATCCAGATCACTAAATGTAGTAATAGATGGATATTTCTGTTTCTAGATTTTGGTCTCTTTCATGTGGCTTAAGTGATTCATAAATCTGCTGCGTTTTATTTTGACATTAATAATTTTCATTAAAATCTGCACAAAAATGATTTTAAATGCAGATTTAATATTTTTTTATTTTAATGTGTTGTATAGTGCCTATATATATATATATATATATATATATATATATATATATATATATATATATATATATATATATATATATATATATATATATATATATATATATATATATATATATATTGGTTGAACTAAAATCTGCTGTACAAAATTCAGGGCCACATAAAATTTGAAGGACATCTCCATTCTGATTGTTATGTTAGTCAAGGTGATATGGATCAGGTTCAGCTTCTATGAACTTTTTAAAGAATAAAATCCTGAATGCTCCCTATCCAGCAATATTTGGCTTCAGTGATTCAGAGTGCTATCAGATTCCACACTAATGGTAGCTCCAAACACACTTCAAAGGCAGACCTACACTGAGCCAATTAACAGAATCCCATGAGCAATTACTTAAACACATATGACAGCTGCATGTGTGAAATTTTGGAAGAATAAAAATGCTTGCTGTACATTTTCATCCTGCTGGCAACAATCCAGTTTCCAAAGAGAAGAGTATGCCAAGAGGCAGGAAATACTTGATGCTTGATGAGTTGTACCTTTTATAGCCCAGTTCCTCTATACTTTATGTGCTGTGTTATGGAAAGATTTTGCACACAGAAAAAAAGAACAAAACCATCAGGACTCACAAACACTTGGAACATCGCAGACTCTAGAAAGCCAGAAATCATAAAACATTCTTCCCCGATTTGGTGTCCTAACAGCTTACTTGTTAGCTGGGAATGGTGGGAACTGTAATTTATTACACGAGGCAGCCACAAACCTTTGTCTTTGATAGTTGTCTAAAAAGCAAATGATAATAGACCTTAAGAGGCTCTGCATGAGTCCCATTTTCATAGTCTAAAAGGCACATCTCCATAGTGTTTTACAAAAACATTTTAATATTCTTGGGAATATGATTTTAGATTAGCTATACATGAGAAAAGCTGAAAAGCCATCTGTTACAGCAATCTTCAAAGACAATTTTAGTGAAACTGAATTTGCTGAGACTGAAAACTCTACATAGATTATACCTCTCAGATTAGCCTCTGATTTTACGCCCCTACATTGAAAAAAATAGCACCATGTTTCATGATGTTATTTGTAATTCTGGGGAAAGATAATTAATAGAAGAAAATATCTGTAGCTCAGGGTTGTAGATATTTCATTACACAATTAGGTAACAACAGGTAAGTGGGAGTGAGTGTCGGATTTGCTATATGAACAGGCATGCTAGCTGAACAGCACTGAATTAAACTTATTCACGCTGATCTTACCTAGGCGAGTATTGAAATGACTGCAACTAAACAATTAAACTTAGAGAGCCCCAAGAACTCCAAAGATATTCAAGTTCATTCTGATAAATAATAACTTGCATTCCCAAAGGTGCTTTTTCAAAAGGCAACTCGACTTCGTTTTTCCTTCAAGACATTTCGCTTCTCATCCAAGACGTTTCTTTTTCTTCTGAAGCTTCTTGGATGAAAAGCAAAATGTCTTCAAGGAAAAATAAAGTCCAGTTGCCTTTTGAAAAAGCACCTTTGGGACGACCATAATCTGGATCACGGGGAATTCTGGGAGTTGAAGTCCTCCAGGCTTAAAGTTGCCAAGGTTGGAGACCCCTGATCTGGATGACTGAAAATCTGCATAGACAATAACTTGCATTATAACCAAACCCCTCATTAACATTTCCTTTATCAGAGATCATGATCATAATTTTCCTGAAACAAATGGTTTTCGTTTTTGTTTTTGTTTTTTGCTTTGGACAGCAACATGGAGGAATACAGTACATGCATTGTATAAAACTGGCTTCTTCAGAAAAATTTACCTATCAAAGGTAATCAGGACAAAGCAGAACTTCTTTAAGGCTTCACTCCTCTTCTTCAACAAAGATGGTCCTTAAATGATATCTCCTTCACAATACACTTTCTTCGTTGTATTCAGAAAGAGCCAACTTGTTCTTTCTTCATTAGATGATGTGATTGTATTTTCATGCTCTTGTATCTAAGACAAGTGTTCTACTGGTATAATAAGTATAATAATAACATCAA
This sequence comes from Ahaetulla prasina, assembly GCF_028640845.1. Lineage (NCBI taxonomy): Eukaryota > Metazoa > Chordata > Lepidosauria > Squamata > Colubridae > Ahaetulla > Ahaetulla prasina. The sequence goes on along the minus strand of NC_080539.1, from coordinate 89,422,253 downwards.
ATACCTGTACAATTAGCACAGGGGCCCCCCAAGGCTGTGTGCTCTCCCCACTTCTCTTCTCTCTGTATACCAATGACTGCATCTCCAATGATCCATCTGTTAAGCTACTGAAGTTCGCAGGTGACACAACAGTGATTGGTCTCATTCAAGACAATGACGAATCCGCATATAGACGAGAGGTCGAACGACTAGCCTTATGGTGCAACCAAAACAATCTGGAACTGAACACACTGAAAACCGTAGAAATGGTGGTAGACTTTAGGAGAAACCATTCCATACTTCCACCTCTCACAATACTAGACAACACAGTATCAACAGTAGAAACCTTCAAATTTATTTATTTATTTATTTATTTATTTAATCATATTTGTATACCGCCCTATCTCCCGAAGGACTCAGGGCGGTTCACAGGCATATAAAAAAGAACATATAAATACAAATTAAGAACACAAGTAAAAAACTTATTCTAACAGCCGAATTATTAAAACTAATATAAATACTAAGACCAATTAAAATCGATATAAATTTAAAATTTAAAAATTTAAAAATTTAAAAAATCTAGTCCAGTCCTGCGCACATAAATAAGTGTGTTTTAAGCTCCCGACGGAAGGTTCGAAGGTCCGAGAGTTGGTGAAATTTCTAGGTTCTATCATATCGCAAGATCTAAAATGGACAGCTAACATCAAAAACATCATTAAAAAGGGACAGCAAAGAATGTTCTTTCTGCGCCAACTCAGTAAGCTCAAACTGCCCAAGGAGCTGCTGATTCAGTTCTACAGAGGAATTATTGAGTCTGTCATTTGCACCTCTATAACTGTCTGGTTCGGTTCTGCAACCCAACAAGAAAAACACAGACTTCAGAGGATAATTAGAACTGCAGAGAAAATAATTGTTACCAACCTGCCTTCCATTGAGGACCTGTATACTGCACGAATCAAGAAGAGGGCCGTGAAAATATTTACAGACCCCTCGCATCCTGGACATAAACTGTTTCAACTCCTACCCTCAAAACGACGCTATAGAGCACTGCACACCAGAACAACTAGACACAAGAACAGTTTTTTCCCGAAGGCCATCACTCTGCTAAACAAATAATTCCATCAACACTGTCAAACTATTTACTGAATCTGCACTACTATTAATCTTCTCATAGTTTCCATCACCAATCTCTTTCCATTTATGACTGTATGACTATAACTTGTTGCTGGCAATCCTTATGATTTATATTGATATATTGACCATCAATTGAGTTGTAAATGTTGTACCTTGATGAACGTATCTTTTCTTTTATGTACACTGAGAGCATATGCACCAAGACAAATTCCTTGTGTGTCCAATCACACTTGGCCAATAAAATTCTATAAATTCTATGGGAAGCAATGCACCTCTCTCTCTCTCTCTCTCTCTCTCTCTCTCTCTCTCTCTCTCTCTCTCTCTCTCTGTGTGTGTGTGTGTGTGTGTGTGTGTTGGTACATATTGAAGTAATCAATTAAAATGAAAGATTTTCTTCCCAAGGATGGAAAGAAAGTTTTACCAATCCCTCCCGTGAAGTGACTTCAGCCATATCAAAGGTAATTTGGCTGTTTCAGTTCATGCCTTGCATTCATTTCTGAATACTAATTTTTCAGAACCGATGTCTATTAATATCATAGCTGGATCAAATGTAAATATGATTTTGTAACTAGATTGCTAGAATTTGCTCAGTGTTGACCTGTGACATTTGCTTATGAAAAAAAATGGACATGCTTCATTGCTCCATGCTGACAGAGAGCATGTTCAATTAAGCTTACATTATACAAGACTGTGCAGAACACCACATATGGAAATTAAACCTTTTCACTATCCATCTGCATCTGAACATTCATAAATTGAAAGAAGTGTGAAAGAGCTCTACTCAATCAATTTCAGCTTCATTCATGGCTTGGTTATTTTATGCATGTCAATATACATTTCTTTAATTAAATGTGGTTCAGTAAGCATTAGCAGGAATGAAACAAGGCAAACCTTTAGACTGCTGATCTTGTATACCTTATATAACTACCTAACACGTTGCCAGGAGAAAAGCACACCCTTCAGGAGGAGAGAAAGAGAAGGAGAACAGAAAGAATAATAATAATAATAAAAAGATTGATGGAGATGAAGCTCTGGCTGAAGCAAGAACTGTTATGTACATTATCATAATTATCTTCCATGCTGGGTGACTTCAAAGCAGGATACTAAAAGCATCATTAGTTTTTCCTTGATGATCCATCATAAAGCTAACAATTGCAGGAATGAGGCAACAAACATGCTTTAGCTTTGGTATAAACAGAGCGCTCAGTGTTGGGCATATTCTCTGTCAGCTGCAGGGTGTATATCTTTGCACTTTATGTAGGTAAGTGGAAAGTGCTGCATAGATCACTAAAATTCCCTAATGAAGGTCAGTGCTTTTCAACCTGATCTTCTGCTTTTCGAAACGTTTCTTTTCAGCCTTAAATGCCAGCTCTACAACAGGTCTCTGTTTGTCTTTCTTCCTCTAGCTTTTGTTTTGGGGTAAGAAGCTTAGAGACACCTGCTGAACCCTCTATTCAGCAGCTCTGGCCACATGCATCGCATAAGTGGTTTAGACAAGGGAAGAGACTTTTTCCATCAATAGCACTTGGTAATGGAAGACCCCACACAATGCCTGGATGTGCAGAGCTGTGAAGTGCTGATAATGATGTCCAGGGTGTTAATTAAGTTTCCTGCCAAAATTGCTTTTGACTCACTGCATTTCAGCTCCTGGGAAAAAGAATACAGCAATGGTCTGAAAAGTTACAGAGTGCTATTGAACAACAGACAGAGTGATTCATGAGCCCTGAGCTGGCTGGCTGGGTAGGTGGCGGGTGGGTGGGTGGTAGTTCAGTATATGGTTAGTTTATCTTTTCTTGGACACCCTAATCTTCTTCTGGGAGAACAAAGCAACTGAACTGCATATGGTTGTGACTCATGAGGAGTAAATGGAGTCTATGATGGAAAACGTACGAATGGGATTTAGATAATTTTGACTTCCCGTTCTTCAGACTCTCATTAGAAGATGGTGAACAAATTGCCCTTCCTATCCATTATGGGCAACTATATTGACTCTGGATGGGGAAATAATAATAGCTGGAATATAACCATCCCCTCCCTATATAACAGTGATGGCTAACCTTTTTGCCATTGTGTGCCAGGATGGGGAGGGGAAAGGTTCGTGCGTGCACATGCCCCACTCATAATTCTATGCATCCCACCCTGCGCATACGTGCACAAACCACTGCCCCCCACTCCTGGCACGCGATGGCCTGGTAAGCCTGTTTTTCTTTCTCACCTGGCTCCAGATCCTCTCTATGCATCTGGGGAGGGCAAATACAGCCTTCGCCACCTCTTGGAGGCCCAACACGGCCCATTTCCCAACTTCCGGTTGAAAAGAAAGTGACTTTTTTGCTGTCCTCAGCCTCCAGATCCTCTCTAGGAGTCTCTGGATGCTGGGGACAGCAAAAAACATCACTTCCTGTCCAACTGGAATTGGGAAATGGGCTGTTTTGTGCCTTCACAGGGCCTGGGGAAAGCTGTTTTCACCCTCCCTAGATGCATAGAGAGGATCTGGAGCCAGGTGAGAAAGAAAAACGGGCCATCCCCACCCACCCCAGGCCCTCTGGAGGCAGGAAACAGCCTGTTTCCCTACTTCTGGTGGGCCCAGAGGCCTGAAAATCACCTGGCTGGCATGTGCATACATGCTGGAGCTGAGCTGGCATGCTCACTAATATGGCTACGTGTGCCACCTGTGGCACACATGACATAAGTTCACCATCACCATATAAGAACAAATTAGGGTCAACAGACCAAACATGCTAGAACAAAGTGTCTGGACCAGTCTAGCAGAGTTTTCCCAGGAAGCCCTCTAGAAATTCTACTCACATTGTCATTGACAGTATGCCATAAGAGTTGTCCATTTCTACTTTTCCAGAAATGTCACCTTGATTTTTTTTCTCTTTTGACAGACTTAAGCTAGCTGTTGTCTCTAAACAGTCTATATCAGTTATTTTTTACAGGATTTGGATGCCTAATTTGTAGCTAATACATTTGAGAAATAAGAATTTCTTTATTCCTTCTATAAAAATATTACAAAGGCATAAGTTATCCATTGGCACTAGAGGGAATTGGTCACATGAAACTGGATATTCAAAAATTGCAAAGCCCCTATATCTAATAAAAAGGGAAGTATGGGCAACCTGTACCGGGAAGGGACCTCAACATAGCCAGGAGGCCATTATAGGAACATGCCATAAGCTATAAGAGGCCATTGAATATTGGGATGACATAAGTAGAAGGGGCAAGGCTAAAGATTTTGTGTTCCATTTTCTTTTTTTATTTTATGACTGGAAATAATTAAAGATGGGAATATCCCAGTTGCCTGCCATTGTACTCCTGCAGTTTAGTTTTTTTGTGGGGGCATGGGGACATTTTAAAGGTAAGAATGAAAACCTAGCTGAGGGTTCATATGAGAACTTGCACTCCCACAAAAAAGTCGATGTAGAGCTTGGAGTGCATTTAGAGTAATTACTGCTAGTGAAGATAAAAATAGCCTTGGTAGATAAAAATATATTTTATTAGTACAGATGAATATATCAGCCACAACAATATTTGGACAAAGATTGCCAATTATTCATGGTTTAACAATTTCTTGATTGGATTATTACTGTAGCATCCCATATATGAAATTGTTGTGGTCTGCCAGCACAGTCGGACAGTAAGGAGGCTGGGGAGGACAATGGGCCAGTCCTGGAGTCAGGGGAAGGCCTGGATGAGGGCTCTGGATCAGAAGCAGAGATGGGGCCAGGGCCATCTGGAAGCTATGCGTGGACTCCAGAGCCTCCAGAGGAGGACAGCAAAGAGACAGAGGAACAGGAGGAGCCTGTTCCTAGTGCACACATGCAAAGAGCTGTCAGAAGGCAAGAGCAGCTAAAGCAAAAAGGACGATTCAGGAATAAGGCCAGGAGATGATTGGCCCCTCCCATAAGGCTTAAAAGAGCAGCAACGGTTCTTGGGCTCTTTGTAAGAAAGCAACGTTGCTATATTTCTTTCTAGCCATTGTCTCTTTTTTTTGAAGTTTGTGGGGCTTTACCAAGAAAAGCCTTTGGAAGGGTGCCAAAGAGAACAAAGGTTTGTGATAAAGCCAAAGGACTTTTTCTGAAAGATTTGTTTTGGAATTAATTTGGACAAAGCTGAGAATGAAGTAATTCTCAGCTGTTCTAATAAAATACGTGATGATTCTTATAGCACTTTATTTCTCAACTGCACTTGAATCGCTTGAGATTTTATTCAGGGGAATCTAAATTTTTCTGCAGAGGTCTAGAATAGAGAACAGTTAATAGCCCTTAGTCAGCTTTATTCATCTGAATGTATAATAAATCTATGCCTTCTTTTCTCATTCCCAACAGGTTCTATAGCAAAACAGTGAGACCCAAACTGTAGTATAGAACTCTTTTAAGGTCTCTGATAGGCCGACGTAGAGCTAATGAAATTCATTTTCCAATTACCAGTGTTTTTTCAGAGAACCAATCACGGCACTCAACCACTTCCCTATAAATTGTGTGGGAAGTGGTATGTATGCGCATATGCATATGTTGGTATTGTAGGTATGTATGTATCTGCAACAATCTTTGAGATTATGTGATATCAGAAACAGTAGAGAATCCATGACATTTCTGAATTACCACTGCAACTCTCAAAAATGATTTGAAAGCTAATGATTGGATGCCTTTAATTAATTTCAATGCAAATTATCGTGCTTATGATCTGCTGTGGGTCTTGGACACAGATCAGAATGAGACTCGTAATAGCTTTTCCCCAAAGTTACAGCCATATCAAATAGGAAAAAGACTGTGGTCAGTTATTCAGGGTTGCATATCCATAATGATATAAAAAACAAGGAATTCTTCTTTTGCCATGTTAGAGAGAAAAAAAAGAGGACAAAGGAACCCAAAGGTTTATTGTACAAGGAAAGCCATATTAATCTATGGAAGCCCAAAATCTCATGTAGTTCATGGAAGCTCGTGACTTTTATAAAATGTGTTGTCAGATTCCTCCTATTTAAGTGCTCTTAATCTTTTTTTAATGTGCAGAACTGTTTCTCCTTTTCCCTTTCTCTCTGTCTCCTGAATCTATAAAAAATAATCTTTAAAATATCTAAGTACCTCCTTCAGGTATAAGTTTGGACAGTGATGTATTGCGATAGACCTCAAGGACGTAGCATTATTATAATTTTCTTTTTGGTTTTTTCATTTTTCTTGATAGATGGAGAAGCAGATACTTGAATTGACTGACCTGTGTTTTGACTTTCGGGGTATTGACATCCAGGAAAAAAAATGGCCTTGCTATTATATTTCCACAGGCAAGGCAGGGGTTCTGTAATGTGGTTTACCCTTCTTTTGGTTAAAGCTCTCTGTGGATATTCTCCCACAAATAAATCAATTACAATTACAGAGTTGATCTAAAGTAATGCTGTTTGAAAAAATGTGTGTGTCCTTATCAAGTAGTGTTGTGCAGTGATGTAATAGGGATCACAACATATAAAACAGAAGTTGTTAACAATATTCTTCATTATAATAGTCCTTGGACTGTTATTCAAGGAGAACAGTAGCATTAGAAAGAATTAATCTTTGAGAGCCAATAAGCTTTTATTAATTTAGGACTTTAGGCCTTTTGGTAGAATGTTTTTCAGCATTAGAAATGTATATATATCATATTCAGTAATAAAAAAAACTCCTTCAGTATAAGATGTTTGTAATTTCCATTCCTGGAAATAGTAATATAAAACAGCTTTTTTATATTTGGTGCCACATGTGCTTCATGATTTTGTTCAGTTGTGTATGCTCTGATAGTTTGTTTTGGTCTTTCAAGTCTACTTGAGCTAAGGAGAAATATGTTCAGGCAGATATTCAACAGATATATTTCCCCCATTGGCTTGATAGGAATGCCATTAACTGAATTATGTCCTAGGTATCTTTAAAATAAACACTTCCACAATATTGTCAAACTATAATACTTGTGCAGCTGGAACTACCTTGTGCAAAATTAGAACCCCAATCAATTCAAATCAAATCTTTTATACTAACAATATGGTTTTCTGCCTGAGGCATTGTGATGTCATTCATACATGGACTTCTAGTAGAAAGTGGTGTTATGCTCAAATTCATTTAGAAATTCTTAGGGTATTGCTGTAATTCTGAGTGAAGTAGTGTGGGTCCCTTTCAAATTACAATAACGAAATATATCCATGAATCCAAAAATGAAAGTAACCTCAGTCTGCACTTGTGAAGTGTGTGCTAAGTGAGAGAAAACAAAGGCCGACTTCCCAGGAAAATGATGTAGGCTTGTGTTGTCAGATTTCTACTGTATGTTATATGAAGAGTTATGAAGTATGGTACAACTTTTTTTTATTAATGGAGGTTCAGTGGGGAGAATCTGTCATGAGTAAAAATTTCATCTTGTTTTCATATTTTCCAAACAAAAGCATATTATTCTTTTCTATGTTGGCAGAAAGCCCAGTCTCTATTTTCAGGCAATCTGCTATTTTCCTATTAAAGCTTCTTTATGGTAAAAGAAAGAAAGAAAGAAAGAAAGAAAGAAAGAAAGAAAGAAAGAAAGAAAGAAAGACATAAATAAATAAATAAATAAATAAATAAATAAATAAATAAATAAATAAATAAATAAATGTTTGCCCTGTCCAGTCATGTCCGACTCTAGGGGGCAGTGCTCATCTCTGTTTTATAGCCAAGGAAGCCAACATTGTCCAAAGGTGCTTCCATAGTCATGTCAAATGACTATAAGCTGAGATGCAGGGAACGTTCTTACCCTCCCAGCGAAATGGTACCTATTTATCTACTTGCATTTGCATGCTTTTGAACTGCTAGTTTGGCAGGAGCAAGGGAAGAACTGGAAGTCACTCCATCATGCAGTGCTTGGATCTCAAACTTCCAACCTTCCAGTCAACAAGTCCAATGTCTTGACTGCTAGGCCACTGCACCCCTTATGGTGAATTATTGGCTATTAATTCCATTATAGATTATTGAGTTCTACAAGTGTCTTTAGTTTCTCTGTCTTTTGATGGCCCCCACAAGCAGTTTGTCTTATTCAGGTATGCATAAAATTGTAGACCAATAAAGTGGTCTGCTGTTTCTGATGACCAAAACATTGAAAGAACATGTTGGATGGATTATTAAATTATATGGAATCCCACAGTGGTTCCAGAAGGCTAGGGATGGGTTAATCAAAGTAGTAAATAGAGGAACTAGCCCAAAATGAACATGCTTGTCAAAATAAACATTTTTTAGATTTAGTAACACAACTTACAATTTGAAATATATGCCTCCAAAGTAGTATGTTAGATGAAAACCTACACAAAGTAGGTGTTTCATCACTGGAGGTTTTTAAGAAGAGACTGGACAGCCACTTGTCTGATATGGTATACGGTCTCTTGCTTGAGCAGGGGGTTGGACTAAAAGACTTCCAAGGTCCCTTCCAGTTCTATTCTGATTGATTGAAATGCGATCATTATGTATGTTATCATATATTATATATATATAAACTCTTCCCAAAAACATAGGCTGAGAAGTATGTAAAAAAAGTATAATTTGAAGTTAATACGTATGATAAATGTGCAGAGAAACATTTTGCATGTCTTTCTGTTGCTGCCAAATTTATAAGCGAGAAGGTTTGTCTTAATTAGTGGTCAGGTAAATGATGATTCAGTTGCAAATAAATCAGGAAATGAACCTCAGAATCACCTGTACTTAGGGTAGTACTTAGGGTAGCACATTCAAGATTAGGTGATTCCTCAAGCAAACCCTTAGAATGTTTGTTCTTTGAAAATACACCAGCAACTTCAGCATTCAGGACATTCAAGTATTGTCTGCTTTGCATTTATCACTCTTGTGCTTTAGTCTCCCTGGAGTAATTAGGAATTAATTACTAAGAAAATATGAGCCTGCTCAAAGAAGACAGAAGGAGGCAATTGAGCCCTTCCCACCATGCTACCTGAGCCTCATTCCAGTTATTCTCAGAGGTAACATGCTGTGGATGCTGATGGCTGCATTGCTTACTTGTTGTTTGCTGAGGACGGCTGGCCACCCCACCTAATCCCCTTCATCCTGTGCATCACAGAAAGGTCCCTAACTAAGTAAGCAGACAGACTTAATGCACCATGGTAAGCCTCCCAGAGCTGCAAATGCTATTCTTTTTCTGTGTTATATATGTATATACTGGCACTGTAGTGGCTATTCTGTTGTACCATTTCATAGAGCAGCATAAAACTAATGTAAAAGTATAGTGGCACTTCCTATCCTCTTGTCTTAGATGCTTTAGCCAATTATGTGTGAACATGAGCCTGGAATTAGTCTGCATATCAGTTTGCAAAAGACCAATTTAAAATGTCCCTTATTATCATTAACCGGAATTGATCTGGGGGGAAAAAACGACCTATTCCATTGGTTATTTTACAGAAGATGTAATGGAGAAGATGTCTAGGTTCAAGTATGATCTACAAATGGCTTAAACTCTATCTCATTACAGAGTCAAGAATACTTAAGTTATTTGATTTGATTTCAGTGGAACTGATAATGTATGCTTAAGTATGTTATGAGAAGTGGTAGGTTTCAAAAACTTTTACTACCAGTTCTGTGGGTGTGGCTTGGTGGGTGTGGCAGGGGAAGGATACTGTAAAATCTCCATCCCCTCCCCAATCCAGGGGAAGGTTACTGCAAAATCCCCATTTCCTCCCAATCAGCTGGGACTTGGGAGGCAGAGAATAGGTGGGGGTGGGGCCATTCAGAATTTTTACTACCAGTTTTCTGAACTATTCAAAATTTCCGCTACCGGTTCTCCAGAACTGGTCAGAACTTGCTGAAACCCACCTCTGGTTATGAGGTAGGGCAATAATGCTTAACAATTGCACGAACCAAATCATTATACATTTACCATCTCACTCTATGGCAGAAGAGGCATGCTGTGGATCCTGTCAATCAAGGAATTCTGGCTGGTGGAGTCTAGGACAAGAGCTCAGCTCTGCTGTGGCATCACCCCTTTGGAACATCTTACCACCTGAGGTGAGACTGGCTCCCACCCTCCTGACTTTCTGCGAGAGCCTGAAGTCTTTGTTCTGCCAAGTTGGTTTGGAGCGTTGATTGGGAAGCTTCACTGTGGAGGTGGTTGATCAACTAATAGCAGCTCCCTACCCTCACCTAACACCCTGGTACATTCTGCTCCCTTCCTCTCAATTTATTAGTTATAGCCTGTGTTTTTAATATGATTTTATTGTGATTTTATGCAAACAGATTTAATGAATAAAAAGTAAATAAATAAAATATATTTGCAAGAATTTGAGTAGGCTTTGAACATAACAAAGTAATCATCTACCAAAGTGAATGCTGAAACTGCTGTTTAAGAGTCAGATTGTCTTCAGTATATAAAACGATCAAGAATATTTATTTGTTTCCTTCTGAGATATTTAAGTTTGGGAATTACTGTGTGTGATGAGAAGGGTAAAATGCAGAAGTGACAAAAGCAACTAGCTGAGTAAATCCTTTAGCTTCAGTCTTCTCCCTAGCAACCATCACACAGAAAGAATAGCAGCTACATTTTGTTGTATGCTCACTGGAAAGGAGCCATCACTCTTTTTTACTCCACTGTCCAAATTGTATTAAAATTATTCCCCATCAAGTGCAAAATATATCAACCCCCATTCCTATTCTATCTCATCTTATGGTATAAATAAGAAAATCAAAACTGTCAGGGACGGGGGGTGGGGGAGGAGAGGGTGGAACATTGTGTTAATGAAAGCCTGAAATCGGTTTGAATACCAGATTGTATAAGGTACAAGTATAGATTAGGCAAAACCTGGCTCAAAAACAGTAGAGTGGAGTCCTAGTGGATGATCATTTAAACATGAACCAGCTGTATATGGCAGCAACCAAAAAAAGCGAATAGAATCCTTGGTTGTATAAACAGAGTCATAGAATCAATCATATGAAGTATTAGTACAGCTTTATAAATCCTTAGTAAAACCAGACTTGAAATACCGCATCCAGTTTTGGTCACCGCATTACAAAAAAGATATTGAAACTTTAGAAAAAGTGCAAAGAAGAGCAACTAAGATGATTAAAAGCCTGGAGACAACAACATATGAAGAACTGTTGCAGAAATTGGATAGAGCTAGTCTAAAGAAAAGAAGGACTAGGGATGACATGATAGCAGTATTCCAATATTTGAGGAGCTGCCACAAAGGAGAGAGGGTCAACTTATTTTCCAAAGCACCAGACGAGAAAGAAAAAAATGGATAGAAACTAATCAAGGAGAAAGGCAACCTAGAATTAAGGAGAAACTCCCCAACAACGAGAACAATTAACCAGTGGAACAGCTTGCCTTCAGAAGTTGTGGATGCTTCATCACCGGAGTTTTTAAGAAAAGACTGGACAGCCCCCTGTTTGAAATAGTATAGGGTTTTCTGTCTGATCAGGTAATTGGACTGGACGAGCTCCAAGGTACCTTCCAACTCTATTCTGACTGAACCTAAACTGAAACGTAAGTGAGGTTAAAGAACGAGCCATGAAGCAATCCTACTAAGGAGTTTTAAATTCATCATGAAATAGTGCTACTTTCTATACGTTCCTTTGATCTTGCTAGAATCTAAAGCAGAAGTAGATTCATTTGTACTGATTACTGTCATTTTTATAAGCTTCATCTGGGAAATGATAGCATTTACATCCAATACGCATTAATTTCCTCTCTTTATACACTCATAATCTTATGTGCAATTTGATTTTCCTTGTATTTTCAAATACGAAAAACGATTTGCTTGCTGAAGTTAATCGGCTGTTTTGATTAAAAAAAAAAGTCTGTGTTAATCTTCCAAAATTTAGTAGGCATTATAGTGATTGCCAAAGCATAGTGACCACATTCAAGAGATGTAGCTTAGAAATTGTTGCTGAAAAACAAATTCCAAACCAACTAAAATTACGACAAAACAGTGGCTAGCAATATGGCATTTGCAAGCACCTGGCTGTCTGCCACACACTTAAATGACATCTGTGCCATTTCAAAATAAATAATTATCTAAAAGAATTTTGAAAACTGTTCACATCCTGCAAGATTGCACAAGTCCAGAAAATTTCTGGGTTGCCAAATTGCCTTTTTTGAAATATTGCTCAAGAACAGCAGCTTTCACTATCTCCTGAAGGATCAGCAACATTTCATGAGATTTTGAACTTGAAATCTTTCCCATTATTGCTTAGGGGTATCTAGGTTTAAGCAATTCACAGACAGAGGTGTTTTTTTTTCTTTTCTCTCTAGCTACCCCAGATCCATTTAGCTAAAGATTCTTGGTATCAAACTGGGGCTGTTCCTTATTATTAAATGCTATCATTTCCCCTTCTGGGTCTCCTTGATTGGTAAGCAACTCAGTAACACTAAAATGAAAATAAGTTCTGCATTCATTTAGATCTGGCTCATATAGACAGATGGCTTCTCCCTAAATTTAATTCCCAAAGAGTTTTATAATGAAATCCAGGAGCAAGTCTTTTTTATGATTATACTAGACTTTACTATTTGGCACACGAGTTTATGTTTCTTAAAGAATAAATTCACATATGGAATTAAATAAGGACTGGCAACCCTGCTGGGCACCTACTAATAAATTGTTGCTATCAGCTCAGCATGTAAAATGTGATGCCACCTGAATTTAAGCCAGACTTTAATCAGTTTTCAGAGATATAAGATTGTCTTGTTCCAAAGACTTGCAAATATCACTGATAACACCCATTGTTACAAAGATACTACTTTATAGAATGGCATCAGAGCTTGAAGATTTATTTGGATACTAAAATGAAATTCAGGATGGGCCACATTTTTGTTTCAGCCACTATGACCAGGGGTGGGTTTCACTTATCTTTGCTACTGATTCACTCGCACACCTGCACTCCCATGTGCAGAAGCTTCTGCGCATGAGCAGATCATATTTGATGACATCCGGGCGGGTGGGTGGAGCCTCCCACCGCTGCTGCTACTGGTTCTCCTGAACTGGGGTAAACCGGTAGCAAACCACCACTGACTATGACCCATAGGATAATCATATGAAGTGGTTTAGCTGGATTACAGTTTAATTAATTTCTGATATATTTCATCATCCTCATAGACAACTTTGACAAGAATCGATAGTAACAAATTTCATTCCATTATTATTTTCATTTCCTGCAACTCATTTCCATTCATCATTATGTACAAGAATGCTTTGTTTAACACATACATTCTTTCAGCTGTTAACATGCCATTTCAGGATGGAAGAAAACTGAGAATAAACTGTTACAAAGCTCCTTTCATTTGAATAAAAAAAAATTCAGTGTTAAAAAAGCACAGGGAAAAAAAGAAAGTTGCTCAGCATGGTTCCAAAATCATTTCCAGCATGAAGTAGAGGAGCAAATGCTCCCTTTCTCCTCTCTCTATCTGTACAACTTGAAGCATGTTGAATGCAAGGCTTATTTTGATAAGTCAGAAAATTCCACAAATACCTCTTCCCCCTTTGATCATAAAAATAGAGCAATAATATATCCAATAACTAACATTTTACAAGCCTGGCTGATATCAAGATCAGCTGCCTGAAGCATTTGCTTGCTCTGCCTAGAAGAGCAAGTCTGAACTTGTGAAAAGCAATTAGTCACCATACAGAAAGGAGGGACAGTTTCCTGGGGCTGGGGGATCCCAGTCTGAGGATCCAAGAGTGCCACTCATAGTTTGCTTCAAATAATCTTAGAACTTGAATGCAGTGAACCATTTAGAAAGCAGGTCCCAAAAAATTCTCAGCGGGACTACATTTTTATTTATGTTTTATTTAGAGAGTTGTGTGCTGTTTAACAATGGGAAATTTTTTTTGGGGGGTGGGGGTGGGGTTTATAAACAAAAATGACTGAAATACGTTAGTGCTCAAAGAACAGTAATAAGAGCTAATCTTGTCACAGACATGAGCATATGTTTTTTAAAAGTAAAGAATACTATACGATAAGGCATATCATTCAGCAATTTGAAACAATAGAAAAATAAAAGTTGTTCACCCAGCAGTGAAAATTACAAAGATGTTGGAAAAGGATTGCTTAAACCAGGTAATAACACAAAGAAAGCTACTTACTCCAGCAGTCACTTGTTGCAATTCACCTGATGAGGAATTTGCAAGAAAGTCTGTAAAGATACTGTTATCTCAAGAATTCAGGATATATATAAGAATAGAACCATGGTAGCGCAGTGATTGCAATGCAGCATTGCAGGCTAACCCTCTCATAGCCAAGAATTCAGTCTTAATCAGTTCACGGTTGACTCAGCCTTCCATCCTTTCAAGGTTAGTAAAATGAAAAGCCAGATACCCAGGAGACAATGTGCTAACTCTGCAAACCAGTTAGAGAGGACTGTAAAGCACTATGAAGAGGTATATAAATCTGAGTGCTAATTAGAGAAATTTGTTGAAGAAAGGTGTGGTCCAAGCAGGGTTTCAAGGATGTGATTTTCAATGTCTCCTTCTCTTTCAGGTAGGGCCGCATCACAGAGACAGGCATCCACTTTGCATTAAAAAATAATCCCAACTTTAATATCTACATGTGGAACTGGAACAACACCAGCCTGGATGCTGTAATATTATCTGATATTGATATGATTTACATATCTGATATGTAATATTATCTGAAGGACTTTCTGCCTTATTTATGAATGTAAAAATCAGAGTAAATTCCAGTGGGGTCCATCAGAAGGCAAAGGAGATGGGGATGGGAAAAACAGACGGACATCAACAGCATTGCAACACAATCCCCAGCTCTTTTCTATATGTGATGCAAGATCCCATGCAGACAGCAAAGGGGCATGGTTAAATCACAACAGTATAGCATCACTTCCATCATTCTGTTGAAAGCAACATGTACCTGTGGATGCTACCAGTAAACACCTACTAAAACAGATAGAAGATTTCCAACCATCTGCAAAACCAAATTTCTCGTAACAGCTATTTCTCGTAACAACCTGGCTTTGCAATAGTATCTGTAAATAAGATCTTGGAGTAGTAATTGATTACAAACTGAATATGTGTCAGTGGTGTGATGGAGCTATAAAAAAGATAAGTAATAGGTTGTATACTTTCTCATTTATAGGAAGTATATAGAAAGAATGTAGGAAAAACATAGTTCTGCTATATTTTGTATTAGTCAGGTATCAGCTGAGGTCTGTATCCAGGTCTGGATGTCACACTTTAAGGTAGGTTCAGGGTCATTAGAGCAAATTCAGAAAAGGTCAAGGTCAGTTTCACAGTGGGGACTTTGTAATAAATCACAATTCCCAACACTTAACTCCTTGTTCAACACTTGGCCGAACTGAAATATTTATTGAGGTGGGGGGTGAAGGCTCAAGCCCAAGTTTTTGTCCATTGCAATGCATTGAGCCTTTATATCTAGTTTGAACCCTAGCCTTTTTCCTTCCAAGTTAATGCATATTTGGCTGGTTTCTTGAGGTCCTTCAGAGGGAGATGAAATATGTTTACATAGTCATGAGAGGCTGTGAAGAAGCTGAGAAAGTAACAAGGGAAACACTATACAGAACCAACCAAATTTCTGGAAGAGAAATCTGCTAGTAGTTTATCTACTGGCACCATGTAGGGCTGAGATGGCACAGTGGTTAGAGTGCTGTACTGCAGGCTACTTCAGCTGACTACTAGCTGCAGTTCAGTAGTTCAAATCTTACCGGCTCAAGGTTGACTCAGCCTTCCATCCTTCCAAGGTAGGTAAAATGAGGACCCAGATTGTTGGGGGCAATATGCTGAGAGGGCTGTAAAAGCACTACGAAGTGGTATATAAGCTTAAGCGCTATTGCTATCTCATAAGCGACAGTTTAATGCAGACTGCAAAATAAGAGATTCAAAACATTCAAAGGAACTCTGACTTAAAGCAGATACTGGATGGGGGTTCCTATCATACTAGGATCCTATTAGGTTTCTATACATTATCCTGAATTCTTTATTAAGCTGCTTTTAAGTCTATTTGATTCTTGCTTTCCTGATTGAGCACTGTGATACAGATTTGAACAACAGTGGTTGTTTCTTTTTATTTATTTATTTAGTCACAATATTATATATAAACACATATAATGAAAGAAAACAATAGGACAGGAACGGTAGGCACTTTTGTGCACTTATGTACGCCCCTTATAGTCCTCTTAGGAATGGGGTGAGGTCAATGGTAGACAGTTTTTGGTTAAAGATTTTGGGAGTTTGAGAAGAGACCACAGAGTCAGTAGTGTGTTCCAAGCGTTAACAACTCTGTTACATATTTTCTGCAATCAAGATTGAAGCGGTTAACATTAAGTTTGAATCTATTGTTTGCTCTTGTATTATTGTGATTGAAGCTGAAGTAGTCTTTAACAGGAAGGACATTGCAATAGATGATTCTCTGTGTTAAACACAGGTCATGTCTCAGTCGGTGGAGTTCTAAGTTTTCTAATCCCAGGATTTCAAGTTTGGAGAAGTGAGGTATTTTGTTACAGAGGAGTGGAGGACTCTTCTTGTAAAATATTTCTGGACTCGTTCAATTGTATTAATGTCAGAGATGTGGTATGGGTTCCAGACAGGTGAGCTGTATTCAAGAATGGGTCTTGCAAATTCTAGCTAAAGACTACAAGGAAAATTCAGAGTCTTGGTCCTTATTCCCCGTTCTCTCCCCACTCTGTTTTTAAGTCTTGAAATGTCCTTTTGGTCATGGACAGATAGAAGATATTTTGCCCTTAGAGGATTCATATTGCTACTCAACATACTTATCATTTCAGCCTGAATCTATAGGTAGGTATTGTGAATATATGGGTAGATATTGTGAACCTCTGACATATTCAAAGGATGAGAGAGCATACTAAGGGATACTTGGCCATTCTTCCTTGACTGTACCAAAATGGGTAACATGACATGCTATAAACTAGATCTTTCACTCTGGGCCCTTAGGATAAATTTATGGAAATCTAGAGTACTCATGGTCCAATATATTATTTTGAAGATTCTTTCCAAATAACACAAAGTCAGAGAAGAATCAGGTTTATGTGTCCAAATGTGTTCTGGACAGAAATTATTTGAATGGCCCAATAGGGCCATTTGTCATACAAGGCCCCAAACATTGGTTGCATAATCTTCTATGATTTCAGCCAATCAGAAGAAGACCATCTAGACATAGGCAATCTGTTGGCTTGCTCTAGTGTGTTTTGAGCAATATCCATGTCAACAAAGCTGAAATTGTGAAACTACTCTGCTAACTTTAGCAATGCCTATAAAATTTACACATTATATGATTATCAGTTTAAATGATAATTCTTTAACTTTTAGACATATAGCAGAAGAACATAATGACGAGAGCTAGTATCAATGCAGCATTAGGAAAAGGTTAGGTCTA
Source organism: Ahaetulla prasina (assembly GCF_028640845.1). NCBI lineage: Eukaryota > Metazoa > Chordata > Lepidosauria > Squamata > Colubridae > Ahaetulla > Ahaetulla prasina. The sequence goes on along the minus strand of NC_080539.1, from coordinate 89,404,797 downwards.
GGAACAGAAGATTCAAGTGATATAGTACCAAGTGCCAAACTGAATATGCTGTTGCAATGCCTAATAGATAAAGGAACACACTGTGGGAAGCCTGCTGGGATTAGAGCAGTACCACTGTGTCCCTTAACTTTATGGTAGTTGGCTGATATAGAAGAACTTCAATTGCAGGTTTCTGGTCTAATTTAAATCCTAGTACTATGATGTACTGAAACATGAAAAGATATTGGAAAACAAGGCCTAAAGCTGTGTGTAGCAATCTTTTAGGAACCTGCTACGCTTACCCTTGCCCTAAAAGCTTTTTGAGTTGATGCCGAAACTGATTATACTTCCCTAACAAGATGCCACAATCCAATGCAGGGCACTGAGTGTTTGACAGAATATAGAGTTTTGTAGTATGTTTGAAAACAATGCAATACAGGTAGTCTTCGATTTACAACCATAATTGTTGCCAGAATTTCTGTTGTAAATCGAAGCACTCCTTCGATTGACTGGGCCAATTTTACTGTTTTTTTTTTGCAGTGGTTGTAGACCAAATGTGTTGTAAAGCAAACATAGCGGTTGTAAAGCAAATGCATGCATTCCTATGTTTTTGTTTTTGCTGGAAGTCAGCTAGAAAGGATGGAAACTAACAAATAAAATCATAAATTGCAATGATGTGACTAAAGAATGCTGCAAATGGTCATAAAAGTGATCCAACTATCTAGTACCCAAATTGCAGTCATGTGATCAGTGGGGAAGGGAAAGAGCCACTGTTAGAACTCCAAAATTGGGTCATAAGTCTCTTTTGGGTGAATCCCTCATTATGTAAGAATTACATGCTGTCTTTCTGTGTGTGTAAGATACACTTTTAAATCCTATAATTGTGTTTTAATCTTGATTTCCAAATCAGCTTATTCTCAGACTGTTTTGAAAGATTTCCGAAAGATACTGTAAAATGATGATCATCTAATATGTAAACTTTGTGACATCTAGCATTACAGATAAATCCTAGAAGCACTTTCATGTATCATTAAATGAAGCATCATGAATAAAAGGCTTCCAGTTTTGAATGCTTTTACTGTTTTCTAACAAAGACAACTCCAAGACACTACATTATGTCTTCTCATATCCTTCACAATTCCTGCTTACCATACCATTCGTTCTGTATTGTTATAAACTACATCTTTGATTTTTTTTGGGGGGGGGTCTATTGTATCACACTATTTTTTCCATTCATTGTGCAGCTAGGAATGGCTTATCTATTGTTTATTTTCATCTCCTTATAGATGAAAATGTCTTCCCGCTGACATTTGAGGAAGACAGAAAGCCAAATAACCCATAACTTTGAGGGTTTACTAAAATCAGAAGAGATTCTTAAAATATTCCTTACCACTGGCACAATTCCTAGAACCTCCTACAAATATAGCACTTAAGCTTATAAACTGCTTCACAGGGCTTTAGAGCCCTCTCTAGTCAGGATATTGCCCCCAACAATCTGGGTCCTCATTTTACCAACCTCAGAAGGATGGAAGGCTGAGTCAACCTTGATCTGGTGAGATTCGAACTGCCTGCCAAACTTCTGGATGTCAGCAGTCAGCAGAATTAGCCTGCAATACTGGATTCTAACCACTGCACCACAACAACTTGTTATGGATGTTGTGTGTTTCTTCTGTATGTTCTGAAATGAAACCAGAATAAACATATGTTCTACTTCATCTAGTCATGGACTAAAATAAAAAAAAGAATATTATCTATCTGTCTCAACTATAAACTAAGCTACAGAAAAGTCTGTGATTTTATCTGCCCATATGTCCACATATTAACCAAACTAAAGAATACTTTCTTCGGTCCTACTCAGAGGTGGGCTTCAAAATTTTTAGCAAGGGGTTCTCTGCCTGGTTTCTGTGTGGGCGTGGCCTAGTCAGCCTCCTGCACCATGGTGGGAGGGGGTTTCCCCTCCCTGAACTCTGAAGGCTTTCCTTGAGCCTCTGGGAGGGCAAAAATGGTCTCCCCAGGCTCCGGAGGCCCTCTGGAGGCTGGAAACGGGCCCGTTTCCGGCCTTCCCAAACTTCCAATAGGCCTTCTCAAGTTCCGTATGCGCCCTGTACTTAACCTGCATCCAAAACGGGCCATGTGGGGAGTCCTGGGAGGGGCAGGGCCAGCCAGGAGTAGGATTTGGGGGTTCTCCGAACTACACAGAATTTTAGCTAGAGGTTCTCCTGAAACCCTGTGAACCTCCAGCAGCCTACCCTGGGTCTTACTGCTATAATAGTCACACATTCCTACAACTTTGAAATTATTTTAGGATTTGTTAAAGCTTATCTTCCCACGGATCTTTTTTTTTTTTCATGTCCTCTATGGTACAGAGAATGGAAAAACCTGTATTTCTACTATATTTGGGTTTGATAGAAAGCCACTAATAGGCACCAATCAATATGTAGAAAATGCATTGGAAGGAACATGGTGCACCATTGAGCTGAATGTACCTGATGAAAAAAGGTTCAAAATGATAGGCATCTATAAAGTGTAGTATTTTCAAAGCAAACCCAATGCATTATTTTCAGAGTACATGGTGCTATCCTATTATTAAAATAGATGTCTTCTATGGTGTGGCAACCAAGATGATAAAAATTAATTTATTAAGCCTTTTCTCAAAAAAAAAAAAGTACTTCTCCACAAGATCAGATTATGAGCAACCTTTAAAAATGGCAAATTACAAAGCTTTTTAAAAACTCTTTGTGAGGCTAATTCGATCAAGAATCACTTTAGATAACACACAGTTAATGAGAGAACTTGAGCAGCTTTTTGAACCTCTGGTTTCAGATGCTGTTGATGGCCATGTATGAGTTATGTCAATGATGAGCTACTCTGAAGTGACATTTTTCAAGTACAAAAACACATTCACAGAATTAATCCATTAATCCATTAATCCATTCTTGATGAAGGTATCTTTTCTTTTATGTACACTGAGAGCATATGCACCAAGACAAATTCCTTGTGTGTCCAATCACACTTGGCCAATAAAAAATTCTATTCTATTCTATTCTATTCTATTCTATTCTATTCTATTCTATTCTATTCTATTCTATACTTTGTTTGACAAGTTTCAGGATTTCTGGGTGTACCAAGACATACATTCTGTGATATTTGTATGTTAAGGAAGGACACTGGAAAAATCTACCTTGGGATTACTTAGATTTTACACAAAAAAAGTCTCTGTAGATCAATTTATTACAATTTATTTTAGGCCATCTGACTCAGAGCAGTTGGCCTAGAATATATAAGCATTCTCAAGGAACAATTAGTATGAAAGTCTATGGAATTACTTTAAATTTTGCTAAATTATTTTTATAGTTTGAGGGATCAGGCTGTTGCCTGTGTCAGACAGAGCATGTAGCTATTCTTGCAGGTAAGTGTACCAAAAAATATGCTGTTCCAGAGGGTGGTGCCAGCCTTCCCAGTAAAGCAGACTGGAAACATGACTAGATGAGATAATTATACTTTATTGTAAAGCTACATTAACAGAATATTGCAAGTCTGAAGTACAAACTCCTTGCCAGCACTTTTAATTGTCTGAACAACTAGGGTGGGTCGTCCTAATTTTTTTTCTCTGACTGTTAAGCCATTGGGGGCTCCTGCCTCCTTGTCTGATTGTTTCCTAGGCAGCATCTCTTCCCTTCATCACCCAAGGTAATCCATATATTCCTTTACAGGCAGGTACCAAATCAGGTTATCAGGGTTCCAAGTAACACCCCCAATGAAATCAAACTCTGAGGCTTGCACTTCCCCAAAGCTGACTTTTATTTGAGATGTCATATTGGCACATCTGTGGAAAACCCGAATCTGAGATCTTCCTCACCCAAAAGAAAGCTTCCCACTTCTCTCACATGTCCACCACTGCTCCAATCAGTTCCTTTACATACAGAAGACAACCGCCACGTTCTTCTCTCCACAGCTGTCAGACACCATGGCCTTGAACTTCTTTGCGAAGTTTTGTTATGGCTAATTCTACTTCACTCATGCAATTCCCCCTCCCAACTTCCCATGGTAGGATTGTGGCAGGCCTGGATCCTGAAGGCACCAAGGTAATATGACTTCCAGGCCTGACACAGGTCTTGTAGGTCTTCTCAAATGGATTTTTTTTCCCACAGAGAGGACATGAGAACTTCTCTCCTGCCAGATAGGTACAGCAGGTAAATGTAATGGAAGAGATGGTCCCTCAGATAACCTGGCTCCATGCCACGTAAGGCTTTAAAGGTCAAAAACAGCATTTTACCAATAAACCAATAAAGCTCACAAAATAGAGATGTAACATGCATCCTTTTAGGGACATACAGTACCTAATTGCCCATGCCACTGCAGTTTTTGGATACTTTTCTTTGGTAATCCCACATAGCGTGCATTACAATAGTCCGTATGTTAGTGGCTAGGTAGCATGAGTAGTGTGAGATGGGCGGCAAACAAATTTAAATAATAGTAATAATAATAACAAGAACAAATAATGAGTGATTGTGTGCAGAGCATCAAATCCAATAATAGGCACAACTGATGATGATTGACACCTGCTCCTCAGAAAGACCCTAGATTCTAGATTCCTCAGAAAGACCCCAGAAAGGGCCTCTGGTGGCTCAGCAGACTAAGTCTGTCTGTTATTAACACAGCTGCTTGCAATTACTGCTGGTTCAAGTCCCACCAGGCCCAAGGCTGACTCAGCCTTCCATCCTCTATAAGGTAGGTAAAATGAGGATCCAGATTATTGGGAGCAATTAAGTTGACTTTGTATATAATATACAAATGGATGAAGACTATTGCTTAACACAGTGTAAGCTGCCCTGAGTCTTCAGAGAACGGCGGGATATAAATTCAAATTAAAAAAAAAAAAGATTGCGAGCTGAATCTGTCTGGAGCAGTGCCACCATATCCAGTACCAAAGATGGTAAAGACCCACATTCAGAAGGTTCTAAAACCCAAAGCCACTCATTCCTGCCAGGATTCAATGGAAGCCTGGTTTCCCTACTCAGACCCCTACAGCCTCCAAGCCCTAGGATTAGGACAAGCACAGTACTGTTTAATTCTCCAGGCCAGAAAGATACAATTGAGTAACGTCATCATCATCTTCATTTTCATCATCATCATCATCTGGAGGATACCTTACACTATGGTGACGGATGGGTTCACCTGCCAGCCTCATATGGATGTTAAATAGAAGTGAAAAGAACACCAAACTCCATATGGTATGATAATTACTAAATAGTAATTCCCAGAAGAAGACTTTCCTTCTTTTTTTAAAAATAGATACACATTGAAAATATTGTTTCTGTACTACCTGTAGAAAAGCATTTTTATATACACAAAAAAAAGACAAATTTCATTGGATTATTTACTGTTGCACCTGGAACTATGGATGATGTTGGGGTTGTTGGTGGCCTTTCTACAAATAACTCCTTTATCAATGCTACATATTTAATTTGTAAAGGATTTGCAAGATAAAGCCTTGCTAACCTTCAATGAAATGATTTTTTGGGGAGATAAATGACTTGATGATTGCTGTATCTAATGTTAAAAAAAAATTGAAAATGCCTTTACCCGATTCTTGTCATTTTTTAAAAAGACAAAATGTTTTCTGCAAAGCAAAACAAAAAACACCACAAAATCAGCCACGGTTGTAACCCTTAGATCATTATAGATGCTGCTCTTTAAAAGTGCAAATGACAGATTTGTAGTGCAAATTATAAATTTCATTTGCTGAATATACCACAAAATGTGTGATTGTTTGTGGAGGCTTTTGCTACAATCGACCTTGGATATGATAGAAATGCAAACGTTCTGATTTCAGAACAGCAAACATTGGAAGGAGAGATTTTCTCACCAGATGGACACGAGAGGTGGTCCCCAAAGTGCTTTTCCCAAAAGACAAGTGGACTTTCTTACTGTTTTCTTTGAAAACATTTCGCTTCCCATCCAAGAAGCTTCTTCAGTTCTGAATGACTGGTGGGGAATGTCAAGAACCAGTCAGTTAGAACTGAAGAAGCTTCTTGGATGAGAAGCGAAATGTTTTCAAAGAAAACACCAAGAAAGTTCAGTTGCCTTTTGGAAAAAGCCCATTTGGGACAACCATCCATGACCCCAATGATTGAGAATCTCGACAGAGACCTGGGAAGCACTTTTTTTTTTAAAGATCCCACAAAACAATGAATGTTTTGCCATTTATTAACACTAACTTTTCTTCTGTAGAATATATCTTTATAAAGATAAATACCTTTACAAAGATATCTATATCTTTATAAAGATAAACCTAGCTCACCTCAACGTCATTATTTTTTTTTTAAAAAAATACTTTATTAAACTTTTTTTACATTAAAACATAGAAATAAAAAAAAAGGAAAAGGTTATATCACTAACAGCTATTTGTGGTGTTTTTCTTATAACAATAATCCATGCAATGATTAAAAACATTAAATTGTATGTATTTGTGTTCTTGTTTTATCTACTGTTTATACTTAGTAACTAAATATCCTTGTCTATCTCCTTTCTATCCATTTATACCACTCTTCCCATATATTATAAAATACCGATGTCTCTTTATCTTTTAAACTCAGAGTTAGTTTGTCCATTTCTTCGCAGTTCATGACCTTTTCATGAACTTGTTTCATGACTACAACAAGTTTCTCTGTGGGTATACATGGCTGTTTCCAACATTAAGCGAAGGCCATCCTAGCAGCAGTTAATATGTGTAGTATTAAATATTTTATACTCTTCACATATTTTTTTTAAAAAATCCCCAATAAAAAGAGTTCCGGTTCTAGATCCAATTGTTCATTCATGATTTCCTGTAGCCATTCTTCAATTTTTAACCAATATTTACGGGATTCGGGGCAGGACCACCACATATGGTAATAGGTTCCCTCTTTATTTTTACATTTCCAGCATATGGGGCTCATTTTGTGATACATTTTCACTAATCTCAAAGGGGGTAGGTGCCACCTGTAGAACATTTTATATGCATTTTCTTTATATGCTGCTGATTTTGTTAATTTATAATTTCCGTTCCATATTTTCTCCCAGTCTGATAAATTTATATTATGTCCAATATTTTGACCCCATGCAATCATACATTCTTTCACTACTTCTTCTTCCAGTTCTACTTCCAGCAAATATTTATAAATTTGGGTAATATTTTTTTTGTCTGGCCCTAGTAAAATTTTATCTAATTGTTGTAGTTTAAGATAAATTCCATATTCTTTTATATCTTGTTTGTATCGATTTTGTAATTGTAGATAAGCCCACCAGTCAACTCGTAGTCCTTGTTCTTGGAAGTCCTGTAATGTTTTTAATTTTCCATGAATATCTAATAGATCTTTATATTTTAGCATTTTATTCAAATCTAAATTATTTTGGTTAATCATTGCTTCCAAGATCCTTATTAAAGCATCGCTATGCCAAAGGAAAAGCATTTTAGACGGGTCTCCACCATGGTTCAAATTCAAAATCCTCCATTTAAACAGAACCATTCATTCAAATTCAAAGCAGAGCATTCTGAAACACCCCTTGCTAAAATTTGAAATCAAAACAATTCCAGAATGTTGTAGAACAGGGGTGTCAAACTCGATTTCAATGAGGGCTGCATCAGGGTTGTGTTTGACCTTGGGGGGCTGGAGTGGGTATGGCCAGAGTGGGCATGGTCAGCTCGACGTCACTCGTGTCAGGAGCTCCTGTGGTGGCCCAAGTGCTCTGCCAGTGAAAACAGGCTTCTGAGGTCTGTTTGCGATTGCAGTGGCCACCTGCAACCCTCTGCCAGTAAAAACGGATCTTGCAAGGGCCACGTGCGGCCCTCCCGAGCTCTGTTTTCACTGGCAGAGGCACCATGGGTCAGTCCTTCACCAGGGAGGCTCTGTGGACTAGATCTAAGCAGCCCGTGGACCAAATCCGGCCCCTGGGTCTTGAGTTTGTCATCCCTGTTGTAACATCCCATTACAAACACAAAAGAATTGTTTTGCACTTGAAACAGGATATCTTGAGCCTAAAACATTTTAAGTCTCAAATGTACTGTGGACATTAACATTTTATGCTCAGGTGCAGATGTCCCAATTACTTGGCAGGTGATGGAGGAAGCTCTCTCCTTCAAATCAGGTAGTCCTGCTGGTTTCTCCACTCTATGGAATTCTATTAATTCTTAAGAAATGTACTTTATGCGCTTATAAAAGCTGCCTGCTATTATGTGCACATGCAAAGCAACAAAAGAAGAAAATAGGCCAGAACAATGGATATGCAAAATCTTTTCCATCTTTAGCGAAATCTGGACTTTAATTATCAATTTCAAATAGTGCAAAACCATAGATAATGGTGATCCCAAGTCACCTACTAACAAAAGGGGTTTCCTCCTACGGAGGACATCAAAACAGCAGCAACCTATTTTTATATAGTGAGATGAAAGTGATTTTTTGGCTTAAGAAAATCTGAAAAGATTTTACATTATACGGTTTTGCTTTAAAAATGTTTTAGGCATGTAAAATATGGTCAGAAAAGAAAGAAAAAAAATCTAAATTTGTTTTTGACACAGCTCAGAGCAATATTTGACACAGGTCATAGTAAACTCTGGTATAGTTTTTTATAAAATCCTAGATATGTATGCCTGTTAGGTATAAAAAAAAATACACAAAATTGATATTAACCAAGATGAATCAGAAGCCAAATATTTCTTTATGGGGATGATCCTAATGCAGAGGAGTGCAGTTACTATTTTCAATATGCTACATTTAGTCAAAGAATTCACTTTCACCATACCAGTCAATAACATCTTGAAAAGTCATGACCTAATAAATTCAGGTATTATGTTGTTAGTCAGCTTCAGTTATCTTGACCTGGAAATTTCTGGATGTTTTCCAGTGTGTACCAATTAGTGATATTTCCCCTTTCTAAATATCTGTAGAATATGAGACATTCTTGTAGTTAATTTGCTTAAAGTTTGAATCCTAACTTTCTAAGTTTTTATTTCCATCTTTGAGAGAAGGTCTCTTGCAGAAGTTGCAAAACATCCATAGGCAGGCATCAAGTTCATTAAAAAAAAACCTTACACTTCTGTGTGTGACCCCCTTACATTTTCTGTATAGCAACTATTATAGCAGCTACAATAGATGCTAACCAATACTTGATCGCAGAAACTATTACACAAACATATTTAATTAGACTTTTCCCCCTTCCCATTCTGAATCTACAGCCAGTGGATCTACTGCTTTTCAAGAGGACTTCTTTGGATCCTAAGGTTCTAGATTACATACTAGATACCACAAGAAATGTTGCTAAAGACGTGTTTTGATTTAATTATTTTTATTTATTCAGCAAACCTCTACCTTGCTGCAATCAAATATATAAACCAAACCAAACAAGGGGAAAACATGAATACCAATGTGTCCCTGTGTGTATGTCAGACTTGGTTCCAGCATGCATAAGTTCATGTAGCTCTCGTGGATATTTTCAGAAATGGTTTGCCACTGCATTTTTCCTTAGGATTGAGAGAAAGTGATTGCCTCAAGGTCACCCAGATGACTTCCATTCAGGACTAGAACTTGAATTTTCCCACTCTTAGTCCAGCATCTAATAACCATCTGTCACCAAAGAGTAACAGTTGGTGTTTTTTGTTCATTCCAATAATGCGTCTGTTAAAGGATCCCATGGGGCTCTATATTATTTTTCTTCTCTCCTCTCCAGCATCTACATGAAGCTGCTGAGAATGGCTATTTAGAAGTTTGGAATACAGTGTCAACTTTATTATATCTCTGTTTTCCAAATGAATCAGGTGCTTAGCGGTTTCCTGGAGGCAGCAATGCACTGGATAAGGACCAAAAAAAACCTACATTTGAATCCAGATAAGCCAGAGATGCTATAGATAAGTAGTTCTGGAGCCCAGAAAGGTAGCACAGATTCTGGGAAATTGGAAACTCTTCTTTGATTCCAATCTGTTAAGGGGCCATCATGATAAGGACAATTATGCCTAATTTATGCTGGTGTGCCAACTATATCTCTACCGGCTAATTTAGCCTCAGTGATCTATGTCTATTATCCTGGTAATAATTTCACAGTGGAATTATGGATATGTCTTTTGATTGAGACTACCCTTAAAAATGATGCAAAAGCTGTCATTAGGGCAGAATATCACTACTCAATATATTACAATAATAGCTGCATTGGATTACATAAGGAAAAGTGCTTCTTAGGACAAGAGATCTGCAAAACATTCATGCATAAAGCATTTGGCACAACTCTTTTCCTGTGAAATTTGCCCAAATAGTTTGGCAAACTGTTTTGGAGAAAAGTGGGTCCAGGCACAGAATAAAACATGACTGTTCTCTGCAGGAATAGTTTGAGGGTTAGGGTTGGGAGGAGAAAAGCAGAGAAAAGGCTAAGAACAGCAGCAACAGCTGAGACACAAAGCTAGTGTTGGTACTCAGTTTTTTTCAATCAGCATAACTTTTTCAGTCTGCCTATCCCTGATCTTCCAGTTCCTTCCCATCCATCCCTCTCCTCAACCATTGTCAATGTTCCAGGATGCCTCGCGTTCTCATTTCCCATGTATGAAGCAATTTTATGAATGCAAAAGGAGATTCCAAACCCTAACTATGCCATATGTCTAAGGAATAAAGAATCTGATCAACCATTGATGGGTATCAGAGTGACCAAACGTTTGCTCTTCTCACTTGAGTTTTGTGCATGCAGTCACAGTCTGTAAAAGCTTTCATATTTATTTTTCCGTTTTTAATTCTATCCTACCTTTATTACTTTATAAGTACCTCATAGTGAATATATATAATACTCCTTACTCATCCTATTTTCCATTTGGGACTGTCAAAACTTCAGGTAGTAGCTTCTCCTATTGATTGGACGGATTAGGAATTCTTGTGTACTGCAGAACATTTGAAAGATTGTATTTCATAGAACGTAAATTCTATGTGTAACAATGTGGCTAGTAAGATAATGGGATATGCTACACTGCCATAGTTTAAAGCAGGGTTTTCAAACTCAAAGCCCCAGGGGCTAGATCCAGCCCATGGGGTGCTTAGATCTGGCCCACGGGCCCACCCTGGAAACATCAAAAGACCAGCCTGCAGTGCCTCTGCCAGCAAAAATAAAACCGCTGAAGCTGAAAACAGAATTTGCAAGGGTCGCAGGTGGCACTCCCAAGCTCTGTTTCGCTGGCAGAGGGTTGCAGTTGGCCGTTGCAGCCAAAATGGAGCTTGGGAGCCCATTTTCACTGGCAGAGCTCTCGTGCCACCACAGGTGCCCCCAAAATGAGTGACATTGAGTGGGCCATGCCCACTCTAGCTACATCCTTGATCCCCCCCAAGGTCAAACGCAACTCTGATGTGGCCGTCAATGAAATCGAGTTTGACACACCTGATCTAAAGAAAGGATGGGAGAGAAAAAGGGTGTGTACCAGCTTTGTTCTCCTTTTCCTATCTGGATTTTGAATATCCTAACCTGGAATAACTGAGTTAGGTTTTTCATTTCTATTGAACTGAGTTGAGATGGCTCAGCAGTACTTAACGGAATGTGATGCAGGTAGACTCCAATTTAGGATTACATTTGGGACCAGAATTTCCAGAATTGCAAGTTGTTAAGTGAGTCACACCTGATTTTATAACTTTTTTTTTTTTGCCATGGTGGCTATCCAATTACTGTGGTTGTTAAATGAATTACCTGATATTTAAGCAAATCCAGCTCCCTCATTGAATTTGCTTGTTGGAAGCTGGCTGGCAAATCACAAATGGTAATCACATGACCTCGGGATACTGATCAAAAATACATGCTGGTTACCAAATGCCCAAATTTTGATCACATGACTATGTTGATGTTATAATGATCATAAGTGTGAAGACCAATTGTAAGACCCCTTTTTTTCACCATTCCAACTTGTTTATTTCTACTGTTATTCCTGTACAATGGCAACCAATCAATTTATAGTCTTCCCCTCCCCCATTTCCCCCCTCCCCCCCCGAGACTTCCCAGAACAGAATACAGGGTATTGTAACTAACAAACATAATCTAAAATATAACATAAAACATATTCCATTTCACACCATCACACTATCAATTCCCTTCTTTCTTAAACTAATACATAGCAGTTCCTAACTTCACTCAAAAACTAATTGATATTTTTTAATCTGATACTTATTTTGAATATAGTCAATCCACTTCCTCCATTCCAAAATATATTTTTCTTGTGTACAGTCTTTCAAATTTTTGCCATTTCTGCTAAATTTGATACTTTACTAATCCATTCTCCAATTGTAGGTAAGTCTTCTTTCTTCCAATATTGTGCAATCAATAGTCTTGCAGCAGTTATTAAGTTCAAAATCAGTTTTGTCTCTATAACAGTGCAATCTGGAATTATTCCTAATAAAAAGAACTGTGGAACAAACTTGATCTTCTTTTTCAAAATGTTCTGCATAATCCACCATATTTTAATCCAAAAGGCTTTAACTTTTTTGCAAGTCCACCATATATGATAATAGGTAGCATCCTCACAATCACATCTCCAACATTTTGCTTTCACATTTGGATACATACATGAAAGTTTTTTAGGATCTAAATGCCATCTATAAAACATTTTATAAAAATTTTCTCTTAAATTTTGTGCTTGCGTGAATTTAACATTCCTCACCCAAATTTTTTCCCATGTTTCTAACTTCTAAATTTTGTGCCCATTTTACCATACAATCTTTAACCAACTCCATTTCTGAATCAATTTCAACCAATACATTATATAATCTCTTTATATGCTGTTGACCTTGATCTTTTATTTGTTTTACCAAATTATCATCACTTTGCCTTATACCAATTTTCTGATCTATTTTCCATCTAGATTGCAATTGTCCATACTGGAACCATGTATAATTTCTCCCTTCATCCCTCAATTTCTCTCTAGATTTTAACTGTAATTCCCCTTTTTCCATAGTCAAAAGCTCTTTGTAAGTGATAACCTCCATTTTTTGTAATATATTTATATTCTCTATCATATGTCTGGGGATGGTCCATATTGGTATCTTTCCATCTAACTTATATTGATATTTTTTCCAAATCCTCAACAAAGCACTTCTGACCATATTATTCTTAAATGTCTTATCAATTTTCTTGTCATATATTACATATGCATGCCATCCATATAACAAACCATAACCTTCTATATTCAAAATCCTTTCCTCTGTTAAATTAATCCAATCAGAAATTAAAGCTAAAACAACTGCATCATAGTACAATTTCAAGTTAGGCATTTTAAACCCCTCTTTCCTAACATCTTGCATTATTTTTAACTTTATCCTCGGTTTTTTACCCTTCCATACAAAATTATTAATCCCTTTTTGCCATTCTTGTAAATTTGCATCTTTCTTCAATATTGGAATCATTTGAAACAAAAATAAAAATCTAGGCAAAACATTCATTTTTATAGCTGCCACTCTTCCCAACAATGATAATTGTAACTTCTTCCATTTCTCCATTTCTTTAATTACTTTTCCCCACAATACCTCATAATTATTTTTATATAATTTTACATTCGATGCTGTAATGTATACTCCTAAGTATTTAACCTTTTTAACTGCTTCATATCCAGTTATTCTTTCTAATTCTTCCCTCTGATGTGTATTCATATTTTTAATTATCATTTTTGTCTTCTGTTGATTCACTTTAAACCCAGATACCTTACTATACTGATCAATTGTCTCCATCAAATATACAGCTGAATATATTGGTTGAGATAAAGAAACAACCAGATCATCTGCAAACGCTCTTAATTTATAATCTTGATTTTTAATTCTAATTCCTTTTATTCGATCTAAACCACGTATCTTACTCAATAATATTTCCAAAGTTAGAATGAATAATAATGGTGACAAGGGACATCCTTGTCTAGTCCCTTTCTCAATCTTGAAAGATTCTGTTAATCCACCATTTACTATTATTTGAGCTGTTTGCTTTTGATATATAGCCTTAATTGCTTGAATAAAATAATCCCCAAATTGCATTTTTTCTATTACTTTAAACAAAAACTGCCAATCCAATCTATCAAAAGCTTTTTCCGCATCCAAAAAAAAGAATGCTGCTGAGACCTGGCTGTTTCTTTCCAAGTATTCAAGTAGATTTACAATTTGTCTCATATTATATCTCATCTGTCTACCCTTAATAAATCCTGATTGATCATTATGAATTAATTGATTCATCAGTGGCATCAATCTATTCGCTAATATCTTAGCAAATATCTTATAATCAGTATTTAAAAGCGATATTGGCCTATAATTCTCTGGTTTAACACCATCTCGATCTTCTTTAGGTATTAATGAGATAAAAGCTGTCCTCCATGAAGGAGGAGCTTCTCCTCCCCTTTGTATTCTGTTAAATAACTCCTTAAGTGATACAATCATCTCATTTTGTAAATTTTTATAATAAGTAGTTGTCAGGCCATCTGTACCTGGTGCTTTATTCGCTTTAAGCTGCTTAATTGCAAACACTATTTCCTCTGAAGAAATTAATTGATTCAACTCTTCCCTTTGATCTACTGTAATTTCTAAGATACCGTGGTCCTGTAAATATCTATCTATATCTTTATCATTAATCACATCTCTAGAATATAACAGTATAATATTCTAAAAAAGCTTTTTTAATCAAATTTTGCTGATATACTTCCTTACCTCTATATTCTATTTTATCAATTATACGTCGTTTCTGTTTCTTTCTTAATAAATATGCTAACCACCTTCCAGGTTTATTAGAATTATTAAACAAATTATGTTTTGCGTATTGTAAATTAGTTGCCACCTGATCTGCCATTAGCATATTAAATTGACCTCTTAATATATTTATTGACTCTTTTATTTTACTATCTCCTGGATTACATACCAATAACTGCTCCTTCCTTTTAATTTCCTCTTCTAATTCTTTTCGCCTTTTGTGCAGTCTATTTCTATATTTATTATTCATTTCTAATAAAATTCCTCTCATATAAGCTTTGCTTGTGTCCCAAACTATCTCTATAGGTGTCCCTTTATCCATGTTCATAGAAAAAAATTCCTTCATTAGAGTTTTACATTCATTTACATTTTGTTCATATTTAAACAAGTTCTCATTCATCCTCCACGACCTCCTGGCCTCTTTTTCCCGATCTAGCTCAATCCATACCGGGCTATGATCAGACAAAGTTCTAGAACAAATTTTTGTCTTCTTCACTCTGAAAAACAAATCATTAGTAATTAAAATAAAATCAATCCTAGAAAAAGATTGTCAGAAAAAAATGTAAAATCTCTCTCTTTTTCATTGCGTTCTCGCCATACATCTCTCAATTCTAAATCTTCCATCAAATCAAAGAATGCCTTTGGCAGTTTTACACGATTGGAAATATTTCTAAGACTTCTTTTATCTTTCTGGGTATCCATCACTCCATTCCAATCACCCATTAATATATAAGTTTTATAATCCCAAGATGTTATTCTTTTATGTAAAAACTTATAAAATTTTTCTTGTTGTTGATTTGGTGCATAAACTCCTATTAAAAGTATTTTTCTCCCCTCCAATAAAAGTTCAATAGCAATATATCTTCCTTGATTATCCGCCTCAATTAATGTTGCAGATAAATTACTCTTTATATAAACAACTAGTCCATTCTTCTTTTCTGTAGCAGATGCAACAAAATGTATTCCCAATTTCGAATTTATCAAATATTTCTGGTCTAATGTTCTAATATGTGTTTCTTGTAAACATACAATGTCATTTTTAAATTGCTTCAAATAATTAAATATCTTTCTTCTCTTTTGTGGTGAGTTTAATCCATTGACATTCCAAGATAAAAGTCTAATTGCCATTATCAGCAATCGGAAACTTTTGAAGCACCAGCCGCAAATCATATCTTTCTTTGGGCCTTGCTCCTCCCACTGTTTCCATCTTGGTAGTAGCAGATTGAGCCTGTTGAGCCTTTTCTTCTTGTTCCTTGCGTTTGACAGCTGCTCTTGTCATCCTTGGCTCTTTTGGAATCTCTGATCCCATCTTAGACACATCCAACGCTTGTAAAAGGTCTTCTTCCATTACTATCACTTCTTTTTCTTTAATTTCACCTTCCTTTCTCCTACCATCCGGAGATGGTGGACTTCCAGCTTTAAGCACATAAGCATAAAACTCTCGTGCTTTACTGACTGTATTAAGACGATGTGCTTTCCCTTCATAGTAAACTATTATACCAGTTGGGATATCCCATCTATACTCAATCTGACATTTTTTAAGTTCATTCACCAAAAAAGCAAACTCCTTCCTACCTCTCAACATTTTGGGGGGAATTTCCTTTAGTATTAAAATATCTTGGCCAGCCGCTTGAATCTTGTCTCCTTTAAAAGAAGCTTGTAAAATCTCATTTCTCACTGTTCTAGTAGTAAAATAAATAACAATGTCTCTCGGAAGATTTCTTTGTCTTGCTATCCAGGAATTCACACGATAAATTTTATCAATATAAAAAGCCACATCTACTGGCCGAACTGCCAAAATCTCTGCAAAGGCCTCCGAAAAAATTTGCTTCAAATTCTCATATTTACATTCTTTCAGTCCACGGATTCGTAAAGCATGTTCCATAGCTCTATATTGTACCAAAACAATTTCATCATCAACTTTATCCATTTTACTTTGAACTGCCTCAATCTTATTTTCCAATTTTAAATTAACTTTCTTTATTTCTTCTACTTCCTGTTCCAGTAAAATCACATTTGATGCCAGACCCTGTACTGCTGACACCAAACCTTCTTTGACTTCTTTATTTCCAGTTTGAATTTCTAACATCTGTTTTTTCATCTCTGACATTTCTTCTGTAATTAATTTAAACTTATCTTCTATCTGGGAAGTTTGCCAATTCATAGCATCGTTAAGAGATTCTTTCATAAATTCTTTCAGATTATCCTGAAGTGCTTCCAAATTTAGTGATTTTGTATCTGCCGTATGTGCTGGAGAAACTCCGGGTGTTAATGTTCCTGGGGTTTTTGTAACAGTTGACTTTAATTGTTTTGCTGCCATTTCTTAAAATTTCTCTTTAACTTAATGTTACGTATAAACCTTTTAAGTCTTTTTTTTTAAAAAAAACAGTCTCAGTATCTCTTCTCCCTTTTCATTATAATGTTTTAAAAAAAATTCCAGCTGACCTTCAGCAATAAGCAGCAGACAGTGAGAACTGTAACACTTTCGTTTTCAACTGCGTAGCTCATTAAAGAACAACCGCCATTTTCGCTTTGAAGTCAAAGCCAAAACTTAAAAAAAATAATAACAGGGAATTGATTGATTACTTGCTTTTATAATTAGAGCTCTCCTGTTTCTGTTCAGTCTGGTATTATCTTCTTTAAGTTAAAATTGGTCCCGGCAGTTGGTCGCGGCAATTAGGTCTGCCGAAGCAGGAAGAAAAGCCTCAGATCTGGAGCACTTTGAAGTTCTGAGGGGGCTTAACCCTTCGAGCCCCCTGGTATCTTCCAGGAGCTCTAGGGAAGCTCTACCTCTGCTTCTTTTGCTCTCCTCCGCTTCTTCTCCCGAAGAGGGGGATTTCTGAACCGCTGGACAGCTGATTGTCGCTGTCTTAGCAGTCCAACACGATCCAGAGGTTGGTGACCAAAAAGATCACCTCCATTGCCAACGGAGCCAACCAGGAAGTCCGTAAGACCCCTTTTTTAGTGCCATTGAATCCTTGAACATCGCTAAACAAATGATCACATGATCATGGGGATGCTGCAAAGGTCGTAATTGTGAAAAATAGTCATCGTTCCCTTTTTTTTTTCAGTGTCATTGTAACTTTGAACAGTCACTAAATTAACTATTGTAAGTCGAGGACTACTTGTACAGAGGTAGTCCATTGTACTGCCCATATAGACATAGACTGTTAATTGCATTTCCTTGTGCTTCAAACATTTCTGGGTGGATGCAAGTCTTACTACTATTATTAAAATGGAAGTTGGGTTCATAGCTGAAATCACCTGCAGGTAGAATCTTCTTTTGAACACCACTGATCTAATGGGATCATCAGAACCCATTAACCTATGATCACATGGAGAGGAAAGATTGTAAATCTAAGTACCAGCAAGTATTTAATCCCAGTGTTAGAATATCCTGTCTACATGAAATTAAGAAGAATGGAAGTATTTCAGAGAGTTTTGCAATAACTGAGAATGAATGCAGTCAAGGAGATAAAAATTGGGCCGGATTGGGATTTACTTCCTTGCTTGACCATGAAGAGCTCACTTTAATTCACAGATTGAACCGGAAGGATGGGTTGTAACTACAATACCTAAATGTGCTAAACT
Source organism: Ahaetulla prasina (assembly GCF_028640845.1). NCBI lineage: Eukaryota > Metazoa > Chordata > Lepidosauria > Squamata > Colubridae > Ahaetulla > Ahaetulla prasina. Next base: position 89,386,507 of record NC_080539.1, on the reverse strand, counting down.
AGTGAATAATAGTAATTCATATTCTAATTCCAATCCTTACAGAAAGGTATCCACATTAAATCCATATGGAGGTGACTAAAGCTAAGAGAAAATGATTTATGTCTGGTCCTTTATGACAGAAGCAAAACACAAACTGGGAACTTCTCAGTTCATATCCCAGGTTGTTACAACAGCAACTTCCATGTAAAGCTAATTAAAACCAGGTTCAAAAAAGTTGTGAAGTTGTTATTTTATATTTGCCTTCCATTCATCTTCCATGGAGTTTAGTTTTTTTCTCTTAAAATGAAATTTGTTTTTCTTTTTTCAATAACATTGCCTTTTTCTATTGTTCATAGGTTAATATAAAACATGACGTTGAAATGACATTGAAACTTTCCTTGGAAGGTCCATTTACAAAATATGATGCATGATAGGTGTATCCCTCTATCATTGCAGAAGTTCCTGCTCCTTGAGATGTCTATCTTTTTTTAAAAAAAACAAACCTATGCATTTATTTAGCTGATGTAGTTAAAGAAAAGTGGATCATCATCTGATGAAAAAGAAGTAGTTGCCATACCTTGATCAGCCCATTAGTTTATTTGGCCTCAAGGACTTGTGATATGAGATGCTTCATAGGAAGATAAACAGCCCATAATAAGTCATGGCTGTTGAGAAATGCTACACACGGGAAAGAAAATGCTTCCTTACTATCTCTAGGCTTTATGCAGTGAAGCTTGTAGTCTGAATCATTATCTTAGCTTGCATAGCTACAAACATTATTAATGATCCTAATGTTACCAGAGGCTTCTAAAAAGCAGTTATAATATTTTCCCTCATGACCTCCAAAGGCACTATATTCCCACACAGGTAGTCTGCATGGATGCAAATAAATAAAGTCGATAAAAATAAAATGGGTATTGTTTTATGTTACATTTATATTTAATACCCTCTTATTTTGTTACCTGCTTGCTTGTTCTCATAGTCTATACCAGGCTGATAATGAAATCAGGCAAAGTCAAGTCTTGCTATGTTTAGCACCATATGAACACCATAGACATTATATTATGGATTATTCTCACTGCTCTAGCTTTACTTCATGGTTCAAACAATGTTCATATTTGACTGGGTGTAATATTCTGCAATAGATTGTGCAGTTGCACTTAAATAAACTATGCATAAAATATATTTTGGAACTCTAGGCATACCTTTTGTTTATTTTTCAAAATATATTATATCAACAATTTATATTTTAAACATCTTTCAGAAATGTCAAAAGTTCATAACTTTGTCTGCATATTTATCTTTTTTTAAAAGTACCTTACTTTTCTCAAAAATTCCCAAATTTATATTAACAAAAAGAATTTAAGGTTAGCATTTATGATATCTGGTATCCTTACAATATCATGTTCCTCTCTCAACAGAAATTATATGTTTATGCAGCAGTTTTTGGAAATATGAATAATCCTATTCATAATTTCTGCTAAAATGAGCATCTTCAATACTGCTCTAGAACAGCATCTCCCAAACTTTTGGGCACCAAGGATTGGTTCCATGGAGAAAGGTTTTTCCACAGAGCAGAGAAGCTGTGGTTTGACAGTCTGCCTGCATCCCATGGATAGGGTTTTGCTTGTTTGCGTGGCCCGGTTGCTGGCATGTCCTACTTTAGAAGATGCACTGAAAAAATCAATATTTTGATACAAGCCAAAGACTTCTCTTCAATGACTTAACAGTATTACTAAATGTTCCAAATGTCCACTGGTAGAGTAAATCAGCCAAGATTTTACTCAAATCATTGACTTGGTTCTGAAAATCAATCCAATTCAAATTTATAGAAAAAAAAATGTAGAAAAATGCTATTTCTGTACATGCAGAGAAGCCGCTTAATGTTTTAAATCAACTCAGAGGCATGTTTCAGTTTAATCATTCAATTGTGAAGGGAATTTTATTGTTCTGAGTGTCCTTTCTCTCTTTCTAGTGAGGCCATTGAATGTCCCAGCCTTTTCTTGCCTGTTTAATGCAGTAGTGGGTTTCAATTTAGTTTGCTATTGGTTTGCTCCTGCTGCCGCCTCTACCGGTTTGCCTGATCTGGGGTGAACCGGTAGCAACCCATCACTGGTTTAATGTGAAAATCAATGTATCTGGCTACAGCAGTCTTAAGTGCCAGACCATTTCCCCCATATACATACCACAGTTACTCCTTCATGATGTATATCCTCCAGGGCCTTTGATTCACAAACTACATGAATCAGAACATTCACAACAGTTCTGATAAGGGGTGGGTTTAACTCTCCCCCTGTTCCAAGTAGGTTCCACAATGAAGCTGCTAGAGTAACAATCAGCTTGATTGGCGTTCACATTTTCAAATGATAAAGGACTCTGCATTATAAAGTGTTGCTTTTTTCCACAGACATATGGACACCCAGATTTTTGTGTACACCCCCTCTGTACTCCTTTTCCATTGTAAGAGCAATTATTTGTCAATGGTCAGATATACCCATGAGCTCATCTTCAATGTCTGTAGCCCTGTATAAGAAGTGGACTAGTCTGTGGCACTCTTTATTCTTAACAATAGGAGTGGAGTGACTCATGGTATCATGCTAGCTTTTAATAAAATGGTTTTTGGAGTCTTTCCAAATGTTGGCATGCTCCGAGGTAAGTTTTGACTTTCTAATTTGATCTGAAAAGCCAATTTGATTCAGAGATTCAACCTCCCTTTCAATCAAATCCCCAAATCTAATTTCTTGCACAGCTTTAAAAGAAACTGTAATCCTTTGTGGGCTTTGTTGTCTTAAGAATTCATAGCTCCAAAGACTATTTCAACAAGCCTCTGTCCCTCTTCGCTCTCTTGGGAAAACAGTTCCTACACTGAACTATTTATTTCGTGGATGAGATCAGGAAAAAAAAAAACCCTACAAATCATTTAAAGGTTTACAGAATATTGCCAAATTTGGATGCTCAGGTCACAAACAACAATTTTACTGGGCTAGAAACATCACCCTGGCAACTCACCACACAAATGTTTAGCAATTTGCAAGCTCATGTAGGCCTCTCCACCCACCTCAAACCAAAACCATCACCATGCTGGTCTCTTTTGTTTCAATGTAATTATTCTTTTTCTCTCCCAGATGAGCCACAAATCCGTTTCCCAGGCAAGCCTCTTTTCCTGCTAGAAAAGAAGAATTGTTTATTCCACCCCTCCTCAGAAACGGAGACCGCATTAGCTTATTGGGCAATTTATAGGTGAATGCAAGAGTTACACCTCAGGCAACTACATACATGGACATATGAAAACTCTGCCTCCCAAGGCAGAGGAGAGGGAATAGAGTTTATAATGCCCTAACCCATTTTCAACCCAACTTTCACCAAGCAATCCTCCATTTCCCCTTAATTTAACAGCCTGGGCTTTTGCTAGTCAACTGGGAATATTTCTTCCTCTAGCTAATTAGGTTTTACTTGCTATTGTTTTTCACCCAGTTCATGCAGCCTTTTCAGGCTGCATGCTTTAAAAGCCTCAAGGTTAAAGCAAGGAGATTCCCTCTATCAGTTTGTTCTAATTAGCTTGCTGGGAACATCCTAAACAGTGGGATTATTGGGCCTTTATTTATTAGATTTCTTATCAGCCATAATTCTAAGACTCCCAGTGGTTTGCAGTAATAAGTCATAGGAAATAAATCACCCGCAGTAAAAAATATATAAAATTGCACAATTACAATGTCAGAGAGGCCAAGGACTGTAATATATTCATCTGTCCTAGGTATCGTGCATCACCAAAGGCACTCCAGAACAGTTTTATTTTAAGTAGTTTTGAGAAAGTCAGAATAGTAGGGGTCAACTACCATTTCCAAATCCCAAAGTTTTTTTTTTCTTTTTTTAAATCCAGCTTCCAAAGCAGCAGAAGGCAGGACAAGAAACAATAGATGAAAACTAATTAAGAAGAGAAGCAGCTTAAAACTACGGACGAATTTCCTAACAGTGAGAACAATTAAACAGTGGAACAGCTTCCCTTCAGAAGTTCTAGGTACTCCAACACTTGAGATTTTTTAAGAAGAGACTAGATAGCCACTTCTCTGAAATGGCATAGGATCTCCTGCTTGAGCAGGGGGTTGGATTAGAAGACCTCCAAGGTCCCATTCAACTCTGTTATTCTGTTTGACATTTAATTGACATTAGTTCAAGCAGGAGGTTATTCCAAAATATGGATGCTGCCACAAATAGTGGCACCTAAAAACTCTATAATATGCTCCTCATAAAAATGTGGCACTATCTACAGTTTTTCTTTGGGCAAAGAAATTGAGCAGGTTGATTCTGGTGGGGAAGACTAGTCCTCGAAATACTTTGCCGTCAGGCCACATAGGATTGCATAGGTAATATACTACTTTGAACTGCTAATTGGAAGCGAGAAGAGAACTCAGGACAAAGAAATATATCTATGGAGATGAGTGCCAACTGATATATGTGGAGCACTGCAAGCCTGGATAGTGGACATAGCAGCATCTGGAGATAGCAGAACAGATGAGAAAGACCTGGAAAAGAGAACAGAACACAGAGGCCTGCAAATAGAAGTAGAATGATTGTGGCAAAAGAAAGCAAAGGTAGCACCAATAATCATAGCCGTCTTGGCTGCGATCCCAAAACAGAAATGCGTTGGAGCACCACTTAAACACCATCGACATTGACAAATTCATTACCAGTCAATTGCAAAAGGCAGCTTTACTTGGAATAGCTGACATCCTGCCATGATATCTGTAACACCATAAAATGTCCACATCTGCCTTTCCAAGGTCCTTGGGAAGAACTTGATAGTCAGACAAAAATGTCAAATCCAATCTGGACATCTAGCTGACTGTGCAACGAACAATAAAAAAAATTGGAAAGTTGTTGTCATAGTGGCATATATCTATCCCAGAGAAGGAAACACTGTACCAAAAATATGGAGGGGTGGGTGGGCAATAGTAAAGAAACAATATGCCAGCCTAGCATTATATAAGTATGTAAAACAGCACTGTTCATTTAACTAGCTTTATGGAAATGAAGGTATAACACTTGTGGTAGAAATAGATTTTATAACTGTCTCTTTGGGGAAACCTTTAAAAATATATCACCTAAAAAGGGAAATCTCTTACTATACTTGTTTGTCTTATTTAATCAGGGAAATCCTGCCAATGAAATATCTAGCTTGTACATTTTTATCACCGTGAAACATTTTGCACTATTAGAGAAGTATTTATAGCTACCAGTAAATGAACCGCCACGAAAGATTTCATTTCATGTGTTTTCCCCTCAAAGATTTTTATGTTCCTGTTCTCTAAAAGAAAATATATTGCTCTCAGGCTCACCTTATTATTAGTTAATCTATCAAGGAATTCAGAACAGTTAAAACACCTGTAAATCCACAGTAAATGAAATAAAATAACCAGAAGCTTATTTTTTTCTCCATCATCTTTGGTGGTAGAAGTATTTGGTTTTCAAAAGAGCAGCCAGGCAGTCCAGGTGAAAAAAGTATTTCAGCAAAAGACACCTTTTATGTCAGTAAATGATGATTTTTGGAATGAAAGGGAGGGTGATAATCAAAGAATTAATAGAAAGTTGGATGCACAGAATCTCTCTCTCTCTCTCCCTCCCTTCCTCCCTCCTAGTCCCTCTCTCTCTCCCCCTCTCCCTCACATCCCTCTCTCATACATACAACATACACATTCAGTTTCCAGTTAAAAGATTCACAAGCTGTAAGGATGACAATATTTTAGCCTAAATTACTGGTAGTCAGTGTACTAATATATGGGTTTGAGGAATCAATTGTTGGAATTAATATAAAACCAGATCCATTTTTTTTTTTCTTTTTGGTATCCAGAACAAAACATTTAGGCTCCCATTTCACCCAGATTCTAGGAGTAAATTCAGCAAATCAAAAAACTTGGTTCTAAGGCAACCTGATTTATTGCTCTACTGCCTGTTGTGTTCAGAATGCAAGGGGTAGGAGCACAGAAAGTGACCCCGCCCAGGGGTGAAATCCACCAGGTTCTGACAGGTTCTGGAGAACTGGTAGCAGAAAGTTTGAGCAGTTTGGAGAACCGGTAGCATAAATTTTGAGTAGCTCGGAGAACCAGCAAATACCACCTCCAGCTGGCCCCAGACTGGGGTGGGAATGGAGATTTTGCAATATCCTTCTCCCAGGAGTGGGGAGGGAATGGGGATTTTTCAGTATCCTTCCCCTGCCATGCCCACCAAGCCATGTCCACCAAGCCACGCCCACAGAACCAGTAGTAAAAATATTTGGATTTCACCACTTCCCCCGCCCTTTAGCACATGGAATAAAGAAAGGTATTTTTATCTGATAAGAAAATAAGATTCCTGCTGGATTCACCAAAGACCTTCTAAAATTATTATTTTCTTCCCAACTTTAGTTCCTGGGTGGGTAACGAATGCCAACAAGAAGGATATCTAAGCAATTGCTGTTGCCTACAATTGTTTCCCATGATACTTAGAGCCATCTTCAATGAGAGCAGGGTGGATTTTAAAAAAATAATAAATTGCTTTAAAAAGACATTCATACAGCACTTGCTCAAAAATTAAATGTGAACACTATTTTCCAGTTCAGTGCTTGATATATGTCCTATCGTTTTTTTCTGTAGAAACCTGTTAGGAAACAGTTCTGGTTCGTTCAATACACTTTGTTTTCTGCCATTTTAACCTTGAGATAACGCTTGATAGTTCCTACCTTTATTCCTACAGGGCTATCTCCAGATTGTAGTGTAATCAGACACTTGCAGAAATGAGCTTCGAATAGTCCTGCCATCTTTTTTTTTTATTATTTTATAAAAAACCACCAAAAAGAGTTAAGGAGGGCAATTAAAAATGTTTTAGAACTCCCCAAAGCCTGCAGAAGGCAGAATTTCCGTCTTTATTTTTGCTGTTGCCCTTTATCAACGAATGGTTCTGGAAATGTCATGCTCATGAAGAGCAGCTGATCACAATATTGTCAGAGTTGAAACACAGAAGGACTTGTAATGTTGCAAGGACCTTGGTGGGGTTCAGAAAAGACAAAAGTGGATTGGGAAACAAACTCCAGAGAAACCTTTGTTAAAGAAGATCATGGCATTTACTGACAAAGAAATAAAGGGAGACTAGTATAGAGCTATTTAGTTCTCATCAGCTAGCCACTACCCTTCTGGGATTTGAACCTGGGCTTGCTTGCATATTAGGCAGATGTATTAATCTCTAAGCCACAGTTTCTCCTCACTTTGTCAGCTGTACCAGGGGAAAGATTAAGTGTTGTTTTTTTCCTATTTACCAGAAGGATATGGCTAGCTGATGAGAACTACATAGCTTGAAATAGATCTATACTAGTCTCCCTTTATTTCTTTGTCAGTAAATATAAATTTAACACAAAATAGTTTTTCGTGAAAGCGACTGCCTGTGAGGGCTCCTGGATGATAGAAATGTGTGTGTGTGTGTGTGTGTGTGTGTGTGTGTGTGTGTAGGTCTTTGGTTATTCAGGTTTTCTCCCGCGTAAAATTGGAAGTGTCTTGGCGACGTTTCGACAAAGTCTCATTCGTCATCTTCAGGCTTCACCTTCATGCTTCTTGGAGCAATGTGTGATTGCAGCTGTTTCTTCCTTTTTAACTGCTAGTGGGGGTTTGAACTGATTGGGAGGGAGCTTGGCTGTGCTCTGATTGGATGGGGGTGTGTCCTGTTTGGGTGGGGGCTTGGTTGTGCATATATATATGTAGGTCTTGGCATATTCGGGTCTTTTCCCGTGTAAGGTTGAGAGTATCCTGGCGACGTTTCAATGAGATCTCACTCATCATCTTCAGGCTAGTGCTTTCGGCTTCATGCTTATGCGAGCCGCAAGCATGAAGCCGCAAGCGCCAGCCTAAAGATGATGAGTGAGACCTCGTCAAAACATCTCCAGGATACTCTCAACCTTACACGGGAAAAGACGTGTAAGGGGCATTCATAAGAGCACAAAAGTGCCTACCATTCCTGTTCTATTGTTCACTTCATCATATAAAATTGATATAGTTGATGCATATTTTTTTTACATATATGTATATATTTTCTTCAAAATATGTTGTTTTATCTATGACAATTGTTTGTGTATACTGTTGTGACAAAAAGAAATAAAAAAAAGACTCAAATATACCAAGACCTACATACCTATACCCGTGAAAACCTACGAAAACATATATATATGTTTGTGTGTGTGTGTGTGTGTGTGTGCGTGTGTGTGTGTGCGTGCGTGCGTGCGTGTGTGTATACACACATGCAAACACACACATGGGTGTATATGTATATATTAGAACTGAAATTTATATCTACCTATATTTTTTTTGAAATTTGTTTGTTAAAATGAGCTGAGAAATATTATGCTGTGCTTAACGTTAGATGCATTTGACACCTCTCCTTAAAAAGAGAGTCAGTTGAAGCCCTCCTGCATTTCAGATACATCGTTTGATTAGATACCCACTGAGTTGTAGATGCAGCTTTGGCTCCACCAGCCGAATCGCCTATGGTGTTTGACTACAAACTAAACAATATAAGTGTCACATCTGCTTAAATCTGGTAGTGCTAATTAGAAGCCTTATGGTGAAGATGATCTACTTGCATTATTGAGTGTCACAACAGGAGTTCTTTTTCTTCTGAGGCTTTCAGAAATCAGTCCAGGTGCCACAGACGATTGCAATACTCAGGCATTATACAACCAAGACAATTGTTTCAAGTAATATTGTAGTCATGTAAAAGTCTCTATCACTCAAGTCTTCAGGCTTCCAGTCTGCAAAACAGATTACCGCAGCATGTCACTGTGACAACAAAGTGGCCCAAATCTCTGTCTCTTTATTTCTAACTGGCAGAAGAATCAGACAAAGACATTCTGGAGGAAACTTCTGAGAAACAATTTAGACCAGGACAGTATATGCTCTAGGTCAGGGGTCCCCAACCTTGGCAACTTTAAGCCTGGAGGACTTCAACTCCCAGAATTCTAGCAAAGCTGGCTGAGGTATTCTGGGAGTTGAAGTCCTCCAGACTTAAAGTTGCAAAGGTTGGAGACCCCTGCTGTAGGTTGTCCCCTCTTCCTGAAGGACAAGTGTCCCAATCTACATGCTTCCGTTCATTTAAATAAGAGGAAAAGTTTGTAATTGCATGTTAGGAACATGAAAGAATGAGCCTAGCAAATATTAAAGAGTTGAAAATAAAACAAATTGATGTTCATAAAAAAAATATAAATACAATTAAAAGCTCTCTAGTAAAAGATGTAAAAGAAGAAAGAAAAATGAATAATGCCTGTTTATGACTACTGGCAATTTTCTGAAAAAGATTCCTAGCTCCCTCATAAAGCAAATCCCAGCAGATCCTGTAGCAAGAATATGAATCATAGAACCTTAAAATTGATCTTTAGAGACCATCTAGTCAAGCTTTCTGGTTAATGTAGTTTTCACTAGAGTGTTTCTGATAGATGGCCATCCATCCTGCTTTTGAAGCTCTCTAGCAAAGAACTAATCACTTCATGTGACAGCCTGCTCCTCTGGCTGGCAGCTCATATAAGCAGGAAGTTACTCTTGAGGTCTAGCTTGAATCTGTTTACTTGTAGTTTAAATCATTGGTTCTGGTCTTGCCCTCCGGTAATTTCATTCTCTCTTCTCTGTGACAGCCCTTCAGATATTTGATGAACACTATTATATTCAGTCATCAGTCATCTTTTCTATAGGTTAAACATACTCATATCATATAAGCATTCTTCAATGAATCCTTCTAAATCTTAGCTTCCAGACTCCAGACTTTTCACCGTCTTGTTAATACTCTTCTGGATTTTCTTAAGCTTGTCATTGTATTTAAAAAAAAAAAAATCTGTGATATTACGAAATGGACACGCTATTCCAAATGTGGTCTGATTGGGGCAAAAGAGAGTAGAGCAATTATTTTACAAGATGTGGTTTCTATGCTCCCATTAAGAATAGTGTTTGCATTTTCACTGCTGGCTCGTGTTTAATTTGTAATCACCAAGGTCACCCAGATTCCCTTTATTTATGTACTTCTGCAAGCCAAGTATCTCTTATCTTATACTTGTGCCTTATATATATATTTGTTGTTGTTGTTAGTTCCAAAGTCCTGTCCGACCCATCATGACCCCATGGACAATGTTCCTCCAGGCCTTCCTATACTCTACCATCCTCTGGAGTCCATTTAAGCTCACGCCAACTGCTTCAGTGACTCCATCCAGCCAATTCGTTCTCTGTCGTCCCTTTCTTCTTTTGCCCTCAATCTTTCCCAGCATTAGGCTCTTCTCCAGGGAGTCCTTCCTTCTCATTAGGCAGCCAAAGTATTTCAGTTTCATCTTCAGGATCTGGCCTTCTAAAGAGCAGTCATGGTTGATCTCCTCTAGGACTGACTTGTTTGTTCGCCTTGCAGTCCAAGGGACTAGCAGGAGACTACTCCAGCACCAGATGTCGTGTCCCACTCCTCCTCTGATGGCCGGGTCAGGGAAGTCCGTATCAAGCGTGCCTCTGCAGCTCTGCCAAAGTCCTATCAGAGTCCTCAGGGCAGGCAGGAATCCAAGGTGTGACTTCAGCAATCCAGATTAGACTTTGCCTGACTCAGAGAATGCCAGAAAGCAGATCCTTTATATAGGCCATGGGGTGTGGCTCCATGACTCAGCACTTATCCAGGCCTGCCCCTCCCTTCCTTTTGCTGACGTCACCTCTCCATTCTCCGGAAGCGTGGATCTCTCCAGCCTGTCGGTAATTCCAGCTGGTGACTGGCTTCATATTCCTCAGGCTCACATACTGTGGGGGAGGGGCCCAGCTGCTCCATTTGTCTGGGCATGGTGCCAGGACTGGGGGCTGGAGGCATGCCAGGACATTCTTCTGTACTATCAGTGTCTGACAGGAGATGAGAGGGGCTCAGCTGCGGCGAGGGGGGCGAGCGAGGCACAACACCAGAGTTCAAAGGCTTCAATTCTTTGGCGCTCAGTCTTTCTTATGGTCCAACCTTCACAGCCATACATTGCAACTGGGAAAACCATAGCCTTGACTATACGCACTTTTCTTGGCAGGGTGATGTCTCTGCTTTTTAATACGCTGTCTAGATTTGCCATAACTTTCCTTCCCAGGAGCAAGCGTCTTTTAATTTCTTGGCTGCAGTCCCCATCTGTGGTGATCTTGGAGCTTAGGAAAATAAAATCTGTCACTACTTCCGTTTCTTCCCCATCTATCTGCCAGGAATTGAGAGGGCTGGGTGCCATGATTTTAGTTTTCTTAATGTTGAGTTTCATGCCAACTTTTGCACTCTCCTCCTTCACCCATATCAAGAGGCTTTTTAGTTCCTCTTCGCTTTCTGCCATTAGAGTGATATCATCTGTATATCTGAGATTGTTGATATTTCTCCCGGCAATCTTAATTCCAATTTTTGATTCATCCAGCCCTGCCTGGTTGAAGATAGATAGATAGATAGATAGATAGATAGATAGATAGATAGATAGATAGATAGATAGATAGATGATAGATAGATAGATAGTGCATAACATTGCTCCCTGTTAATTTCCATCCTATTCATTTCAGCTCACTACTCAACCTCTCTTTATTTTAAAATCCTGTCTCTTTCACTGAAGCCACCCAGTTTTGCGTCATCTGCAAATGTTATTTTATCTGATAATCAGAGTCCAGGGGAGAGCCCTGTATCATTCCATTCAAAACTTCTCTCCCAGCTGAAATGAAGTCCATCTAACAGTACTATTCTCTGGCCCATAATTTATTATTTCACTAAGGAGCATATAATGAGATACATGCTCTTGTTAAGATCCAGGAACATCTATGGCATTCCCTTGATCTAAGCTAGTAAATCTATGAAAGAAAGAGATAAAGTTAGTCTGACATGATTTCAATAAACCCAGACTGGCTCCAGTTAATTTGAGCATACTTAATCAAAAGCTAACAAAAGCTTCTTGATAATCTGTTCATATGCCTTGCCCAGGATAGATATCAAGTTGACAGCTTTGTAGTTTTCTGAGTCCTCTTCCATTCCTTTCTGAAAATTGGAGTGACATTTACTTTTTCTAATATTCTGTTACTTCATCAATCTTCCAGGGATTCTCAAACATTACTAAGAGCAGTTCTGCCTTCTACCAACCTGCCTTCCATTGAGGACCTGTATACTGCATGAGACAAAAAGGGGGCTGTGAAAATATTTACAGACTTCTCACATCCTGGACATAAACTGTTTCAACTCCTACCCTCAAAATGATACTACAGAGCACTGCACACCAGAACAACTAGACACAAGAACAGTTTTTTCCCAAACGCCATCACTCTGCTAAACAATTAATTCCCTCAACACTGTCAAACTATTTACTAAATCTGCACTACTATTAATCTTCTCATCGTTCCCATCACCAATCTCTTTCCACTTATGACTGTATGATTGTAACTTTGTTGCTTGTATCCTTACGATTTATGTTGATATTGATTGTTTCCTGATTGCTGATGGTCAGGAAGGATTGCCCTCACTCAGATAAGACTTTATTTATTTGTTTATTTATTTTGTCACAACAGTATATATACACATAAGCATGAAAATAACTATATAATATATAAGCATATATATAAGCATAAGTATGTAATAACTATATTAATTGGATATAATGAAAGGACACAATAGGACAGGAACGGGAGGCACGTTTGTGCTCTTATGCACGCCCCTTACAGACCTCTTAGGAATGGGGTGAGGTCAATAGTAGAGAGTTTTTGGTTGAAGCTTTGCGGACTTTGAGAAGAGACCACAGAGTCAGGTAGTGTGTTCCAAGTATCAATAACTCTGTTACAGAAGTCATATTTTCTGCAATCAAGATTGGAGCGGTTAAAATTAAGCTTAAATCTATTGTTTGCTCTTGTATTGTTGTGATTGAAGCTGAAGTAGTCTTTAACAGGAAGGACATTGCAATAGATGATTCTATGAGTTAAACACAGGTCCTGTCGAAGGCGGTGGAGTTCTAAGTTTTCTAAACCCAAGATTTCAAGTCTGGTGGCATAAGATATTTTGTTGTATTCGGAGGAGTGGAGAACTCTTCTTGTAAAATATTTCTGGACACATTCAATTGTATTAATGTCTGAAATGTGGTATGGGTTCCAGACAGGCGAACTGTTTTCACGAATTGGTCTAGCAAATGTTTTATAAGCTCTGGTTAGTAGTGTAGTGTTTTTTGTCCTCAATTATAACGCCCTTTGACAAACTCAGCCAATATAAGAATTGTCACATAATATAAAGGAAGAAATATAAGTTATATAAATTGAATGTAATACATCCAGCTTTGTAGCTACTTAGATTGTTGGCCTTGCAGGTAAAAAGATAGCCAGGGAAATGATTTAAGCCTGGGAAACCAGCCCTTTCTCAGTCAACAGGAGCGCTGATTTACCACCAGCTTATCCAATACTTAGGAGCCGAAGGCTTGGCAGAACAAGGAAACAACAACCAATTGCCAGCCATCAATACACTAATCAACCAATAGGAAGGCACTTTATAAATATGACTCATAGAATAGCCCAAAACACATGTATTCTAGTAGAGAGAAGTTCCCTAAAGATGGGCTCCAGGATGAGTCCAAAAGCTTGGAAGAGCAAAACTCTGTCCCAGTGACCGAGTCAGATTGGATTTTGCAGAAATATAAGTGCCTGAACAAAACTGCATTAATGTCCACCACCCCCCTCCAAAAAAAAGTCATGGAAGGCTCCACAAATATCCAGTTCCAGGCCAGAGAACAAAGTCAGGGTTTAGACACAGGTGGAAGGTGGCAACCATACTTATCTCTGAAGAATACTCTTTCAGAGGACAGGCATTGTGACAAAGAAAGCATAATTCTTCAATTCCACAAAATGACATTTAACTGATGAGACATGTAACCTACCTACTCTGCCCAATTATGCTGGATGGGAAGAAATTTCTGGACCCAGGCATTCCCTCAAGTAACTAAATTCTGTTTGTTTGTTTTGGTTCTATGAAGAAATTTGTTTTTTTTTAGTCAACTCAATCCATTTTATTACCTCATAGCTTGCAGGTTTGCTGATATAGCAGTATATAACAGTTGCTGTTTGCATAGATGTAATTAATGCTAGAATTGACAATGTGGAATTGCTAAATATTCTTGCTCATTATATACTCATTACATACCTTATCTTCCAAAGGAAGTCCTGTAGATGAGATTTCAAAATTCGAGAGCATAATTCAGCAGCAGCACATTAATAAAAAGTCTGTAGAAGGCAAAAAAAGTTGGGGAAGAAGGAAGTGGTCATTTAAAACAGTAAATAACCCACAGATAATTTAAAAAAAAAATGCTGCAGAGAAGAAATTAAAGGTAGAACATCAGAGGAATTAATAAAGAGAAGCAAAATCATAATACTATAAATGTCTATAGAGATTCTCAGTCATCCAGATCATGGTTGTCCCAAAGATGCTTTTTCAAGAGGCAACTGGACTTTCTGTTTTTTCTTTCAAGACATTTTGCTTCTCATCCAAAAAGCTTCCTCAGCTTCTTAGATGAGAGAAGAAGAAGCTTCTTGGATGAGAAGTGAAACATCTTCAAAGAAAAAACAGAAAGTCCAGTTGTCTCTTGAAAAAGCATCTTTGGGACATAATATTATAACTTCACCATTGATGAAGCAGAACTAAAGGCCAAAGTAATCCTAATAAGTATCCAAAAGAAAATTACCAAGGGATGTTTCACTTCTCATCCAAGAAGCTTCTTTTTCTCTCATCTAAGAAGCTGAGGAAGCTTCTTGGATGAGAAGCAAAATGTCTTGAAAGAAAAAACAGAAAGTCCAGTTGCCTCTTGAAAAAGCATCTTTGGGACAACCATGATCTGGATGACTGAGAATCTCTATAGACATTTATAGTATTATGATTTTGCTTCTCTTTATTAATTTCTCTGATGTTCTACCTTTAATTTCTTCTCTGCAGCATTTTCTTTTTAAATTATCTGTGGGTTATTTACTGTTTTAAACGACCACTTCCTTCTTCCCCAACTTTTTTTGCCTTCTACAGACTTTTTATTAATATGCTGCTGCTGAATTATGCTCTCGAATTGTGAAAATCTCATCTACAGGACTTCCTTTGGAAGATAAGGTATGTAATGAGTATATAATGAGCAAGAATATTTAGCAATTCCACATTGTCAATTCTAGCATTAATTACATCTATGCAAACAGCAACTGTTATATACTGCTATATCAGCAAACCTGCAAGCTATGAGGTAATAAAATGGATTGAGTTGACTAAAAAAAAATACTATTGAAAAACGAATTGTTGGGTTGACAAGAACTAAGACTAACAGATGAGAATATCTGAAAAAATAAGCACTGGGTTTAAACATTCAAGATTTGGTAGCTTTTAATCAATCACCTTACTTAATTTTAATTCCTTAATTGAAAATTAAAGTAGTTTTTTCCCTTAATTGTGCTCAGTCTGCTCCATATAATCATGACAAAATGTTACTTAAAATGGACTGAAAAATGCATACACCATGCAAAAGTATGTCAAAAATCCCAGTAATAATAACTCTGAATATTTGTTTCTTAATGATTTGCTGTGAAATTGGACAGAAGCATTTTTGAGTATATGTCAATATGGATTTTGGCCAGACTAATATTTGTACATACAAAGAGTGGCTCAGCTCTTTATGGTAACACAAATTCCACTGCTTATAACTTTGTGTGATTTTATTTATTATTTATTTATTTATTTATTTATTTATTTATTTATTTAATTAAACTTTTATACCGCCCTTCTCCCGAAGGACTCAGGGCGGTGTACAGCCTGCATTAAAACAATTTATATATACACTAAAATAACAATTAAAAAACTTATTCCATAAAGGCCGAAATTAAAACCGTCCAAATTGACCATATAAAATACCCAGTAAAATACAATTAAAAATTAAAAATTTAAGAATTTAAGAATTTAGCAGTTAAAAATCAGGCCAGTCCCACTTGAATGAATAAATAAGTTTTCAGTTCCCGGCGAAAGGTCCGAAGGTCAGGTAATTGGCGTAAACTGGGGGGAAGTTCGTTCCAGAAAGTAGGTGCTCCTACAGAGAAGGCCCTTCCCCTGGGGGCCGCCAGCCGACACTGCCTGGCGGACGGCACCCTGAGAAGACCCTCTCTGTGAGAGCGCACGGGTCGGTGGGAGGCATGTGGTAACAGCAGGCGGTCCCCTAAGTACCCGGGCCCTAAGCCATGGAGCGCTTTGAAGGTGGTAACCAAAACCTTGAAGCGCACCCGGAAGACCACAGGTAGCCAGTGCAGACTGCGCAGGAGTGGTGTTACCCGGGAGCAACGTGGTGCTCCCTCAATCACCCGCACAGCTGCATTCTGGACTAGCTGAAGTCTCCGAGTGCACTTCAGGGGTAGCCCCATGTAGAGAGCATTGCAATAATCCAGGCGAGAAGTGACGAGAGCATGAGTGACCGTGCATAAGGCATCCCAGTCTAGAAAGGGGCGCAACTGGCGGAGCAGGCGAACCTGGTAAAAAGCTCTCCTGGAGACGGCCACCAAATGATCTTCGAACGACAGCCGTCCATCCAGGAGAACGCCCAAGTTGCGCACCCTTTCCGTTGGGGCCAGTGACTCGCCCCCAACAGTCAGCTGCGGTTGCAGCTGACTGTACCGAGATGCCGGCATCCACAACCACTCCGTCTTGGATGGATTGAGTCTGAGTCTGTTTCTCCCCATCCAGACCCGTACGGCCTCCAGACAATGGGACAGCACTTCGACAGCTTCGCTGGGGTGGCCTGGGGTGGAAAAGTACAGCTGAGTATCATCAGCGTACAGGTGATAACTCACCCCAAAGCCACTGATGACCTCGCCCAGCGGCTTCATATAGATGTTGAACAGGAGAGGCGAGAGAATCGACCCCTGCGGCACCCCACAAGTGAGGTGCCTCACGGCCGATCTCTGTCCCCCTGTCAACACCATCTGCGACCGGTCGGAGAGGTGGGAGGAGAACCACCGATAAACGGTGCCTCCCACTCCCAACCCCTCCAGCCGGCGCAGCAGGATACCATGGTCGATGGTATCAAAAGCCGATGAGAGATCTAACAGGACCAAGGCAGAGGAGCAACCCCTATCCCTGGCCCTCCAGAGGTCATCCACCAACGCGACCAAAGCTGTCTCCGTGCTATGCCCGGGCCGGAAGCCGGACTGGAACTGATCTAGATAGACAGCTTCCTCCAGGTACTGAGGAAACTGCCACACAAATGCAACACAAATGCAAAAAGATTGGGTGTGTTTTGTGACATCATAATATCCATTTTGTCTTTTAAGCATAACCATGGTTAGGAGCAAATACCTATGTGCATTTCCTTGCTCAGAGAATCCAAAAGCGAAGCATTTGACTGTTGTCCAATTCCAGAGGATCTTAAACTTTGTTGATAACACAAAAATGCTCAAGCCATTTGCTCTGTTTTATCTCATATACTTTAGGCTCCATTTTTGGATTGGGAAATGTGCTTTCAGGTGGAGGCATGCCAATACTTCACCCTAACAATTGTGTTTATAAAAGTCCCTAGGAAAAATAAAATAATTGAAGGCTTTGTTTGGGGGCTGCCTTACTGGCAACAGAAATTTTACTTTTAGCTGCTATTTTACAGCTTTTCTGCCATTTTACAGCTTTTATTAGGCATTAAGAACATTGTCTTTAATTCAAAGTTTGGAGCCTTTAAGCAGCTATGACTAGAAACAAAGGCAGAGCAGATGAAGCTCTACTTAGCCTACAACAAGGGATAGCAGGATTCAGATCTTCATAAAACTAGACCCCTTAGGGTCATTTTATACCTCCTTTCTCTAAGGTATAAGCTCACTTGATTTAAATAGTGCTTTTGCCCAGCAAGACTGCAAAAGTTAGTCTAGTTGAGTACTGTGAGACTAAGTTAACTTATCCAAGAGCTAACGCATTGTTCTCCTTTAATGGGCTGTATGTCCCAAAGGTGCTTTTTCAGGAAGCAACTGGAAAAGGCAACCTTTGGGACAACCATGACCGGGATGACTAAGAATCTTTACAGACTAATGACAGTATGTTTTCAATTGGGGGGAATAATAGACCAACTGATGGGTAAAAACAAGCTGTAAGTAGGGTTAAAGTCCTTAGTAGGTGGCATTACTCATTCTTGTTGTTGTTTTTACCCTTTTGTCTTTATTTGTCTCACTCTCTCCTCTCCTTCTTTTCTTATGTCTGGCTTTCTTTACACACTACAGGCTTCCCCCCCCCCCCCCGCAAAAAAAAAGGCTATTATCCAAAGTGCAGTAGATGCTCCTTTAACAACTAGATGGCCTTCTCTCTTGTTGCAAGGGCTAGAAGGGGTTTTTTAAGCCCCTTCTAACACTAGAATGATGTGAGCTGATTCTTGCATAGGAAATAAAAAATTGGTTCAAGTGCAATTTGTGTTCTTAGAATCATAGATTATCTATATTTTAAGCCAATACAGCCTTTTCCTTCCTTCCTTCCTTCCTTCCTTCCTTCCTTCCTTCCTTCCTTCCTTCCTTCCTTCCTTCCTTCCGTCCTTCCTTCCATCCATCCATCCATCCATCCATCCATCCATCCATCCAATGGATGTAGCTGAATGACTCTGAGCAGCAAACAGAATTAAAATAAAATATAAACAATTACAAATATTACAAGAGTTAAAATGCAAAGCAGCTAAGAAACAGCAGATTTGAATCACCAAATCAGTATCCAATTAATTTTGGTCCTCCTACCTCAGTTTTGTCTGTGCATTCTGGCAACAGCTCCTTAGCGCTTAGAGGTACTACTGTAGGAGAGCCTGTCGGATGGTAGAGGACAGGAAGGCCTGGACGAACTTTGTCCATGGAGTCGCAATGGGTTGGACATGACTTCACAACTAACAACAACAACAAGGAGAGCCTCTAAACCTTCCAAAACGTTCCAGAAAGTTCAAATGGTACCTTCAGCTTATAAAGTGGAAGGAGTAGAATGGTAGGATCCTTTCATAGGATGCTTAAAATTAATTTGGATTGGTAGCCCACTTCATCCAGTACTATCTATTTCAATGGTCGAAGGCTGTACAAACATACATTTCCCACTGACTGCTATTTTATCCTCCACCTAGAAAGTTAAATAGGTAATAGGAAGCCAGCAATTAGACAAGGTAACATAACATATGGCACAAAATTAAGTCTGCATGCACCCAAGCATAAACACTGTAAAGCTCCCCAAAGAAATCAAAACATGCAGTTGAATGTTCAACAAAACAAATAGTCATGGATGGAATAAGATCAGAAGAAAAGCGACATTCTGTACACGTAAAGACTAAAAATATTGCTGATGAATTTTGTACTAAATTTGTAACTCTTATTTTGAAATATCTGTTAGAAATGCTTTGAATTGTACTTAATTTTGGTACCTGATTTGTGCAAGTTGATGAAATATAATAACTTGTAATTATTTCAGTACACTTGTTAAGTTTCTGGCCAGGGTAAATATTGCAGCTAACTAAATCATTATAGTGCACAAAAACTACATAGATTACACATAGATAGAACCCTTGAAGTTGATTAGGAAAAACAGGAGATTAAGAGCTGGAAGTCCATAATTAAAACAGTCTATTAGCCTTTTTTCAGTGGAGTTTCTTTGAAATTATTCTCTAGTGCTGTACTGAAAGTTTTGGCAACACATCTTTTCTTTTCTGTAGAATTTTTTGGAGTGTTTGTGTGATCACTTTATTTATTTATGATCACCTGATCAACCTAAGAAGGGGGAACTATAAAAAGAAACCCTCTACCGTAGTTACGTATGCTTATTGTGAATTTACAAGGTGAATTTAAAATAAAAGAAGCAGATTCCTCAGCCATTTTCTGCCTAAAAATGATAAGCACAGCTTTTCCTGTATTCTTTAAATTTCTAAAGAAATTATATCATGAAAGAGACTAAAAGTGGAAGAAAAAGCAATGTCCATTTCCCACAGAGTAATGCATTTCTAGAAAAAGAATAGACCACTACTATTAAATTAAACAACTTTTGTTTAATTTCTACTGTATTTACATATAAATGAAAGACATTAAATTTAGCTCTTGCCTGGGCCCACCAAGTTATTCCTGGCCACTTTCATTTTTAAAAGGCAGTCAGTAAAATAAAAATAAAAAATTAACACTTGATCAAAACCATTATTGCATTTATTCAAGCAACTTTTCCAGATTTCTCCTCATGATAGAGAATATGAAGATCAATAAGGCTCAAGCATCTCGGTCTTGAATGGTCAAATCTCAAGCATACCGGGGGGGAAAAAAAACTGGAAGGTTGCATCCATTTTTAATTCATACCATACATTTAAGCAGAATTGTTTTGAAAACAATTTAATGAACATGGATTTCTTAAAAAAAAAAAAAGCAAAAAACCAACAACAACAACACTTGGATGTGAAAGTTTTGTACGGAATTCCTGAGAATTCCTTATTGCAGACAGATTTTCCTCAAATGACAATTCACAAATGTTTATGGATTAAAGGATGTGACAGTTAAAATTGACATGGAAAATAGTTTATATGTCTGGGCAAAACATGCCCTAAAGCAGGGGTCTTCAACCTTGGCAACTTTAAGCCTGGAGGACTTCAACTCCCAGAGTTCCCCAGCCAGCTTTGCTCTGGGAGTTGAAGTCCACCAGGCTTAAAGGTGCCAAGGTTGGAGACCCCTGCTCTAAAGAATTGCTAGAATAATCTTTGCCCTACAACAAAGGGCTGACATCTTTATCTGCAGCACACATTGATATGTTGAGGAAAGGGACAATTTCCATTTCAGTGGTTTTTTGTAATATTTTATAAGAAATGCTGGTGTTGTGTGATGGTTAACAGTCACATTGAGTTATCTGGAAGGAGAACATGAGAGCTTTTTTTTACAGTAGTTGATTGAATTATGCACTGGAAATGTAATCTGCTGAATATATGCATCAGCTAAATAATAAGCAGATATAGGTTTTTGGTTCAAAAGGCATTCTGACTTGCAAGATATTTAAATACGTTCTGGGTGGCACTCTGGAGATTGAAAGTGCTACTGCATAAAATTGCCAATTTTGTACTTTCTTGCAAACTCGGGGCCAATCAATGTGAGCTCCCATAATCAGTTTAGGTTGCCAGATCTTTCAGAGAATGCCAAGAAAGTGGGTTTATTGCACTGAATAAATGCGTTGAGCAGCAAATTTGTATTCATCTTTTTCCAACAGCACAAGCTGCAACAACGCTACTATGTTCAAACCAATCTATGAGCACTTTTGATAAATAATGGGTACCACCTATTGTGGGCAGCATCTCCAGATTAAGCTGTACGGAAAGAAATAAAAGATACGAAGGATATATCTGTCTGGGGTTGTAATTCCCATTAATTTCAGTGGGAGACTGCAAGGGAGATATTTTTGCCAGTTTCATCCTTTAAAGAATTATAGAAAGTGATAACTCTGAAAAGGAGACACTTCTACTATCCCAGGCCAAATTTCAGTAGCAAGGAAATGGAGAACAGCGTTTTCTACTGTGAATTTGGAGAGAGCTCTATTGTCTAAATAATGAGGCCTGCCACATCGCTCTTTTTACCATTTGCTAATCGTTCCCAATCTTTTCCCCACATTTCCCATCTGCAGGTCTCAACGCGTTTGGCATAGTGTCATCTCTCTCTCTCTCTTTCTCTCTGCAAGATTGGATAAACTTTTTCCCCCAGAACTTCCAATGCTGCATGAATTAATAAACAATCATTTCCCCCTTTCTCCACAGGCAGAAACAAATCATCTAGCATCACCATCTACACATACAACACAGAAGCCATCATTTATGCGCATGCACTTGAGTACATTTCTCTGGTGGCTTCCAAAACATTTCTCCCAGTAGTGCACTAATGTAATGGTTGCAAGCAATGATTCATTTTTTAAAACAAATTCATTTTAACCAATGCAGTGGGAAGCCTCTAATGCCTTCTGTGCACTATGGTATCAGATTAGCATTGCAGAGTGAACTCTGTGAAAGCGGCATTCTAAGAAGTCCCACGAAGCATGTTATCCTCAGACTGCATGACAGCAAACCTTGGGAGAGCAGTATTTCATCACATTGGGATGCCAGGGCTTCTTTTCCTAGCTGGACTGAATGAAACACTTCAGGGAGGTGGGACAGCTTGGTAGGCAGTTCCTCCTAAGGGAAAACAATTCCCCATAAACACATAAAGAACTCACTAGCACACAAGTTTCATCTATCTCCAAAGCAAAGGAAAGAAGTACAAGATTATGGTGTTGTTTTTTTCTGAGAGTCTAGATGATTTAGAGGTTTGATTATTGTACCTCATAGCATTAGCATGCAATCAACATCATCGCAACATCATCATGAGACCATCGCGAGATCCTAAACTTCATAGTAGCCCCAGGGATGGACCAACCCCTGTTGCTAGGGTTGTCATGGCTGCGAAAGTGGAACCCCCATATTAACTGGAGGACAGGAGTCTTACGTTTCCGCTCTAGAACACTAAAGGGAAAAAACAGAGAAACCAAGGAGGGATCTACCGTGGTCATGTTCCAAGATACGATGGGGGCAATGATCGAATGGATAGACAGGGAGGAGAGGATACCTAAGGAATACTGGGACTTGCGAGAAGTCTTTAGTGAGAAAGCATCAGACGTTCTACCTCCCCATAGGCCTATTGACTGTGCCATAGACATCCTTCTATGAGGATGTCCTATGAACAAGAACCTATGAGGCAGGGGAAAATCAGCATTTCCAATGTTCAATAGTTAATTCATCAAATTGTTTCAGAATGCAACAGGAGTACTTCAGTCTGGAATACTGTGAGTTCATTACCATTTACTGCTTTTAGTTCAGCAGGGGGAGGGCCTTCTCTGTGGGGGCTCCTACCCTGTGGAACGAGCTTCCCCCTGTACTCCGACAATTGCCTGACCTTAGGACCTTTTGCCGCAAACTTAAAACCTATTTATTTCGTATGGCTGGACTGGCTTGATTTTAAAATTTTAATTTAATTTAATTGGGTTTTAAATTTCTGTAATTTTATGAGTGCAATTTGTATTTTAAATTTTTTTGACAAATTGAATAAGTTTTTTAAGGGCTGTTTTTAATATTGTATTTGTCTGTGGTTGTATTTTATTTGGTTGTTCACCGCCCTGAGTCCTTCGGGAGAAGGGCGGTATACAAATTAAAATAATATTATTATTATTATTATTATTATTATTATTATTATTATTATTATTATTATTATTATTATTATTATTATTATTAATCTCATTATCTTCCTACAGTCCAGAATATCAATAATTTAGTTGTTTTTTTTGACTTTCAACTTTTCAGCTTAAGTCAATTATTGGCTTCCAGCAGTTTTGACTTTCAACATGTGGTCACTTTTTACCATTAGGCTATGTGTAACAACTATTGGGATGAATCAAAGTATATCTAAGTTGCACTATCCATCAGTTGTAGAGGCCTACTACAGACCATATGTTTGCTATCACACTTAAATCTATTACCTTCAAACAGACACCACATTTCCTGGTGGTGAAGCAGGTATTTGTTATTGGAATATCATTTGCCTAAGAACACACACATTTTAAGAGGCCAGTTGGATAAATCAAATTTTTCAGGAAGAGGTGTCAGTAATACTTGAGAAGTTGACAACTATGCCCCCCCAATATTTTTTCTCAAAGTTCCACAGGTTATGACAATGGAATTTTAAGAAAATTTGTGGGCACTTGCATGATGAACATTATATTCCATAATTGTTTCTAAAACTATTACCCGCCAACCTGTTGCCTTTCAGAATTATAATGGAATTCTAGAATTCTCAGGCAGCAAGCAAGGTTCACTGAATTCAACAGAATGTTTTTCTGACCAAATTCTTTGTCTTTTTCCTCTCGGAGGCTTTTGAAGAGGAACCTCTGACTTCATAATTACTGCAGCATTTTGCAATGTACAATTTGCCTTAGGGATTAATCCATTCAGTCAATGAAGATCTTTAAGTAGACTTCAGTGGAGTCTCTTAGTTGGCAAGTCATTTAATTAACACTTGTAATGTGAGACTGAAACTGGAGGGGGGAAGTGTCTGGAGATTTTTTGAAAAAAAATATTTTAAGAAAATAGCAAACATGTCTAATGAGACCTGCAATTGACTCTTGCCAACCTGAATATCCATTTCGTTAATGTGTCAGACTGTTACTTGGCTTTACAAACAACAATTTTAAAATATTGGGATACAAGAAAACAAAAAGTGACAGGGGTCATGAAGTATATGTACACTTGTGAGGGGTTCTTTTTTGTCCTAAAATAGAATGCATTGGTTAAAATTAAAAAGTTTTTTTATATTACTATAGTAACTAGAAGTTCATAATAAAGTTTTAAAATGAAATTGTTAAGAAAAAATAATACAATAGAATGCACCATATCAGGTGGTAGAAGTGGACATTTCTAATGTAAAAATGATGTTGAGAGTCTAGAAAAAGTGTAAAAAGCAACAAAGATGATCAGGGAACTGGAGGCTAAAACATAATCCCAAAATCTTCAACCAAAAACTGTCTATTTTTGACCTCACCCCATTCCTAAAAGGACTATAAGGGGCGTGCATAAGAGCACAAATGTGCCTACCGTTCCTGTCCTATTGTTCCTTTTCATTATATCAAATTAACATAGTTATTGCATTCTTTTGCTTATATATATATTTTTCTTATATGATGTATTGTTGTTTTATGTCGATGTTTGTATACTGTTGTGACAAATGAAATAAAAAAAAATATAAAGAACAGTTGCTGGAACTGGGTATGTCTAGTTTGATGAAAAGAAGGATTAGGGGAGACATTATAGTGATGTTCCAATATCTCAGGGGCGACCACAAAGAAGAAGGAGTCACACTATTCTCCAAAGCACCTGAAAGCAGGACACGAAGCAATGGGTGGAAACTAATCAAAGTGAGAAGCAACTTAGAACTAAGGAGAAATTTCCTGACAGTTAAAACAATTAATCTGTGGAACAACTTGCCTCCAGAAGTTGTGAATGCTCCAACACTGGAAGTTTTTAAGAAGATGTTGGATAACCATTTGTCTGAAGTGGTGTAGGGTTTCCTGCCTAAGCAGGGGGTTGGACTAGAAGACCTCCAAGGTCCCTTCCAACTCTGTATTCTATTCTATTCTATCCATGCAAACTTTGGAAAAAACATTAGTGAATCATAGCAGAACAGCAAGGTGATAATCCCGCCTGTTGGACACACTGTAGTTTCCAATGTTTGGTCTGTGCCAAAGAATGTAGGATCAAATCAGGAATGCATCAGCATCAGAAATGCTACCGGATCACACCAGATCACATGATCCGGTAGCGATCTTGGCTGGTAATTTGGTGATCCGGTAGCAATGGCGGAGCAAAGTTACACCCGCCCATCCACCCAAGTGTCATTACTTCCTGGTTTTAAATGGTTTTAATCATTTTAACCAGGAAGTAATGTATTTTTTACCTTCTGTGCATGCACAGAAGGTTTGCAGAAGGTCTACGCACACATGTGCACTTCCAAGCCAGTAAGGTAGGTAAGTAGATTTCACTCCTGGATCAAATGGTTTGAAATTAGATCATGTATGGCACATTTTATTATTTTCTAATGTGAGGAAATTGAGTTCAAGCAAAACCAAACAACCTCCTTCCTCCCCTCCACCATTTTAATGGAATTTCAGCTATCCCACAGCAGAACTGGATATAAGTCAGCTCATCTCTCTAGCACTGCTCTTATTGTGGGGATACAGAAGTTCCAGAGCTATTTTCAAACTGGTACACAATCCACACATAGGTTAGACTTGGCATTTTCATGCTACTATCTTTTGCAGTTAAATTATTAGGAGCCCCTATGAAATGTGTTTAGAGAATATTGCTAACCAAAAGATGCCATAGTCCTTTCTTTCTTCCCTTCTTCAGTCAGAATGGAAACAAGACTAGTTTTCAATTAAAAAAAAGTAGTGTCATTTTATACATGAGCAGAGGAAGGGTGACTATGGCTTACTAAGACAAAAGTCTTTCCTATGAATATTAAATTTAAATTGAGATGACTGCATTGTAGTCCAGCTTTATTACAATATTCAAAATATTTCATTCTCTAATGGGATCCATAAATTACTTAACATAGAATAACCTATCTTTTAACATGTTTTAGCTAAGCGCTTTTCATATATGCTAATAAAACATAGGCAGTGGTGGGACTCAGCCAGTTTGGGCCGGTTCAGACAAACCGGTAGTTAAATTGCTGGCTGGCCCCTCCCCTCCATGACCCTTCCAGAAGTCCTCATGTGCCTGATTTTGGCTCCCAGGTAGGTGCTGGGAGGACTACTGGGCTGTGGGAAGGGTGCAGCACAACCTCCCAGGGGCCCATTTTTGCTCCCAGGAGGCTTCAGGGAGGCCTACTAGGCCCAAAATGGGGCACCGGGGGGGATTCAGCTTCAGGAGGCTGCAGGGAGGCCTACTCGGTCCAAAATGGGTCATGAGGAATGCGCCGTGGCCCCCCCTCGCAGCTCATTTTTGCTCCCAGGAGGCTGTAGGGAGGCCTACTAGACCCAAAATGGGGTGCGGGGGTGGCGTGACCCCTCCGAGGCCCATTTTTTCTCCCAGGGGGGTGTAGGAGGCTGAGTGCTACCTGTCACAATTCCTGGCCATGCCCACCATGGCCACGCCCACCCAGCCAGTCATTAGGGCAGAAAACTGGTTGTTAAATTATTTGAATCCCACCACTGAATATAGGGTTACCTACTGTATACCAGACATGCTTCAGCTATATTTTAAAGGATTTCCACCCCCACCCTGTCCCCGCTCTTCAAGCCAGTCTTAATATATGCTTAGAAGAGGGATGCTAATTATGTAAGCAGCAATCATATCATAGGACAGTATGCAGAAGCTCCAGTATGTAGAAAGGGGAGATCAAAACCATTTGATTTTCTGCTTCCTGCAGGCCAGTGGTGGTATTAATGGATGCTTTGAAGTGCTCAGTCAGCCAGCACAGACAGGTATAATGACTGAAGGCTAGCTATTAATAAATAGGAAATTGAACTTAGTGACCAGGGTTGCTGGACTATCTCAAAAAAAAAAAGTTCCACGATCTTAGAATGCTCCTTAAATCTCAGATGTTTCTGAAGAGTTTGGAGAATTCAGCACATGTAGAACAAAAACACTTTAGAAGTACGGAGATTGTCGTTTCTCTCAAGGTACATCAATTTTGTCTTTTTTTTTTTTACAAAGCAGAATCAATATCGAGACTGAAAAAGGGGAAAAAGGGGAAATTCACAAATAAAAACTTGTGAAATAAAAGCACATAGTTGAAGAGGTAGAAAACTTTATCAGAGTCGAAAGAAGCAAGTATGAATACAAATTAGTCCTTTTATGTTATGCCTTTTTCTAATCTTCTATTTCTCCCAAAATAGCTATGCCGGACAATTTCAAACCAAACTTAAAAGAGAACAAGACTGTAATTCCCCACTCAAAGCACTGCCATGCTAGCTTTCCATTGAGATCCTAAGACCCACACAATGTGAAAGAAAATCAGGAGTTTGACAGCACCTTTCTGAGCTAATAAATTTTGCTGAAAAGCATAAACAGCTTGCATATTTTATTAAAATTTCTTAGTGGGAAAAGGTGCTATCACACTCCACACTATGGTTTTTTTGCCACCATAGACTAACACAACTCTCCTCTTATAATATCCACTAGTGATGAAATTTCTGATGGCCAAAGAGAAGTCAGATGACTCTATGGCAGAATTCTAGAAAACAGTTCTCTAATATTCAGTCAAGTCTAATATTGTTACTTCCTTTTCAGCAAGCAGAGATGTGTATCATTGAGTGAATGTGAGCCTTTATAAAGGTAGTTTGCTCTCCCTTTGGTCTTTTTATCTCCAGGGCAACTATCAGAAAGGAATGACCTGCATTCTACTCTACAGTCTATGCTGACAGCTTCTATAGTGACTGATAGCCTGGCAGTATGGCTTGATTGTCTCATTTTCTAAATAACAGAAGCTGCTAAACTGATGATAGCCATTAATTAGCCCATGGTAATCCCCAGGAATTAGCTGGTCTGCTGATGTTTGCATACCAGACGGTTGTACGGAAGGAGGCCTCCTTGCACTGATTTGATTTTGTGAATCTGTGGTGGATTTAGGAAACTCATGTTTTCAGTATCATACTTTATCACAGACAACCTTATAGAGATGGTGTTCCTAGATAGTTATAATGGTAATGGTTTCTAGAGAAAGAGATGTTTCTGGCAACTAAAGTCCCAGCCCATATAGATGTTCCTAAATTGGTGAGATTTGCACTATGCTACTCAAAGAAGCATCTCATGTCACTGTCTTTGCCAGCTAGGGCAAGAAGATCATGACTTTGAGACTTGGTGTGAAAGTCTACTACCTTATAATTTTTATTTATTTATTTATTTATTTATTTGATTTCTATACCACCCTTCTCCCGAAGGACTCAGGGCGGTGTACAGGCAAGAATAAAACAGACGGTACAATATACAAATTTAAAATGCAGTTAAAAAACTTATTTTAAAATTGGCCTGAGAAGTAAAATATATAATAAGCTAAAAAACCCCATTTAAAATTAATTTCTAAGAATTTAAAAATTTGTTAAAATCAATTTAAGCCAGCCCCGCGCGAATAAAAAGATGTGTCTTCAGTTCGCGACGGAATGTCCGAAGGTCAGGTATTTGGCGTAAACCCGGGGGAAGTTCGTTCCAGAGGGTGGGAGCCCCCACAGAGAAGGACCTTCCCCTGGGGGCCGCCAGCCGACATTGCTTGGCGGACGGCACCCTGAGAAGTCCCTCTCTGTGAGAGCGTACGGGTCGGTGGGAGGCATGTGGTAACAGCAGGCGGTCCCGTAAGTACCCAGGCCCTAAGCCATGCTTGCCATAACAGAATGGCAGGCAGGCAGGCAAAGCAGTAGGTAAACTGACTGAATTAATGGGGATTGAAAGTATTTAAATTTGGATAAATTATGCTCAGTATTTTCGTCAACTCTGATATACAATGTTCTTTTGTTTAGCAAAGAGCATGGGAGAGACACTGAGGTCAAGTATTGAGGTTCAGATTCCAGTGCATTCCATCCTAGATTTTGTTGCTTACTGGAATGAACATTTTTTTCAATAAAATTGTAGGATTCAAACATGTTTTGCTTTGAACTGGACTATTTCAGGGATGAAATCCAGCAGGTTCTGGAGAACCGGTAATGAAAATTTTGAGTAGTTCAGAGAACCAGCAAATACCACCTCTGGCTGGCCTCAGAGTGGGGTGGGAATGGAGATTTTGCAATATCCTTCCCCTGCCATACCCACCAAGCCACACCCACTAAGCCTCACCACGCCCACCAAGCCACACTCACAGACCTGGTAGTAAAAAAAATTGAATTTTACCACTGGACCATTTCTATATATGTGCAAGACATGATGGCTCAACTCCATTTATTCAAATCACCTCACTTATGATTACATGCACCTCATTGCTAGGCTACAACGTACTGATAATAAAAATGACAACCCAGTTTCTTTTCTTTTTCCTTCTTGGCAGAAAAAGGCAGATAGATCTCTGCCATATGCTCGAGAAACTGCACATTTCCATGGCCAGCTCCTCAGTACTTTTCTTCTTTAAAAATGTTGTCCTTTTCTTATTAATTAAATGGAAAATGCCCCAGCTAGTGATTGAATTCTCCACAAGCAACTGCTTTAAAGTGATCAAGATTGATCAAAGTAAAAAGAACAAGTTGTGCTGGCCCTTTTCACACAAATGATTTAACTCCAGAAAGGTTTTGATCAAATTAAGTGGGAGATCTAAATAACCTGTGATCAAATTAAGTGGAGGGTGAAGCGAGCCAATATCAATTGTATATATAGTCAGATGAAAGCCAGCAAAGTACACACTTACAAAGGCCACTGAACGAGGCAAGCATAAGAAAACTCAAACGATCGGAAGATGGTTGGCAGCTATAAAATGAATATAAATAAAATTGGAGAGGACACTAATCAACAATATTAGTTAACTATATTAGAAAATATGCCTGAATAGAATTCAGGATATTAACCACAATTTAGCAGTCTTACACAAAGTACTTTAGGGAAACACACATAAAACATTGCTATCAAAGCCCTCCTGCAGTGTTATTCTCTTATGAGTATGGAGACAAATGTATCATCTGAAATCACTATAATAATATTTTCTAGTGTCTTTCATTCGCTGACTGCAAATGAAATGGAATATAGAGAAGAGTTAGGTAAATTCATCAGTTTCATTCTCACTCAGTTTTCCATTTTCACAACCATAATATTAACCCAAGCTTCTGCATTACTATTTTATTTTTAGTACATTTCATCAGTTATCCTAATATGTATATTTTTTTTCACCATTGTTCCTAGTGAGCATACATTTTCCCCAGTTGAGATAGATAACGAAGGGAGAAAAAGAGAGATGTTCATATTTTCACTAAATATGTACCTTTGTTCTGTGCAAACTGTCACAGAGTTCTTAAAAAAGGTGTATGAGAGCAGATGACTGGATTGGGGAATTATGGTTTCATTCAAAAATTTATACAGATTTGAAGAAAATGGATAAATAGGAATTCAGCTATCTTTTAGCCTGCTTTTTGTCTTAAATTATGATGAAGTTACTGCAACAGTGAATGAGTGTTCATTCTTAAAACTGTTAGAAATAATATGGATGATAGTCACAAAACATCTATTTACCAGATGGTAAATTAATATAGAGGATTCTTTCCATTTTCTCTAGTTTGGCAAAGCAATTGATGTAATCTTCAGGCAAAGCCATTTCACCCTAGGGGACATTTTTATTTTCTAGAAAAAGAAAAAAGCATAATTGAATGGAAGGCCATCAGAGAAATTAGTGAAAGATATGAAGTTCATTGAAGGATCTGAACATAGGACAACCCATTTTTAATACTTAAAAGGGCAGATCTTTAAAAAAAATGAACACAAAAGAAAAAAGTAAAAAAAAAAACCCACTCTAGAGTAAAAGTAATATAGTTGCAGGAAAAGGAAGTATGAATCCTATAGGACAAAACACTAGGCAGTAGACTTATCTCTCAACAGAATAGAAATTGAGACAAGAAAAGAGAATGGGGAAGTTACTTAGAACAGAGTGAAAAAATAATTGTATTACCAAGTTCCAGAGAAGTTACACCAAAAGGGAGTATGAAAAAAAAATCGGATTAAATAGAAAAAAAAATAGATATTATCAAAGATGCCGGTATCGGAAAGCTGTAAAAATGTAACAATGACTTTAAAGATGTAAATGAATAAAAATTATTTAAAAACAAGAAAAGAAAAGAAAAAAAATTGAATTAACAAAATAAAAGAGGTTGTGAATAAGCAGCAAAAGTACATGAAAGAATGAGTGTTGTAAACAGAAGAATATACATAATATGCAGGCAGAGAAAAAGACTTGTCCAAAGAATGTAAAGAAAAAAATCAAAGAACAGTTAAGTTGCAAAGAGGATGATGAGATGCACACTAATTTTAAAGCATTGTTTTGGAATTGAGTTAAGGGGCTCTCCAGGAGAATGAATGGAATTAAAAACTATGAGGAATTTCTAGAATAAGTATTTCAAAGAACTATATGGAGATGATACCTGTCCAGCCACATTATCAGAAATAAAAGCTCAACAGATCCATCTATCATTCTTAATTTGTAAATTGATTTCATTTGTTCAAATGATATCAAGAAAAGTCTCTGTAAAGTTTTTTTTTTTTAAAGTAATATGGTATATTGAAGTGACTATCCCAATCTCATGTAATTCCTCTTAAAAGTATCAAGGATCTGAACTGGACTGATTTTCAGGGCAATGGGTTTATGTTGAGAAAGTAACTATAGTGCAGAATATCCCAAAGGTGCTTTTTCAGGAGGCAACTGGACTTTCTTGTTTTTTTTTCTTTAAAGACATTTCACTTCTCATCCGAGAAGCTTCTTCAGCTCTAACAAGATAGTGGGAAAGGAAGAGGTGAAGAAGCTTCTTGGATGAGAAGCGAAACGTCTTCAAAGAAAAAACAAGAAAGTCCAGTTGCCTCCGGAAAAAGCACCTTTGGGACAACCATGACCTGGATAACTGAGAATCTCTACAGATTTATAGTGCAGAATAACTGTGTCATATAAGAAATATTTTAAAAAAAAATCTCTACAGAACTTTTTCTTCTTTATGGTTCAAAGGTCACTGTTATTGTTACTGCTAGCTTTACAAACAAGAATAAATGGTTTTCAAGAGTAAAAATGCACACCATTTTTGGTCAGGAAAGAAAAAGATGTATTCTATCGATGAATGATCCATTTCAGAAGGGAGGCATTAAAATGGATAAGACAAACAGAGGATGACAGATGGAGCTGACGTCAGTCTGTCTGAGCAATTATGGAAAGCTGACTATTCCTACTTGCACTTGGATTCGGAAAATTATGTTCACATTGTTGCTTTGTATGTAATTTCAAGACAAAAAAGAAAGTGAAGAATTAAAGCCAATTGAATATTTAATTGCTCAATCTTCCAGAGAGCTTCATTGAAGCAGTACTTTAATGATTTCTGTGTTCATGCTGTGTGCACTTTTTGGCAGTTTCTGCTCAAATATCTTCTACTAATAGAGTTGCTTTACATTTTCTATGGCTTACTACTTATTCATCCATGCTAAATCTGTGATGCACATGAGCAACTAAGAAGTTCAAAGGCCTGGAGATGAAAACATATGATGAACGGCTGCACTATTTGGGTCTGGCTAGTCTAAAGAAAAGAAGAATTAGGGGTGACATGATAGCAGTATTCCAGTATTTGAGGGACTGCCACAAATTATTCTCCAAAGCACCAGACAGAACAAGAAATAATGGTTGGAAACGAATCAAAGAGGGAAGCAACCTGGAATTAAGGAGAAACTTTCTAACAATTAACCAATGGAACAGCTTGCCTTTAGAAACTGTGGACGCTCCATCACTGAAGATTTTTAAGAAGAGACTAGACAGTCACTGGTCTGAAACGGTATAGGTTCTCCTGCTTGAGCAGGGGGCTGGACTATAAGACCGCCGAAGTCCCTTCCAGATTCTATTCTATTCTATTCTATTCTATTCTATTCTATTCTATTCTATTCTATTCTATTCATATAGAGTACAATGGGATAGTGGTGTAGGAGACTATTCCAAATTGGAAGAGGAATATCATGATCGTTGTTGCTCTTTCAGCTCTTCCTACCATTTTTACTGAGTGTAGTTGTAATAACTACCAATCAGATAGTAGGGAGAGAGCCATCTAAATAGTTTCCACTTTTTCCAGATTTTGTGAACATTTTGAGTGTTTGCATACTTGGAATTAGACAACCAGGGCAGATAAAGATTCTATTGGAGGTTTTCATAAATCTGATGTTAAGATTCATAAAATAGTGACCTGCTATCATACTGAGATTATGTAACCATGATAAAAACTATGACAGATCACAGTGTTTTAGGCATGTGATGAAACATACATTATGCCAGAACTCTCTCAATTTACGAACTTAAAAACTAGCATGGTCACAAGTATGTAAAAGTGGGATTTACGTCATGATGTCACCATGGGTATGTGTTACATTTTTCCATCAATATGATGAAGTGCAAATGCATATATATTTTGTATTTAATAGCTTCAGCTGGACAGCTGGACAGTAGTTTGGCAATGAAGGCAGTCTCTTTTGTTTTCATGATATTGATTTTTATGTCCAATTGTTTTAGTTTTAAGCTACATAACATAACATAACATAACATAACATAACATAACATAACATAACATAACATAACATAACATAACATAACATACTTGGAAGGGACCTTGGAGGCCTTCTAGTCCAACCCCCTGCCCAGGCAGGAAACCCTACACCATCTCAGTCAGATGGTTATCCAACATTTTCTTAAAAATTTCCAGTGTTTAGAGCATTCACAACTTCTGAAGGCAAGTCGTTCCACTTATTAATTGTTCTAACTGTCAGGAAATTTCTCCTTAGTTCTAAGTTGCTTCTTTCTTTGATCAGTTTCCACCCATTGCTTCTTGTTCTACCCTCAGGTGCTTTGGAGAACAGCCCGACTCCCTCTTCTTTGTGGCAGCCCCTGAGATATTGGAACACAGCTATCATGTCTCCCCTAGTACTTCTTTTTGTTAAACTAGACATACCCAGTTCATGATTTCTATAGAACATGTATATTTATTGTGATGGACCTTTTAATAAAAGGTTAACAAATATTGAGTTTCCAACTTATCGTGATTTTAATATTCATTGCATATCATTTTCAAATGGCTTCCAATTTCCAACCCATCCACACTCTTATTATGAAGGTAACAATTGTTTTACAGAAACACATTCATCATCAATTCTGGTACTGTTGAAAAGCTACCTAATTTTTCCAAGTGTTAGTCAGAGGCTAACGCTCGGATTTAATTAATTCTTTTAATATATTGGCTGGTTTTAAATAAAAGAAAGAAGTAGTAATTGAGAATAAATAATTCAAGGATATAAATTAAGGAGGGAGACATTAACTGTCATGATAGAATAGCTATAATTCTTGCTCAAGGCACCAAGTGATTAGTGAGAAAGAGCAAGGCCACTATTTGGGAATGAAGCTAAAGTTTTTCCATTGTGAATGTACTTTAATGTAGTTCAAATTACTTTCTTTCTAAAAACTTCACAGGAATAGGTATAATTTTAATTCTACCCAAACCTTTCTTAATGTTGAACACAAATTCTCTTGGGTGTTATTATTTATAAATTCAATCCCAACCCCCAAAGTTGCATGACTGTGAAAACTGCGGCCTACTTCCAAGGTAACATTTCTAGAGTCTATATGAGTTCTGTTCCATTTTTATGCTTAATTTTCTTATTTATATGTGTTGCAATGTATTTTCCCTTACCTTTAGATTTGGAGTTATGTTTTAGAAGAACGAAACCCAGCAACATTCTGAAAAAGTAGATTTTAGCGTACATCACTCTTCCAGATTCCCAAAATCAGCACATTTGTCTAACAATTCTAAAAGACGCAGTTTCTCATCCATCTCTGTTATTGTTTTGCCAAAAACAAAATAATGCTCAGCTTTAGTATGAGACATAGAGACTTTTCAAAATGATATTCAGATGGAAAGTATTTTATTTTGTAACATCAAATTGATTGTAAAATGCTTGAGGATAAGACACCCAGCCAAGCTTGAATGAACTTGAAAAAGCTGAACAAGACTACACTTAGTATTTGAATGGGAGACCACCAGGAAACCCTGGGAGGAGAGATGAGGATGACCACTCTACCCAAAGATTGAGTACAACTCAAAATACAACTTTATCATTATGAGACTAAAAATAATATTTCCTTAAGTGCTGGCAGCTCCTTCTGCATTTATGAACCACTTTCCCAGGATGAAAAAAGCTGATATGCATAACCTAATAAATTCATAACACAGGCAAGATGAAACAAATTCAACTCAGAGCAGGTGCATTGTTGAAAAGCAAATGTGAGCAGTTAGAGGAAGCTCAAACTTTTCTTCAAATCCTATTTTAATCCTATCTTACCTTCTCTTGCTCTCTGCTTCCTTCCTAATGGTATTTTGAAGGGGAGGGACTATAAAGATTGGGGAAAGACAGGGAGGGAGGGAGATGGCAATTCTAATTTAGTTTACCAAATAAGATTGAAGAGGTGTTGATTAGGGGACTGGAGGCTAAAACATATGAAGAATGGTTGCTGGAACTGGGTATGTCTAGTTTAATGAAAATAAGGACTAGGGGAGACATGATAGCAGTGTTCCAATATCTCAGGGGCTGCCACAAAGAAGAAGGAGTCAAGCTATTCTCCAAAGCACCTGAGGGCAGGACAAGTAAGGTTCTACATTTAGGCAAAAAAAACAAAATGCACAGGTACCGTATATGTGGTACCTTGCTCAATAGTAGTAACTGTGAGAGGGATCTTGGAGTCCTAGTGGACAACCATTTAGATATGAGCCAGCAGTGTGCAGCTGCTGCTAAAAAAGCCAACACAGTTCTGGGCTGCATAAACAGAGGGATAGAATCAAGATCACGTGAAGTGTTAGTGCCACTTTATCTCAGGGGCTGCCACAGAGAAGTGGGAGTTGGGCTGTTCTCCAAAGCACCTGAGGGTAGAACAAGAAGCAATGGGTGGAAACTGATCAAGGAAAGAAGTAACTTAGAACTAAGGAGAAATTTCCTGACAGTTAGAACAATTAATAAGTGGAACGACTTGCCTGCAGAAGTTGTGAATGCTCCAACACTGGAAATTTTTAAGAAAATGTTGGATAACCATCTGTCTGAGATGATGTAGGGTTTCCTGCCTGGGCAGGGGGTTGGACTAGAAGGCCTCCAAGGTCCCTTCCAACTCTGTTGTTATTATTATTAAGAAGCAATGGGTGGGAACTAATCAAGGAAAGAAGCAACCTAGAATTAAGGAGAAATTTCCTGACAGTTAGAACAATTAATCAGTGGAACAACTTGCACTCCAGAAGTTCTAAATGCTCCAACACTGGAAGTTTTTAAGAAGATGTTGGGTAACCATTTGTCTGAAGTGGTGTAAGGTTTCCTGTCTAAGCAGGGGGTTGGACTAGAAGACCTTCAAGGTCCCTTCCAACTCTGTTATTCTATTCTATTCTAAGTGAGATTTTTTCCAAATAAGCCATCAAAACCCTATGCCTAGATAGACATCCCACTTATTCTCATATTATTTTTTAAAGAATGTTTGATTTGTTCTGTCCTATTGATAAAGCAAGGTACAAATGTTGGCTAACCCTTAGCATATGTGTACACACACATGCATATACAAACATACACACATTATGACTTGGCAGTCGGGTCTCACAAAAGCCACAGGATGGGGAAGCATTTGTAATCAATGCTTGCCTGTGTTAAGGAATTATGCTGACAGTTTGTACTATCTGAATAAAAGAAACGTTCTTGCACAGTTCAACGCAGCAGATCTGACCAATTAAGCAGAGCAACTAATCAGCCTACAGCAACCATATGTCCAGCAGCATGATTGGATTTTCTCTTTCCTCCAATGACTTTTGGGTCTTGCTATCTCAGTCCCTTCCAGTTTTGTCTATGCAACTGTGCATTTCACAGGAGAAACTGGCAAGTGCTCTGGAAACAAAAATAAGAAACCTGCCAAAAAGATATCTGGTTTTCCACTTCATTTCACCTAATCATGGTTTCTCTAACCTTCCTGGCTTCTTACTACATGCCCTTGAACAAGAAGGATTACAAGATAACTGACCTACGGAAAGAGCTGAAACTAAACACATTATTTATCTGGGCTCCCACGTCAGCTGTGGATTAATGGACAAATCATTTCAGACAATTTCTCTTCTATTATCTGAACTTCTTATGCCTCATTGCATTCACTATATTCTTAACTCCTTGTTTCTTACACCTTCCATGCCACTAATTGGAATGGTTCAAGAAGAATTCTGGAAATTGGCCTTGGACAAACTATATGAGAGTAATGCTGAAGAAAGGGAGACGTCATTCACAAACTAAAAGCAAACAGTAGACTGAATCATCAAAAGCTACTGCCTGACTTCTTCACCCATTTTTTTTCAAAAAAAAACGTGTGTGTGTGTGTGTGTGTGTGTGTGTGTGTGTGTATTTTTTTCTGCATCCCCAGCCAGTTTGGGCCCATTTTCAACTTTGATTCTTCTGTTTTTTCCCTCCTCTTACACTAGACTTGGATAAGTTCTGTCCAGTTTTGAAAAACAGCCATCATGCTGTTTGATTGACAGAATGCTGAGTCCCTTTACGTAATTTATTTCCAACTTTGTGTTGAGTTGGAAAGAATAATAAGGTGCCAAATTCAACGAAAAGATGCAATCTTTCTTTTGGAGGATCACTGAATCCAATCAGATGAAGGAAACAGCAGGAGTTTTTAGACCCTAGGTCTACGTTGCATTTGTGATAGTTGTACATTTCTTCATATAAGATTTCTCACAGAAACGCAAAGCAACACAATGGTACTACTGGACCAATTGAACCAGGTTTTACAAGTTTTGGCCACCTTTGGCCACCTTGCATATCAGCGTTTCTTGATGGCAACAAGAAGGGATGAGGATGAAGGCAGTGAAGGCCAGCTAGCAGCATTTTTCAATTTGGTGGCAGCATTGCTGGGGCTGAAATAGAGTTTGGGGGAAATGGGATAAATGTCACTCTGCATAGCTAAGTAGGTCATACATATGGGTTGGCTGCAAAGCACTTGAATTTTGATCACATGGCTATGGGGGTGATGCAATGGCTGTAACTTCAGGCACAGATCTTAAGTCCCATTTTTCAGCACCAGTGGTGGGATTCAAATTTTTCTACTATCAGTTCTGTAGGCGTGGCTTGGTGGGGCAGCAGCTTGCTGTGAGAGACATCGAAGCAAGCAGGCGGCCTGAGCAGTGACCAGACGGGGCGGGGCCAGCCAGGGGTGGTATTTGCCGGTTCAGCAAACCATGTTCTGTCTCCTTCCCCACTTCAGACCCATGAGCTGGCCTTCAGCCAGTGGATTCACGGCTCTTATCAGTCCTGGCAGAGAAATCGCAGCTGCCTGCCAAAGTTCAAACAAATGACTCACGTAGCAAGACTTTCAGCTCTTTTTGATCAGCTAAACTTTGCTTCCCGTGGAATGAGAGCAGTCCCAAAGCTCCTTATATATCCTGTGGGGTGGGGCTCCTGCCCCACCCTTCCTTTTGATGACGCCACCTCTCTAATCTTCTAATCTTCTGAAGTGCAGGTCAAGCCAAGCTTATTTATTATTATCAGCTGGGTCTGAAGGCGTAGCCTGGGGAAGGGAGGAATCAGAGGATGACGGCCTCATTAGGTCCTCTGACTGGTCTGGTTCTGGCTCCTGGAGCCGAGCCAAAGGAATCGGTGCTCCTGAGGTAAGCCTTACCGGCCCTTCCCCCTCATTCTCGGAGTCACTTTCAGGCATGGGGCTAGGTTTGGGGGCTGGAGTCACAACAAACCAGTTAAAATTTCTGCTCCCAGTTTGACTAAAATGGTCTGAACTGGCTAATTAATGTACATAATTTCAAACAATTGGCTGAATGAATGGTCATAGGTCAAGGACTACTTCATGGTTTGCTCAATTCCATCCTTGAAGCAATCTGTTCACAGCCCATGAAAATATATAAGGCATCCAAATAAAAACAAAGTAAGTGAGCAGAATTACAATAGCAAATGATCCACTTAGAATAAGTTCCGATTCCTAATCTAGTTCATTCAGTAGAAGTCATCTTTTTGCACAACATTATTTTCAATGATGACTGGACTGAAATAGTTCTATATCCTGTAACTAAGATATAGATATCAAGTTAGAGCATATGGACTTTTTAAAAAATGAAGAAGTTCAATATGTAATCTAAAAATTACTATATTAGGCACTTATTAGGAGCTTACTGAAAAAAATGCTCATTACAAAATTTAATAGCACTTAGCAACAGCATTTAGGCTTATATATCGCTTCAAAATGCTTTACAGTCCTCTCTAAGTGGTTTAAAAAGTCAACATATTGCCTGCAACAATCTGGGTCCTCATTTTACTGACCTCAGAAGGATGGAAGGCTGGGTCAACCTTGACCCAGTCAGGATCAAATTCCTGGTAGTGAGCTGAATTAATAGAATGCAATGCTGCATTCTAACCATTGTGCCACATAGCTCATAACTATTTGTATACTACATGAACTATGCTCAGAGAAATCCTCTCTCAAATCTGTCTAGATAGTATACTAGTTCTGAAGGTCATTCCTTTCATATGATTTTATGGAGGTCAACGCTGTTAACTAAAAGCTATACTGAGATTTATTATGTTAGTAATTGCATTGCAGACTCTAATACTCTAATTAAAAGCAAAAGCAGAGCCAAAATTATTTCATAAAATAATAAAAGCGACCATCTCAAAACAATGATGTGATACACTTACCACCCACCCTCCTGAGCCCAGAGAGTTCTCATGCTTTCACTGATAGCAGCAACAACCAGGGTACCATAGTTTGAGTAAAATGTGTTTTTTCCCCGTTTTATTTATTTATTTATTTTGTCACATAGTATATATAAGCATAAGCATGAAATAACTATACAATATATAAGCATATATATAAGTATGAGTATGTAATAACTATATTAATTGGAAATAATGAAAGGAAACAATAGGACAGGAACGGTAGGCACGCTTGTGCTCTTATGCACGCCCCTTACAGACCTCTTAGAAATGGGGTGAGGTCAATAGTAGACAGTTTTTGGTTGACGCTTCAGGGATTTTGGGAAGAGACCACAGAGTCAGGTAGTGTATTCCAGGCATTAACAACTCTGTTACTGAAGTCATATTTTCTGCAATCAAGATTGGAGCGGTTAACATTAAGCTTAAATCTATTGTTTGCTCTTGTATTGTTGCAATTGAAGCTGAAGTAGTCGTCGACAGGAAGGACATTGTAATAGATGATTCTATGAGTTAAACTCAGGTCATGTCGAAGGCGGAATAGTTCTAAATTTTCTAAACCCAGGATTTCAAGTCTGGTGGCATAAGATATTTTGTTGTATTCAGAGGAATACAACAAAAGTTGTAAAAGAAAAGAAAAATCAAGAAAGAGTTACTTAAATACCTAGAGAGAATGATTGCACATTGGTTAATCTTGAGATTTGTTTTAGTAATCAGTATGGGATAATCTTGGTCATCAAACATGTTCTCCTTTTCTCTTTCTTAAGAACTGTCTCTTCACTTCCAAGACAGTAGCAATGTCTTGTCAATTTGTGTGCATGTTCCAGCCACCAAACTTGTTAAACCTAGCAAGAGCGACTTGGAAATCCATCCTTTGTCTTCTTAAAATATACAGCATAAAATACAAAGACTTGTCCCAAAGGAATGCTAAGATGACAGCATAGTTTAACAAGTCAAAGGTAGGGGCAAGGGGCATTAGCAAGAATAATCAGAACTCAGCCATTGGCTGACATCACCAAGTACTCAAACTCTTTGTACCAATGGAAGCTGTCCACTCTTCTTGTATCTATAAGGAGTGGAATCCCACTAGGGCCATTGCTACAGGGAGAAAAGTCTGACCTGTTTCCTCTTTTAGCTATGAATAATGTTCCTCTCTCTTCCTTAACTTGAAAGCAACACCCTTATTTCAGGGGTGAAATGTAAAATTTGTTACTACCGGTTCTGTGGGTGGCTTGGGGGAAGGTAATGTGACGTGGCCAACTTTTTTTTTTTTTTTACTTTTAAAACCATTTTTCTACAATGCTGAAGAGGTTGTAGAAAAAATGCTTTTAAAAGCCTCTGATGATCAGGCAGCTCAGCTGGGATCGCCAGAGGAGCCTTTTAAAAGCACTTTTTTTATAGCCTCTTCGGCCGAAGAGGCTATAAAAAAATGCTTTTAAAAGGTTCTGATGATCTCAGCTGAGCTGCTCGATCATCAGAGGCTTTTTTTTATTTTTAAAAGTATTTTTTCGGCCTAAGAAAAAATACTTTTAAAAGTTAAAAAAACCCAAACCTCTGATGATCGCGCGGCTCAGCTGGGCATGCCGGAGGGGGGGAGCAGGGATTTTTGCTACCGGTTCTCCGAACCACCTGCCACCATCGCTACCAGATCAGGCGATCTGGTCCAAATCAGGAGCATTTCACCCCTGCCTTATTTGCTTTATTTCCCAAGGTTGCTTCCTGCTAGGTTAACCATTCTCTTTTCTGCCTTATTCTAGACCAGGGATGTCCAAACTTGGCCCCTTGAAGAGTGGCAGACTTCAACTCCCAGAATTCCCCAGCCAGCAACTTGCTCATATTTATAGCTCATGCTGGCTGGGGAATTCTGGGAGTTGAAGTTCACCACTCTTCAAGGGGCCAAGTTTGGACACCCACATTCTAGCCATTACTTTCTAAGCCAAATATCTGCTGTTCTACTCTTTCCTCTTGCTTTGTGGCTTATCTTTATCTCTCTTTCTATGTGCCTATCCTTTATACCCAGGCCTCCATAGCTTTTTATACATTTCCCAATTCAATTCAAGTCTTGTTTCTTCTTTCTTTTTGCTTTGGGACAAACGTCTTCCCTTCTGGAAGTTTCCAATTCTGATTTCCTTGCGGGATCCATGCTGCCTGCTAAGAAGCCGCTGATCTTTTCTTTTGATCTCTGTCTTTATTTACTGAACATCTCCCAAGATCCCATTTCTTCTTCCTCTAACATCGTTCACTTACAGCCTTATGTAAACAAATCTCTAGCATTCAAATTAATCCCTTACTTCTCCTGGCAATCCCCTACCAGTTTGCAAAATATCTATTTATTTCCCAATTCTACTGCAACTTTCTGGGTTACATAATAAATAAAAAACTTGAAGTCATGTGCTTTTCATGTATAGAATCTACCCATAGGAGTTGGAATCAAGGCCCATGTCTTGAAACCATACTACTTATTCTATGCTCTTGTCACAGCTTTATTAGTGATAGTAGCCATTAGAAGCACATTGAAGGGACTCTTTTACAAATGTGTGAATCTTTCCAATATAACTGGCCACACCCGTGAAACCTGGTAAAAGGAACTGGAACCAAAATTTTCTGGATGGAGATGACCTGCCATGATGTCCTAAAAAGCAGGCTTTAAATGAAGATTTATATTTCCTATGTTGGTTCAATAATATATACAAGCAGGGATCCATTGTTTGCTTTCTATTGAACCAGATTTCACTGAGCTGTGAAGATTAAAGGAACTTATGCTGTTTCTTTCTTTTGTGCATGGTTCTATTCACAAGGCATGATAATTAAGTTAGTAAGAACTATAAACTAACATTACTAGAATCAATAGAGTCCAAAATGATAATATCTAATGCTAAAATATATAGTTTCTGTGGACAAGACTTTGCTGCAGCTAAGAAATTTAGGTACCTCCAGGTCCATATCTACTTACATTCTAATTTAAATTCCAATGTGCTTATTGATTATGTTCTTAAAACAACTTGGATGAAATTGGGTAGCTTTGAAAAACAATACCTGGCTCTGAATTGTAACATTAGACAAGCTTATAGTTATAGTTAAATCATACTACATATCCCTGAATATATGCTTGCATACCAACTACAGCTCTGTGCATTACCAATATTGTTGGCTCCGCATCGATTAAATGTTTTACAAAACTAATTTCATTGATTTATGACTAATAGCTATATTATGGCCTGCTTGAATACTTGTCCGAGGTGGTA
The DNA here is from genome assembly GCF_028640845.1 of Ahaetulla prasina. Classification (NCBI taxonomy): domain Eukaryota; kingdom Metazoa; phylum Chordata; class Lepidosauria; order Squamata; family Colubridae; genus Ahaetulla; species Ahaetulla prasina. Next base: position 89,343,331 of record NC_080539.1, on the reverse strand, counting down.
AAAACAATAATAGATTAGAACTGTTTTCAGCTTGGGAATTGAGGAAAAACATTATGCAGGGCTATTGGTAAATATAGCAATATGTGACTGAATTTGAAATATATTCTGAAACATTAAAAAAACAAACCACTGACTTCTCATTGCACAATAGCATTTCTTTTGGAGTAGAGATCATGTGTTTATTCTGCGTAATTGCTTCTGGGTAAACTTCAAGGTGCTAGTTACCCACCATGAATCTCTTTATGGTACAGTGTCTGTCTAACTTAAAGACTTTCTATCACCAGTTGTTTCTGCCTAACCTGTTTAATCGCACAGAATTGGTTTGGCCTTGTCCCATCAAACAAACAACATCATCTGATGGGACCAAGGAAGCAGACCTTCTCTGATAGTGTATATGCTCCCTAAAAGAATATTCCCCCATGGTTTATATGAGTCCTGGCTTGTCTTCATAGAAAGGTCATTAAAAAAAACTGCTTTGATTACAGAAAAGGCTTCATCTAGCTTTGTTTCCATTTAGAAACCACTCTTGGATTTTTTTTCTTTGAAACGGAAAGAACATAAGTTTTAGGCCTTGGTTTTTTGATGATTAGATTTGTTTATGATGCTAGAAGTACTGCTTGTTATGGCTGATTCTAATTCAAAGGGTCACTGATTTTTCGGTATATATCTATATTGAAGAAAAATAGAAGTTATCATTTTTTTCCTGTAACTTTTTTTCTCCTTTTTTGCATTCTCCTTTTTTGCTTTTTCCCTATCCGTTTCCCTTTCTTTTTAACTCTTTTTTTCCTTTGCTTTTTTAAAAAAGTTATACTGTTTTGAAATTTAGTAAAGTTTTTTTTGGGGGGAAAGAGCATGCTTAGGAGAACACGACTTAGGAGAACATAAGAAAATCTTTTTTCAGAAGTCTGTGAAGAGAGAAATTGAAACGAGCATCCATTCAAGGCAACTGGGAATCCTGACATTTCCTATTAAGGATCATGTGGGTTGTGGTTAACCACCATGATCCAGGACTTTTTGGGGGGGGGGGTGGAACCCTGCAGCATAATGACTTCATTTCACATTTCAAAACTTCACAGTAGAAACATGGGAATATCAGTTGGAAAAAAAAAAGCTATGGCTTCTTTCCCAAACTCTTTCTTGTTCCAACAAGGTCAAGACTCCCTCCTCAATCCCAATTTTGCAGAAGTAGGTAATGAAAAAAGGTATTAACTACACCTGTAATTACATATGGATTTCAGAGAAATTGGTTCACTGTTGTTTCTAATCCTCTGATTAATCATTCAAGAAACATTATCGTGTTACTTTACTTTGGATAGTGTAGAAAAGAGATGAATACACCAATAATTATCAAGTATTGGTTGTTGTTTGAATGTCGGTGTATGAAGCTGCCTTTTTCTACCAGGTAGTTCGTATTTTTAGTTCTACATTATGTTTTCTAGCCATGAGCAATTTTCCAAGAAAGCTAATTGCTATCTTGCTATCAAAGACACCAGGAATGCAACCTGGGCTTCTAGAAATGCAAGACAGATGTTCTATCACTGAGCTATGATACTCCCAGTGTAGCACTGAAATAGCTAAGACCATAGTCTTGGGTGCTGATATTTGCATAAGGAATTCTTTCAGGATTGCTCCAGATGCCTGGTAAATCTGAACAACGTTCAAACAGCACATAGGGATTTCCTGATGATTTGTTAAGCAGTTTCATCTCATGCCTGGTGAATCTCTAGAATACAGAAAAAGTCAGAATGCTCACTTGCAAGGCCTCCTCCCAGCTGTTAACCTCCTGCTGATCCCTGGTTCACAGAAATTCTGAGAGAGATGAAACAAGACACTTCGAAAGACAATTTTATTATAAGACATAGAGAGAAGGAAGCAAGCTCATAAATGGTAGGTTGGTAGTCATAAAAATGGCCAAGTGTCAGTTGTTCTCCAAGCTTTTTCCATATTAAAGATGACTTGGACTCCTTCAGGAAACTATTGGAAGAACAAAATGTCAGCAGCCCCTCTACATGAGTTTACAGATTTCCTTATGGATGAAGGCATTCATATTTGTTCTGGTCGGCATGCCAATTGGACAAAGCTAGGTGCCCTTAGCCCTAAGAGGGCCACTGGTTTGCCTCTGGGTTTAGTTCAAGGTGCTAGATACCAGATATTCTTGAAACCACCCTGCTAAATGTGACAGCCCATTTAGTCTGTTCATCTAGAGGAGTTTCTTCAAGGTTTCCCCTGCCGACAAAGTTAAAGTGATGTGGACCAGATGGCAGGTCTTTTCTGTAGTAATCCTCACTTTGGGGAACATGCTGTCATGTCCCACTCCTCCGCTGACGGCCGGGTCGGGGAAGTCCGTATCAAGCGTGCCTCTGCAGCTCTGCCAAAGTCCTATCAGAGTTCTCAAGGCAGGCAGGAGACCAGGAAGTGACTTCAGCAATCCAAGTTAGACTTTGCCTGACTCAGAGAATGCCAGAAAGCAGATCCTTTATATAGGCCATGGGGTATGGCTCCATGACTCAGCACTTATCCAGGCCTGCCCCTCCCTTCCTTTTGCTGACGTCGCCTCTCCATTCTCCGGAAGCGTGGGTCTATCCATTGCATCGTTTCGTCTCCAGCTGTTGGTAATCTCAGCTCGTGGCTGGCTTCAGGTGCACATGCTATCGGAGAGAAGTTTGTTTGTTCGGCCTGTCCGGGCATGGTGCCAGGGCTGGGGGCTGGAGGCTGGAGGCATGTCAGGACATTCTTCAGCACTATCAGCATCTGGCAGGAGATAAGAGGGGCCCGGCTGCAGCAGGGGGAGCGAGCGAGACACAACACATGCTGTCTGAAGGCACATTCATTGACCCTACCCTTCTGAAGTTTAGGATGACTCTGAAGATCATTCTCTTTCCCCATCCTTGGGGATGAACATTTGATTGTTTAACTTTGTATCTTATGTCAGTGCTTTTCTTGGATAATACCCAGAATCTGTATGGTTGGGTCTGCAAAAGAAATAAATAACAAAGTTTCTGGAGAAATAGGTTCTGAGAGTTCAAGTGTTTTAAACTGCAAGGAAGATCATCTTTAATGAGAAACGGTGGATGCCTAGAAGCCATAATTCAAGCAAGAAAACATGGGTGTCATTTGGAAAGCATAGGGAGGCATAGGAAATGAGATCCTGTGAGTAGGAATTTGAAAAAAGACTTTGATCCAAATTGGTACTAGAAAATGTACTATAGAAGTATGCATAATCTCATCAATGGTTTAAGAGGATTAGCAAACAATTCCATCAGTTTGGTTTGAAAATCTACCCTGCAGTGTTAAAGTATCGAGATCCTAAAAAATAGCCTAGGTTATAAACTAGACTGAAAGCATAAGGCGGAAAGCTGGCTCCCTGATAGTGAGATCATAAGAAATGCAGGAAGCAGGGAGATCTTGGTTCCATACCAATACTGAACAATTCATAGAGCTAAATAACAATACTAGAGATGCTCTGAGTGCACTATAGCAGTGGTCCCCAACCTTTTTGGCACCAGGGATCGATTTTATGGAAGACAATATTTCCATGAACTGGAGGAGGGAGGAGCATAAAACCTAGAATCCACACATAGAATAGAATAGAATAGAATAGAATAGAATAGAATAGAATAGAATAGAATAGAATAGAATAGAATAGAATAGAATTTTATTGGCCAAGTGTGATTGGACACACAAGGAATTTGTCTTGGGGCATATGCTCTCAGTGTACATAAAAGAAAAGATACGTTCATCAAGGTACAACATTTGCAACAACAATTACATAGCACTTATCAATAGCACTTAGACTTGTATACCACTTCACGGTGTTTTACAGCCCTCTCTAAGCAGTTTACTGAGCCAGTATATTGCCCCCAACAATCTGGATCCTCATTTTACCAACCTCAGGAGGATGGAAGGCTGAGTCAACCTTGAACTGGTTAGAATCGAACTGCCAAACTTCAGGCAGCTGGCAGTCAGCAGAAGTAGCCTGCAGTACTGCATTTTAAGCACTGCACCACCATAGCTCACATGCAGTTTTGCTGGCCCACTGCTTACCTCCAGCTGTGCAGCCCAGTTCTTAACAGGCCACAGACTTCTATCAGTCAGTGGCCTGAGAGCTGGGGAACTCCAGCACTCAAGATTTCAAGTCAAAATTCTGGAGCTATTTTTTTTAAAGAGCAATATTTTGAAATTAGCAATATGTTTGTATATTTACATGCTGAATGTTCTTCCCCAAATTATGGGATGTTTTTTTTTTCCAATCCGTCAAGTATTCCATCAAGCACACTCCCCACTTTTCCAATGAGCACAATAATGCTTAGATTTGGTTTGGTTTGATTTGATTTGATTTGATTTGCATGACAGATTTTAAGTACATTTATCAAACTGGTTATTGTGATAATTACATGAACACAAAATATTGAGAAAGAATCACCTACAAGATCACAAACCACATTAAACCTTCAGAAAAGACCTTTTAACCCCAACGTTTCTTCACTATGAGACAATAGTATTATTTATCTCTCAATTTCTACGTTTTTGCACAAAAATCAATTTTGAACTTATGTTCCAAAATATATTCTCTTTTCTTCCAAATATATACTTTCAAATTCCCAAATTCAAATACAGTACAAGTACTGCTCTGAAGCTCTGACTTGAATCTATCAATTGAATGATTCTATAGATACCATGAATAAAAGTGGATGACATTTTTGAAAATGTAAGTTACTTTCTTGGTACAGAAGAGGGAAGTGTGGAACACATTAACAGGTCCATCTCCAAAGTATAATGACTTTTACAATTAAGCCACCATCTGTCACTCAGTCAAAGCTTTTTGAGGGGGTGATGAAATTATGGGACTGCGTTCTCTTCAATATGGACTGGAGTATTTAAAGACATGACAGAAGAATTGAGGATGGACAGGATGGGTCTTTCTCCAACTACATTCAGCAAAGATTACCTGGAGCATTGGTGGTGCTTCACAAATGGTGTCAGCAATAGCTGAGGACTGATAATACAGCTGAATTTTGCTGTAAAGTCACAGTGCTCTTTTGGAGGGGACAGAATAGAACAGAACAGAATAGAATTTTTTATTGGCCAAGTATGATTGGACACACAAGGAATTTGTCTTGGTGTATATGCTCTCAGTGTACATAAAAGTAAAGATACGTTCATCAAGAATTCCAAGGTACAACACTTAATGATAGTCATAGGGTACAAATAAGCAATCAGGAAACAATATCAATATAAATTGTAAGGATACAAGCAACTAAGTTAGGTTCTTTTGTCTGAAATGATATCAGAATGGCCTTGAGGAAGGAATGTTTCTGAGTTTCATTGAGCTAATGATGAGCCTATTCTCCATGTCTTCAGACTAATTAACACTTTGTGAGTGCCTGATGGCTACCTTGAGTTACTTATGATGCCAAGTAAATAGAGCTAGTATTTTTAGATATTGCAGGAGGCTTTTTGAGGCTTTTCTAGTCTGATTAATCACATTAAGGCTATTGATGGGGAGAGGGGTCCTTTTTTCTTTTTGGGGTCTTCAGGTCAATGTTGTATGTTCACCCCTGACAACTGTCTGGACAAGCCCTTGCAGTTTTCTTGGCACAGTTTTAGGAGTTGTTTGCCATTGCCTGACCCAAACTCACCCAACTTGTTTTGGACCCATGGCAAGACTTGGGACTAGAAATCCCAGACTGCTGGTTTCTAGCATGATGATTTAACCAGTGAACAAATTTGTTCTTGCTCCAGTTAGTCCAAGGGCAGAAAACTATAACAGTGATGACTGACAGCTCTTGTCAGAACTGACTTTAGGTGCTAGAAGAAAGGGGGTTTATGGCAACAACCAACAATTATTCAAAATTTCCATGCAATATAGGACAAATAATGTACTAAAACATCAGGAAAACAAGAAGAAGTAATAGGCAGAAACTGCCTTGGACATGATTATGGAGCTCTCTCCCAACAGAAGTCATCCATATTGACTATTGTTGAGGACATATTCAGTCATTTGCAGATAACCATTGCTCCAGGACTAGGTTGCCTTTTAAACTATTTTTTTAAAAAAAATAAATTAATTTGTAATTGTTAAATATTCTTTAGTTTTATTTTTATCAAACTAATTTTTAATTTCTTTTATGGTTGATTGGATTTTATAAAACAGTTTGTAATTAGCAATGCTTTTATTGTTTTGGTACCTTGCTCTAGTTCCCTTGGGAAGAATATCATCATTATCATCATTGAGCAGCAATACAGAGGAAGGATGTTAATATTAAGCAAAAAAACTTAGAAACATTCAGATTCCAACCCGAGTAGAGATTCCATTATCTTCTTCCAACAAACAGATTATTTGCCTTATTGACCTCCAACCATCTCCATCAGGGGTGAGTTCTACTTACCTCCACTACAAGTTCACAGCTTCTGTGCATACGCAGATCACTCATTATGACATCCGGGCAGGTAGGGTTAGGGTTAGGTAGGCAGAGCCTCGCGCTACCATTACTACCAGTTTGTAAGAACCGGATTAAACCGGGAGCAACCCACCACTGATCTCCATATAGGCCCCTGTCTTGGACATCTCCCTTCAACAATCTAGTTCGACATCATGGAAACATTTCAGTGGTTAATCAGATCGCTGCATATTTATCTTTGAATAATGAGTAATGTATCCATTTTTACTTCAAGTGAAATGTTGTTGCAACAGTGGTGGTATTCTGCTGGTTCAGTCCAGTTTGGGTGAACCAATAGTGATGACCTGCAGGTGGGCCTGCCCACCCGCCCTGGCGCTATGCTGTCCTATTTAACATGTTTTCTAAGACACACGCATGTGTGCAGGCCATGCACATGAGAAAAGTGCATGTGTGAAAGGCCGTGCGCACTCACACTTTTGGTGCACGGCGAACCGGTAGTAAAATTATGTGAAACCCACCTCTGTGTTGCATCATGTACCACATAATTTATTTTATTTATTTTTTTTATTTTTTTTATTTGTCACAACAATATATGTAGGTATCATACAAAAAGATTATATAGTATATAAACACATATATGAGTAAATATAAGGAGGTATAAGCATATATATAGAAAGAAGAAAAGAAAAACAATAGGACAGGAATGGTAGGCACGTTTGTGCGCTTATGCACGCCCCTTATGGTCCTCTTAGGAATGGGGTGAGGTCAATAGAAGAAAGTTTTTGGATAAAACTTTTAGGATTATGGGAAGAGACCACAGAGTCAGGTAAAGTATTCCAAGCACTGATGATTCTGTTACAGAAGTCATATTTTCTGCAATCTAGATTAAAGCGGTTGACATTAAGTTTAAATCTATGGGTTGCTCTAGTATTATTGCAATTAAAGCTGAAGTAGTCTTTAACAGGAAGGACATTACAATAGATGATTCTATGAGTTAAACTTAGGTCTTGTCGAAGGCGACGGAGTTTCTCAAGAAAACTCACTTTAGAGCAAAGGAGAAATGCTGAGAAGTTCTAACTATGACTCAAAAACAAAGAGTTCTTTTGTGGATGAGGTTTCAAACTACAGAAAGCTTCCAGGTTCATAGAAACAGAATGGTAACTACATTACATTATGAAATAGCAAATCAAAAGGGGAAAGTCAGACTGTTTTGCAGAAGCTGGTTGATAGAGAGAAAGAGAAAGAAATAGACAGATGCCAACTGAAAACCTCTACTACTTTTCATGCCAAAGTACACTATTTTTAAAAAGATCCATTATATGTCCTTCCATGCATGCACAATTTTGTAAGAGAGCCATTAATTTGGCTCTCTTGGATGATATCTGACATATTATCACTAGAAATAATAACTTCAGAAATGTATTTCTGTGCATAATGCAGATTATAATACATATAAAAATTATTGCAATTTGGTAATTATTCATCAAAAGACACACTTAGCAAGCCTTCTTGCTAATTTGTTAGTTTTATGCCTGGGAAGAGAAATTGTATAATATTTCTTGTATAATATTTCTTAATGCATTTCTTAGTTTTATAACCCAGATCTAACACCTGACCTCCTCTGTATCTTGATCCCTCTATAATCTAGGTTCAATTCATAGTGGCCATAAAATCCCAAAGATGGCTCTGATTTCACATCCAAGGAAAGCCCATGCAAGTCACCCAATACCATAATTTTGAGGAACTCTGCTGTCAGTCTGGCTGCACCACTAAAAAGGTAGATAAGTGGCTGAGTAGTTAGTACAATAATAGCAGTCCCTAGAGTTTATTGTCACAAATCAGGTCTCATCTCTGGTTGTCTGTAGAGTAGTGGTACCAGGATCCCTTCAATAACTATACAAATTCACTGGCCTAGTGTTCAACCTGAAACCCAGGAGGCACTTTTTCAGGACTCCAATCTCCATATGCATCTAACCAGGTATGTACTATATCAGGTTAATTGTCTCATCCTTTATTAAATCCTGAAAAAAGAAGAACTTATTTCAGGCTGAGCTTGGCTACTGAGGATTTGATGATGTAGCAAAACTCAGGGGGAAGAAATGTGGAATCAAGATAATCTTTTCTGAAAGCAACCTATTTTCTACCGTACCAAAAAACCAATTACTACCAACCTGCCTTCCATTGAGGACCTGTATATTGCACGAGTCAAAAAGAGGGCTGTGAAAATATTTACAGGACCCTCGCATCCTGGACACAAATTGTTTCAACTCCTACCCTCAAAACGACGCTATAGAGCACTGCACACCAAGACAACTAGACACAAGAACAGATTTTTCCTTAATGCCATCACTCTGCTAAACAAATAATTCCCTCAACTCTGTCAAACAAGTTACTAAGTCTGCATTACTATTACTATTAGTCTTCTCACCATTCTTCTCGCCCATCTCCTCCCACTTATGATGGCATGACTGTTGCTTGTTGCTTGTATCCCTACGATTTATATTGATTTTTTTTTTAATTCATATCCCGCCCTTCTCCGAAGACTCAGGGCGGCTTACATTGTGTAAGGCAATAGTCTCATCCATTTGTATATTATATACAAAGTCAACTTGTATTGCCCCCCCCCAACATGTTTACACCCTAGATGGGAAGAGTGATAAGAATGGGTAAAGAAGGAATGGAACTTATAAATATGATAGTTTTCATTTTTATAGTGCATTGGGCTAAATAACTTTCAGAAAACTTGGAAAGAGTTCTAATTTTGTTTGGAATATAATGACATGTCCTCTAGCTTTTTTGATATTAGGGTAAATTACACATTTGCTATTTGAGTCATTATATCAATATGCTTGAGTCTGATATTAAGTCAAATGAATCAAAAGAGATTACATTAAAATAAGTCAACTTCTATGATTAAGAAATGAACTGATGTATCAAATTCCATATACTAAAGTAATCAGACTACTGAATAGCAGTTTAATGAATCTTGAACTCTGGCCTAACTAAAACGAAGTTAAATGAATAATGATTATGAAATTTATAAGAATATTAAAAAACTGGTGAACCCTATTTCATAGATTTCACTGACAAAAATTAATGTAGTTTTTTTCTATACTCTGTAGATAACGCAAGACAAATTTATGACATCCTTATTAGTTTAGTAGACTGTGTATTAATTCCTAGCATACTTCTCATTATGTTCTTAAGCTCTAGATATTGTGCACCGCATGTGCCATGCTTACACTTACATTCATCCATTCCCTTGACAACTTGCTGAACGAGATAAAAGATGGAATGGGGAAAGGAAAAAAATGTGAAATGAATATATCTCCTTCTCTGTTTCTTTCTAGCAGCAGGTGACACTTCTACAAACTGTAGGAGCCTTCATGAAAGAACAAATCTAGTTTCAAGCTTTAGCATAACTGCCTTCCAAAGACAAAGCTTTTACAAGCTTTCGATTCAGGTTGGCATTGAATACTTTCAAATAAACAAGACTTTCAGTTATAGATTTGAATTTTTATGGGAATATTAATGTCTTTTATGAGCCCATTTTATTGATTTTGATTTGTAAAGGTTGATAGCCAGCATGAGTCTTCAGAGACAATCCAGGTTATAAATCGAAATAAATTAATGTACAAATAAAACAAAAATGCACTGTACGGGCCTCTTTTCTGTTAACTAAAAAAAAATTCTGGAGGTAATGGCTATGTCCTGCAATAAAATTGGACTTTATGATAGCTTACATTTATTTAGTTGTATTTTCAGCTGTCAACTTTCCTTTAAGCTATGCTGATAAAGTTTCCAATAGTTGATTGCCTAACATAAAATAGTAACTCTAAAGAAACAATGACCAGAGGAACAGTGGGAGCTAGATTAGCAACTGCTTAATCCTGTGGACTAATTTAAAATGAAGGGTCAGAAGCTATTTAATGCTTTGCTTAGAAGATAAATAGCTTACTAGTCGTGTTTCTTAATAAATTGCTTTGTTTCTTCCTTTCCTTCTAGTTATCTATGGCAAGAACTGATCTAAATCTGCACCCAAACACTGTGGGCCAATGATGGCTAACTTTTTCTAGACCCCTCAAATATGATGCATGCGTGGCCCCTGCACATGCGTCCTACCCTGCACATGTGCACATGTGCCCTGCATACCCCGTACATGTGCATGAACCTCCCACAACCCCCCAGCCCCCTCCCACATGCACCCCACCCCCTGCGCATGCACGGCAGAGACCTGATGACCTGTTGGCCAGTGGGAGGCACACGCACATATGCAGCAGAACTGAACTGGTGTGATGGCTCGCATGCTCACAGAGAGGGCGCTGCATGCCACCTGTGGCACGCATGCCATAGGTTCGCCATCACGGCTGTGGGCCATGGTTACTGAGATATGCAGTTCTGGCCCCAAAGGGGAAATGCAGCAGTAACACACAAGTTGTAAAAATGGACATTATTGCCTATAGAAGGAAGCAAGGAGAATAAAGGACTAGCTGAGAACTAGCAGTTAAAGACACTGAGCTTGTCAGCTAGAAAGCTGACAATCCAGGTTCAAGACTCAAATGCTATGCAACAGGGTGAGCTCCCTTTACTTGCCCTAGTTCCTAGCCCACCTATCAGTTCAGAAGCATGGAAACATGAGTAGATAAATAGGTACCACTTCAGTGGGAAAGTAACAGTGCTCCATGACATCATGGTGGCCATATCACCACAGAAATGTGTTCAGACAGCACTGCCTCAATGGCCTTGAAACAGAGATGAGCACTGCCCCCTATAGTCGGCAATGATCAATGGAGTGAAATTCTTTACCTTTACTTTCCTAATCATACTTGGTCAAATAAAATATTCCATTCTAATTTAGGGCCAATAAGTCCTTTATTTACAGGAAGAAAAGACAAGTGCAATCCATACAGTCTGTACCAGAAAGGATACCATCAATATATAACAGCCAAAGGCAAGTGTCTGACAGGCACCTACTGATTAATTACTGGTACTTGTCTTAAAGTTGTAATGCCCACATGCCACATTTTAATAATGGACTTTAAACAGAGGTAGGAATTTCCATGCAGTTTTCTCTCCATGTTTGCAAAACATTGCAGAAGCAAAGCCTGAAACAGAATGGTAAAGTAACAGACTTTCAAAAAACTGAAGTTTTCTTAGGAGTATTATGACAATGGACCTTAAGAATTGCACTAGTACATAGGATTATGCTATAAGAACTCTACCTTTCCAAATAAATTGCACCCTTGCCTAATGCTTCATTCCCCATTTGTTCCATCTTTAGTAATTCTTAATTGTTTGAGGATCATCCTACACATTGTTACACAAAATAAATTACTACACTGAATTAATATACTTCAGACTATTAAGTGTAAGTCATGTACTTGTTCCCCTCCTCTTCATTGTATGGTCCTTTTGCAAATTAGCAAATCATGGGGATGATTATGCTAGGTTTTTCTTTGTAATGTCCTTCATTCAGGAAATTGTTTAGTGGAAGATAAATGAAAAGACTGCCTTCCACCGTTGTACAGGCTGAAATGATATAGCTCAAGAACTTAAGCAATACTTTTTGTAATCTTGTTTTTATTTATTTTATTTATTTATAATTTAATTTCTATACCACCCTTCTCCCGCAGGACTCAGGGCAGTTTACAGCCATATTAAAACACATAAAATACACAATATAAATCACAAATTTAAAATGCATTTAAAACGAAATATTTAACAGGCCTAATTAACTAAAACAGTCATAGACCGATATAAAACCCTTAAAATTTAAAATTATAAATAAATTAATAAGTTAATTAAATTAATTAAAAACATTTAGGCTAGTCCCGCCCGATTAACTAATAAGGTCTTCAGTTCCCGCTTGAAGGTTCAGAGGTCGGGGAGGTGGCGTAACCCCGGAGGTAACTCATTCCATAGGGTCGGTGCTGCCACAGAGAAGGCTCTCTCCCTGGGGGCCACCAACCAACACTGTTTGGATGATGGCATCCGGAGCAGGCCCACTCTGTGGGAGCGCACCGGTCGTTGGGAGGCTAAAGGTGGCAGAAGGCGGTCTCATGGCAGAAGGCTATCTCTTGTTCTATAGGATTGTTGACATGTTGTGTTGATCCTATATAAAAGGACATGTCCTAAGCACACTTAAAATGGGTGTATGATCTGGCATATAAAACCTATGTGCCCTGCAGGCAGTGATATACCCATGGTATAATCCTGAGTACGATGCCCCATTCAACGCTTTATGAAAGGTATAGAATGGAATACAATATTGTATCTTGACAGTCTTAGCAGATGGCCGTACTTGGTTAGCCTTGTCTGAGTTTGGGTACTACATTTGTCAGATCTAGTTAATAACTGGATGGCAGAGTTCCAGGTTGCAAACTACACTGAAAGTAAAAAACGGAAAAGAAAAGAAAACCAGCCAGAAGAAAGCAATGGAAAAAACTTCC